>NC_091176.1:22917652-22970361 GCF_040958095.1 Procambarus clarkii
TTTAACACAAGGGGCACACGCACTAGAGGACACAGGTGGTAACTGAGTGCCCAAATGAGCCACAGAGATATTAGAAAGAACTTTTTTAGTGTCAGAGTGGTTGACAAATGGAATGCATTAGGCAGTGATGTGGTGGAGGCTGACTCCATACACAGTTTCAAATGTAGATATGATAGAGCCCAGTAGGCTAAAAAAATCTGTACACCATTTGATTGACAGTTGAGAGGCGGGACCAAAGAGCCAAAGCTCAACCCCCGCAAGCACAAATAGGTGAGTACATCCCCAGGAAGCAGCCCGTAGCAGCTGTCTAACTCGCAGGTAAATATTTTCTGCTAGGTTAACAGGGGCATCAGGGTGAAAGAAACTCTGCTTATTTGTTTCCACCTCGGCCGGAAACGGTAGCGTATTGGGAATCGAACCCGGTGTGTGTGTGTATTCACCTAGTTGTGCTTGCGGGGGTTCAGCCCAGCTCTTTCGGCCCGCCTCTCAACTGTCAATCAATCAACTGTCACTACTAACTAATTTTTTTCCATACAAACACACACACACCAGAAAACACCCGGTAACAGCTATCTAACTCCCAGGTACCTATTTCCTGCTAGGTAACAGGGACATCAGGGTGAAAGAAACTCTACCCACTTTCTTTCTGCCATCACCGGGGACTGAACCCTAACCCTAGGATTACGCGAGTCCAGAGCGCTGTCTACTCAGCTATCAGGCCACCAAAGAAATTTATATATATATATATATATATATATATATATATATATATATATATATATATATATATATATATATATAAATATATATATATATATATATATATATATATATATATATATATATATATATATATATATATATATATATATATTTATTTATATATATATATATATGTGTGTGTGTTTTTGGGGGAAGGGTGTACTCGCCTAGTTTTGCTTGCGGAGGTTGAGCTTCGTCTCCTTGGTCGAAGAGAGAGTGTGTTCACCCGTTAATAAGGAAAGAAGAGCCTGGACCAGAGCCAAGGAGTAACAAAGCACTGTTTCACCAGAAATTGACTTAGTGCAATTATATCACAGAAAGGCATACACAGAACCATTAACAAATTACACTAAATAAATTCTATTACGCGCGCGCGCGAGAGAGAGAGAGAGAGAGAGAGAGAGAGAGAGAGAGAGAGAGAGAGAGAGAGAGAGAGAGAGAGAGAGAGAGAGAGAGAGAGAGAGAGAGAGAGAGATGCATGGAAAGGAAAGGAATACGAAGAACCAGAAACACTATCCAAAGTTATGAATGGGAGGAAATCAATAACTGTGAGTAAACTTTTTAGAACGAGTCAATTGCCTAAAAAAAAAAGAGTGAATGAATCAATTAATTGTTTTCGGTTAATTAACTGGAAGCACAGTCCTTCAAGGGTAACTGTAAAGAGAGAGAGAGAGAGAGAGAGAGAGAGAGAGAGAGAGAGAGAGAGAGGGAGAGAGAGAGAGAGAGAGAGAGAGAGAGAGAGAGAGAGAGAGAGAGAGAGAGAGAGAGAGAGAGAGAGAGAGAGAGAGAGAGAGAGAGAGAGAGAGAGAATATAAATATAAAAATATTAAATTTTAATACTCCACCTAGGCGTAGAGAACCTGTTTTGTCGTGGATGAGCGCCGTCGACGACAGGTCACCCGCCCAAGCGAAACATCAAAGGAATTTCTATGTGAAGCCCGAGAAGTTCCTCCTCCCGACGAAGCTCTGAGACGGGATGAATGAGACAGCGAGGAGAGCCCCGGGAATAGGGTGCCTTATACAAGTGAGGGACAGTGAGGAGGGGCGAGGTAAGGAAGAGAAGGAGAAGGCGGGAGGTCGCGTGGAGGAGGGGATAGGAGGAGGAGGGGATAGGAGGAGGAGGAGGTAGGAAAAGGAGAAGTGAGGGAAGGGTAGAGTGTGTGTGTGGGGCTGGGGGGGGGGGGGTTGAAGGGGGAAGGGAGAGATCTGACGGTTAATTGAAAGTGGGAGGAGGAGGAGGAGGAGGGGATTGATGGAGGATGGAAGGGAGAAAGAGGGAAATGGGGGTAAAATGTATAGTCACCAGGAAAAGGTAGACGAGAGAGTGTGAGAGGAAGGTGGAATGGATCTAGTGGAAAGGAGAGGGGGATCACAATGGGAAAGGGAGGAGGGAGGAGGAAGGTTGCTGGTAAGACATTATTTACCCATGATAATTAAATCAAGGTCGAAAGTTGTTAGGAGAATGGTTGAGCAGGCTGAGGGAGGGGATACGGGAGGGGGAAGGGAAAGGGGGAGGGGCAGAGAGGGCCAGGTAAAGGAAGGGATATGTGTAGGGGGGGGGGGGCAGTAAGTGGAAGGTGGGGAGAGGTGTAGGTGAAGGAAAAAGTTTTGGAAATGTGGAATATAGGGTTATGGCAGAAGGTGGGCTGTCCGCCTTGCTGACACGATGTTATGATAGCAGGTGAGCTGTCCGCCTTGCTGACACGATGTTATGATAGCAGGTGAGCTGTCCGCCTTGCTGACACGATGTTATGATAGCAGGTGAGCTGTCCGCCTTGCTGACACGATGTTATGACATCAGGTGAGCTGTCCGCCTTGCTGACACGATGTTATGATAGCAGGTGAGCTGTCCGCCTTGCTGACACGATGTTATGATATCAGGTGAGCTGTCCGCCTTGCTGACACGATGTTATGATAGCAGGCGGGCTGTCCGCCTTGCTGACACGATGTGTGTGTTTTTGATAGTTAAGCTAAGCTTGCTCTCCTTTGTTAAAGAAGCCTCGGGTGTATGTAAGGGTCTTCACATGTACTTCATCACATATGGGTGTCTATATATAAATCTGAGCAGCATCCACATATACACACACGAATGCCTGTGTACATGTTCTAATTTTTGTGTGTGTTCGGAGTGGGTGTTATTTCGTGTGTGTTCATAATCACAATTTCAGCTTGGGATTATGTATTGTGGGGCTTGGTTTCCATTGAGTAGATCTAGACTCTTGTGCCACAGGCTGTGGGTAAAGAAGGGGGGGGGGGGCGGTAGTTATTGTAGCATTGTCCCTCCAAACACACACCGAAACTACGACGTTGGTACAACGTTCGAACAAGTTTTAACACCTCCTAACCAGTTATAACAACCAATATAGCAAGTTGTAACAACGTTCTAATACGTCATAAACACGTTAAGCCAATATGTAACAACTTTATTACAAGTTGTAACAAGCGGAAAATAGAGACAGTTTCGGTTTGTGTTTCCAGGGGGGGTTGTCAATCCTTTAGACCGTGTCCCACACCCTGGTGGCTTGTTGTCGTAGTCTGTTGTTTAGAGGTGGGTGGAGGGTGTTGGAGAGACACAGGGAAGTAGAATATGACAGGTGGCATAGACCAGCCACCGCGCTTTGAGAGCGATTTTGCCGGGGGTTCAAGTCCTGAACGGGGAGGATTGACTGGGCGCCAATTCTTAATTGTTCGCCCTTGTTCACTCAATAGTAATTGGGTACCCGATTGTTAATCGATTAGCGGTTCACGTTCCAGGGGGAAACTAGTGGGCAAGACTTACCACCAGCTTCGGGAAGGAGAAGTTCTAGGCCAGCTAACAAGAGATAGATCTCATCTCCTCCTGTGTCCACCTGTGTAAATTCAGAAAAATGAAAATGGAGAGAGTAAATGAGTAAAAAAAGAGAAGGGAAACGAGGGAGGGAAATAATGGAGGGAGTTGGGGGTTGTGGAGGAATGAACAACATGAAGGTGGGGGAACGGGTGTGTTGGTGGGGGCGGGGGGTTTGGGGGGGGGTGGGATGGAGGGGAAGGGTAAGCGGCCTTGCCTCAGGTTGGGAGGTCAAATGACCAACTCCCTCCCTCCCTCCAGGGATGTGGCGCTGGAAGGTACTGGACGGTGTTACATGCTACTGGATAATACAATTGGGGAAATTATCAACATATAAACAGGTGTCAATAGTAGCTGCCTGGTATAGGCCTTTAGGCCTCCTGCAGTGTCCTCAATTGTTATGTTCTTTTGGGGTAGCGAGTGCCTTGTTTGTGAAGCATAGTGTCCCCCTGTCTAATTCCTCTCTATCGTAACCCCCCCTCCCCCCTCCGTCTCTCTCTCTCTCTCTCTCTCTCTCTCTCTCTCTCTCTCTCTCTCTCTCTCTCTCTCTCTCTCTCTCTCTCTCTCTCTCTCTCTCTCTCTCTCTCTCTCTCCCTCTCTCTCTCTCTCTCTCTCTCTCTCTCTCTCTCTCAATTTCTCTACTTTTTCTTATCCTTCCCTCCAACTCCTCTTTCTCCTTTTACCTTTCATTTACCTCTCTCTTACGCTTCTTATCTTCATTCCCACCCTCTCCTTCCTCCTTTCAACCTTTCTTTATCTTTCCTCCCTCTCTCTCTCTCCCTCCCTTCTCCTTCTCTCCTGCCTCCCTCTCCCTGCCTCCCTATACCCCTCTTCTGCTCTCCTCCCCCCTGGGCCCCTCACCATCCGCTAACACGGAGATAAAGGCCTTTTCACTGGGTCATTTTATCAAGGTTGTGTTTTCCTACTGATCATTCCTAACACCGTTCAGAAAAAAAGGTTGATTTCCCATTATCGGTTTACAAATGTTTTTATGTTTGTGATGTACTGGAACTACAGCGCCAACATGTATAGTTATATATATGTAATATATAGTTATATATATGTATATATAGACGTATAGTTAGTGGAGGAGTTGAAGTTACTTGTTTTAGAGGAAGGGGGAGTGTGGACGGGAGTGTGTTGTTGTTGTGTTGTGTTCCAGGGTAGTGACAGTGTGACTGGCGGGATGTTAAATGGCTTTTGAGGCGCTGATGTGGGTTTTATGTTAGAAGGTGTTTGCCTGGAAATTGGAAGCGGGTTGTTTGTTGGTTGGTTTTAGAGCTTTGGGGCTCTGTAGAGTTTGTGTGTGTGTGTGTGTGTGTGTTCTAGTTCTCTCTCTCTCTCTCTCCTTCTCTTTCTTTCCCTCTGTTCTTCTCTCTCCACACTCTCCCTTTTCCTTCCCTATATACCTCCTTCCATACATCCATCCTCCCTTCCCCCCCCTCTCTCTCTCTCTCTCTCTCTCTCTCTCTCTCTCTCTCTCTCTCTCTCTCTCTCTCTCTCTCTCTCTCTCTCTCTCTCTCTCTCTCCCTCCCCATCTCTCAATACGCAGATAACTACGCAGTTGATTGCTTCTCCGGCAGCCATTTCATGTGTTCCAGGAATGGCTGGTCTTATCTCCCTGTCACCGCCGGTTTCCGGTAATATCAACGAAACATTTCGCAATTGTGAAAATCATTAAAAATTGTGTTTATAGACTCGCTGTACTGTCCAACAGCAGGACGGGCTTAAGACGGTATTCTGTCTATAGCTACTGGGTCCCGTCTTTCTGTCGGGTCGTCTAATACTATAATTATACTCGCCTTTGTTTTATGTCATATTTATTGCTAAAACTCTGGTTGTAGCTTCCGTCTATCGTGTCAACTTCCAGATTGACTTCTTTATTGTCCGTACATTTAAGAATATTTTTGTTATATTCCAATGGCTCGTCTGCGCATCTAGGTCTCATGTCCTCTAATTACGTTACTGATTAAGTTCAATATCATGTTTCATTAATACCACTTAGTATTATGTAGGTCTGAATCATGTCCTCTTTATTTGTCCATTCTTCTAGGGTCGTTAAATCCAGATTCTTCAGTCATATATAAGACATCGGAAGTTTCTCATTCACTGTTACTCCGAGTTGGTGCTCCGCGATACCACTGCATACTTAGCACTGGTTGAAGCATAGTAGTATTCCGCCAGACTGGTCCCAGAACTGAGAGGTATGAGTTACGAGGAAAGGCTAAGGGAGTTGAACCTCATGTCCCCAGAAGACAGACGAGTAAGGGGAGACATGATCACCACCTACAAAATTCTAAGAGGGGTTGACAGGGTGGACAAAGACAAATTATTTAACATGGGTAGAACACGAACAATGGAACTCAGATGCAAACTGATTATCCAAAAGAGCCGCAGAGACATTATAAATAATTTGTTCCGTGTCAGAGTAAGTAACAGATGGAGTGTACTAGGCAGTAGAGGCAGACTCCATACACAGTTTCAAATGTAGCTATGATAGAGCCCAGTAGGCTCAGGAACCTGTACACCAGATGATTGACAGTTGAGAGCCGGGAGCAAAGAGCTAGAGCTCAACCCCCCGCAAGCACAAATTGGTAAGTGGTTTACTACCCAAACTTCCAACTGATGGATCCAGAGTTGATCCTCGCGCAGGACAGAAATGGTTGGTCACGTTTCCTTTTACCTGATGCCGCTGTTCACCTTGCAGTAAAAACGGTACCCGCTAGTTCCTGGAGGCTGTTAGGACGTTTACTAACTTAGCATATACTACTAACTAATTTTTTTTCACACACACTCCCAGGAAGCAGCTCCGTAGCAGCTGTCTAACTCCCAGGTACCTATTTACTGCTAGGTAACAGGTGCATCAGGGTGAAAGAAACTCTGCCCATTGTTTCTCGGCGGCGCCGGGAATCGAATCCGGGGCACAGGATTACGTGTACAGCGTGTTATTCACACAGCCCCCCCCCCCCCCCCGTGTGTGTGTGTGTGTGTGTGTGTGTGTGTGTGTGTGTGTGTGTGTGTGCGTGTGCGTGTGCGTGTGTGTGTGTGTGTGTGTGTGTGTGTGTGTGTGTGTGTGTGTGTGTGTGTGTGTGTGTAAGTATTGCGTGTGTTTATGTGATTGAACCGGTCTTAAACTACTTATAAATTCTCTTATCATACAGAATCTGACAAAGGCTACAAATGTTACTTGATGCATTCTCCAAGAAAGTAGTAGAATGTGGCCTCATAATCTCTGTTGATAAAACAAGGGTTCTTATTCCCCATTCTCTTCATGCTAACTATACTATTAATGGAGTGCCCGTGGAGACTTGTGAGTCTTATAAATATCTTGGAGTCGAGGTTAATGATACAAATCTCATCAGCAACCTGCGTAAAAAACTTGTTGAGCGTCTTAAACCTCTCAGAACTCTTGTTGGCAAAGGATTTGGCATTAACATAAAATATGCTCGTAGTTTTTATATTGCCTTTATACGATCTGTTGTTGATTATTATGCCTTGCATCTTCTTAATTTTTCTCCTAAACAATTACAAGGCCTAGATGTAGTACAGAATGATGCCATGCGCATCATCCTGGGTTGTCCTAGAACTGTCAGAATTGTTAACATGAGAAAGGAACTAAACTTACCTTCCATTTACGAAAGAATAGTTCTACTTAGTACTATGTTTTGCGCCAAAACTTTGAAAAATAATGGTCCCCCCAGCTCTATTCAAATTAAATTGAGATCCATTCTAAACAATTCTGACTGTTCCCTCAATCCGCCGCAAAAAGCTCCCTACAGTGTGTGGCTCAGTTGTTGTGTCTATAATCTTCAGAAACTGAATGTATCTCTTAACCCTGATAAAACTGTTCACTATATTCCCCCTTGGAAAGATGTGGAGGTCTCTCTGCATTATACTCCCATCAGTGTAAAACAAATGTATAACACTGACATTTTGAGATGTATAACATTAGAAGCTATTGACAGTCATCTTCAAATTCTCAAACCGACTGAATCCTATGCCTTTACTGATGGCTCTGTGCAGTTAGGCACTGGTAGAACAGGTTGTGCATGTGCAGTGTATAAAGGGAATGAAATGATCATGACTAGTACACAGAGATTGAACAACTGGGCAAGCACGACACAGACCGAGCTATTGGGTATTTATCTAGCCACTGAATACCTTAAGCTCAATGGTGGTGGAGTTATTTTCTGTGACTCTAAAAGTGCTCTGCAGTCCTTAAATAACCCATCACAATGTATGTCGGAAGTAGCTTGTAATATTAAATGGAATGTAATTTTTGCCAATGATAATAATTCTTGTATAAAATTTGTGTGGATCCCATCCCATGTTGGAGTTGAAAAACATGACTTTGTAGATCAATTGGCCAATGAGGCTTGCAGGAAAGAAAACATTGATTATGATTTTGGACTATCTAATGCAGTTATTAGAAACATACAAATTAAAGAAATTAATTCAGATTTAGAAGAACTAAGAAATGCACAGAGACCTGAAAGCTGCAGTATTAAAAGTTATGACAAGTTCTGTAATAATAGGTATTTGTATGGTCAGCACAGTAACCGGACCAGGCAATGTGATGTAGTAATCGCGCGAATTCGCCTTGGCTATAGACACATCTGGCAGGTTAGTGAGGCTGAGCCACTACCAGAATATTCAGATTGTAAACTCTGTGATAAACCTTTAATGCATTCACTAGAACACTATATTGATGAATGTGAAACCGTAAAGGACTTTAGACCTCCTGGCCTATTGTACCACCAACTGTGTAACTATTTTATTGACTCAGGTGTTCTGGACGACATCCTAACAATTTACCCAAAATTTGCTTGTCCATTTTAAAGAATGAAGAACAATTTCTACTTATATTCTAAGCTGTATCACTTATGAACCCATCCCTGCACTTGTGTGGCAGTGCACAATAGAAAGTTGTTTTCACATATCCACACATTAAAACATTGATTGTAACCGTGATATATATGTGCTTCAGCCTACAGTTTAGGCCTATTGTCTTATGTATGACCCTCTGTCCTGCGTGACAGTGAATACTAGCATTAACCTCAATTTAATAAGACTATCAAAATCCTCAGATTAGGCAAAATTGTAATTAATTTTGTCAATAAAGATGTTAATAATAAATAAAGCTTCTCCCTTTTAAATTGTTAAGTTAACCAGAGAAGGATTCAACAGACATTCACGTAACCATTTACGAAATCTCTTCATCTGAAATCATGACAGCTTTACATTTATTAAACAGTTTATGAGCTGGTACGCGCTACGAGCAAGTTAATAACAATAATTCCCCCTCCCCTCCCTTGGCTTGTCAAGTTTCAAGCATTTTCTAATATAAACAATGCCGCCAATATTGTTTTAAAGATATACAGGTGTCGTAAGTGGTCGCGTAGATGTTTGATGAATACTGGCCAGGTGTCCTAGTGATCACATTCACACGAAGTCTTACTGCTTTGTATCACATAACTTTTTGTATATATTAAAGCGATTTGATTAGTGGTGGAAAAAACAAAGTGTTAGATAAGCCACTAATGTTTATAACAAACAAATGTCGTAAGATTTGTCGTAAATCTTACATCATAAGTCGTAAGAGGAAGATTTATCCTTAGTCATATTCTATTGCAATTAGCATTTTTTCTGGGGGGGGGGGGAATCGGAGTAGTACATAGATATTATAATAAACACAGTTATGCTCAGATGAATTAATAAGACGGATTCTTAAGGTTCCTGAAACCAAGGATATGACTTTTTTAAAACTAGAGTGAACTTTGCTTATACAAAATAGTTGTTAATTAAACTGACAATCCAAACAGTGAAGCCCATTCAACTGATCAGTTTCAACATATTACACGAGACCATTTTAACAAGGCCACAACAGAACCACACGCTGTCTCGAATTGTAGCTAAATTGGCTCTTATCAACCACCATGATAATTTGTTGAACAATAATTTGCTCAATAAATTCGTAATACCCTACAAGGGAGGGAGGGAATTATCAAGGGAGAGCACCAAGCCATTACGACTATATAACACTGGGAAGAGGTCAGGAAATAGCCTACGAATATAATAAATATATATTTCTCCCTTGATCGTTCCTGATGTTTGATATAAGTGTATAGGAACCCACTAGGACAACCAGAGGCCCAAGAGAAGCAAATTTCCTTTTGCGCGTGCCACCCGATAAGCTGTCATTGGTGTCATAGTCATGCAATCGTTATGATAACCTCTCCCGCGAACCTGGCAATCATGTTGGCTATCATGAGGGTTTTTCCTATGTGAGGAGCTGGCAACTGTGTATCGTTTGACAGCCTTGACAAACTGTCAACTAGTTGGTTCGTATTCGTGTGTTCATCTTATGACAAGGGCAAGTGTGGCTTGCCTCTTTGCTAATAGGCCTAAGTCAATATGCAACGGGTTAATTATATAGGTTTGATATTTTAAATGTCTTTTTTGTATAGGTCTAGATGAGCCTTAGCGTTTTCGATTATGTGTTGTTCATAGGCTTAGATTAGATTATGTTATTTGGTTTGTAAGTAATGTAAATATTTCTGGAGATAATATATATTTTGGTTTAAGTAGCGGTCTAAATCCCAGGTAACTGTTCACCTCTGAAGTGAACAGAAGCATCAGGTGAAACTATGTCGTTAGTTTCTGCCTCGGCCAGTTTCGAACTCGGGCCCTTTAGGAGTACAACCCACCGATTGCTGTCCTCTCGGTCGCGAGGACCTGTGTGTACTAACCTGTTTGCTTGCGGGGGTTGAGCTTCAGCTCTTTGCTCCCACCTCTCACACTTAGTGCCTCTGCACCTTCTTTTAGTATTCACGGTGAGATTCTGTCAGGCCCAACAGCCTTTGTCACGTTCAGCTTCAACAGATTCATTTTGACCTCATCACTGGAGAGGTCAAATTCCTCCAAGGTTGCTTGGTTTGCCTCATTTAGTGCAGGGGCTTCTCCTTGTTCTTCTGTGAAGACCTCCTGGAATCTCCTGTTGAGTTCTTCACACACCTCCTTGTCATTCTCTGTGTATCTGTTCTCCCCTTTTCTCAGTTTCATCACTTGTGTGTGTGTGTGTGTGTGTGTGTGTGTGTGTGTGTGTGTGTGTGTGTGTGTGTGTGTGTGTGTGTGTGTGTGTGTGTGTATGTGTGTGTGTGTGTGTGTGTGTGTGTATGTGTGTGTGTATGTATATGTGTGTGTGTGTGTGTGTGTGTGTGTGTGTGTGTGTGTGTGTGTGTGTGTGTGTGTGTATTTATGACCCGTTACAGTTTTAGAAAGCTGGGCGATCGTGGTAACCTCTCCAAAAGCAGCTTTCACCGAAGCAAGAGGAAAAAGTGGCTGAGTTTGCTTGTGTGTGTGCGTGTGTGTATGTGTGTGTGTGTGTATACTTACCTATTTGTACTCATCTAGTTGTGTTTGCGGGGGTTGAGCTTCGGTTCTTTGGTCACGCCTCTCACCTGTCAATCAACTGATGTACAGGTTTCTGAGCCTATTGGGCTCTATCATATCTACACTTGAAACTGTGTACGGAGTCAGCCTCCACCACATCTCTTCCTAATACATTCCATTTGTCAACCACTCTGACACTAAAAAAGTTCTTTCTAATATCTCTGTGGCTCATTTGGGCACTCAGTTCCCACCTGTGTCCCTTAGTGCGTGTGCCCCTTGTCTTAAATAGCCTGTCTTTATCTACCCTATCAATTCCTTTGAGAATCTTGAATGTGGTGATCATGTCCCCACATGACATGATCATATGGTAATCATTGTAATGGCGACTAAATCTTACCTTTAATGAATCTTTCCTACCCTCCTCCTTCTTCACTCAATACCCCAGCTTAACACTGTTACAGTCCAGTATGACCCCCCTCACTGGACTGCCACGAATATAAGCTGAATATTAAATGAGGACACAACAAGAATAGGGGATATTAATTTATAATTAATAATTAACAACTCATTAGACACTGCCACCACCTTCCCGACCAACCATACCTGAATGTGTCTATCACCGATCCCCCAGGAAGGCAAAGAATCAGTAATCTTGGAACTCCCGGGTAATAGGGACTTCAGTAATAAATCTTGGGAATAGTTTGTTTAATTTACTTTGCTTTTTTAAATCCAAAGGCAACTTTAATATCCATTAAATGTAGGAGAACATGGGGGCTTCCAAATACCACACATATATATACCGCAAAAGCTCTGCAAAACTTTAATAACATAATGGACCGAGATTACTAAACAATCAAAAACCAATTTAATACTTTATTTAAATTAAATAAATTTAACACATATATTGAAATCAAATGAACATATACCCTACTCTATTATCCCTAAGAGGCAAAGTGGATATCTACCGAGGACATGAATACTCAAGTGCACAATACCTTAAACCCACACTGAGGCCAAGATGTCGACGGCTGCCCTCAGCCACTTTGATGCGGGCCCGAGTCCCTATTCCCCATACACTCCCAGAACACACTACCCAAATTTTGTTTCACCAGCTTACCGGTGGAAAGGATTTGCTCCTCCCACAATCTAATACAGCCCCAGGGCTCCACCCATTAATTTTGGCTACGGCCAGCCATTTGAAACTAGGCCTGAGGTCTGGCTCTCCAGGGCCAATAAGGACTTGGCACTTATCTACCGCCAATCACCTTCCATGATCTGCCGTGGAAGGGTACATGAAATTCTCGAAGATTGAATCAGCTCTCCCAGTTATGCGAAGGGGACAAGGCGCCACTGTAGTGGACGACCCGAGCCTGGGGCCCATCGTAGCAATGTTTATGGAAACTGATAAATTATGTTCAATCCCGTCTCCTCCAAGATAAAGGGTAGGGACATTTGAAGGTGTGTGTGTGTGTGTGTGTGTGTGTGTGTGTGTGTGTGTGTGTGTCTGCAGGATCTAGCTGGTAGCTCTTGGACCCCGCCTTTCTAACCGTTGATTGTCTAATGAACTGTGGGCGTGTGTGTGTTCTGGTGTGAACAACCACTGCAGAAGTACTGAAACTGTTTTGTTTACATGTTCTGAAAATGCATTTTAATTGAGATTTGTCAGTAGAGAAAATATTTAGTAGATCTCTTTGAGATCAATGTAATAAAATGTGTATGGATGGTAATCCTCTTTTGTGGTGATGATTGATGTGGTGTGGTGGTGGTGGTGGTAGTAGTTATGGTTGTGATGGTGGTAGTGGTGACAATAGTGGTGTTAGTGGTACGTGTAGTGGTGTTGGTAGTGGCAGTGAGGTGTTAATGATGGTCATGGTGTTGATGGTAGTTGTGTTAGTGGTGGTGATGGCAGTATTGGTGATGATAGTTGTAGTGATGGCGTGGGTGGTGATGTTACTGACAATGGTGGTAGTGTAGATGATGAAGGTGATAGTGGTAGCATCAATAACGTTTGCAAGGTGATGGTCATAATAATACTAGTGGTAGTAGTGTAAATAACAACCCTATCTTAGATAGTAATGATAATGTGTGTAGTAGTGTGACAATGACGGTAGCAGTGGATATTCTGACAATCCTTGAGTGCATGTGCTCTGAAGTTTGCAATAAGATAGAAATAGAACCAACAGCAGCAACAAAAGTGCAGCATTACAAAAATATTCCATCCTTAAATATCTATTTAAGGCACAACAAATGGCTAGGAAAGCCCTCGCTACTACACTTACCAGCTGTCTGGGCCTCGGCTGACGGGGAAGGAATGCTAGTGGCTTCAGGAATAACTTAGTGTGCTCGGGAGACCACTCAACTTGATTTAATAGTCAATATCCAAGAGATATGCTCTGCTGAATCTATAATATTTCATAGTTTCCTATTATTGTGTATGGTTTCGCCTTTGTTCAACTCTCTCATTTTTAGACACTACAGCTAAGGGGTTTATTATTAGTTATAATGGAAATGTTAATTGATGATTTAGCTTCAAAACATCTTCAAAATTGATGTTTAGCTTCATTCGACGAAGTACAGGGTGAAGATGAAGGTATTTGTGAGGGAGAGCCTTCGTATAGTCAATGGTCTTCTCTAATATCTGATTGGTGAGAGTTGCTCCAAAAACAATTCACCTCAAATAAGAATGATTGCTGAATTCTTGAAGGAAGTCACTCATTAGCCGGAGAACAGAGCCTGAGCTGTCTTTGCAATGTAGTTTGTTCATGTAATCCATCTGATCTTGGAGTCATTCAGTGACTGATGCCGCGCAGGGACTCCACCTCACCGATTGTGTCTACATCTGACACACAGACACACCAATACATAACATTTTTGGCAAATAATAGAATGTTTAAATAACATTGATTTACTAATAAATGAATCTGCTAATTTTATATATATATATATATATATATATATATATATATATATATATATATATATATATATATATATAAAATCCCCTTGTGTACGAACAACAGTGGCGGAGACTAACACTGTACATCCAGCATACACTGTATTTCTACAGGAATAATGAGGGCAGGATATCGGGCAGGATATACTCCCTGATAGACGGGTGGTTGGGAGGGTGTTATCGGCGGAGGGGGTTTGGGGGAGAAAGAGAGGGAGAAGGGTGGGGGGGGGGGGGTGTAATCGGGAAAAGGGTGGGGGTTGGGGTGTGTGTGTGGGGGGGGGGGTGGCTGCGGACTTTTACCAAGGGAGTGGGTGATGATATTACTAGCCGAGGGGGGGAGGGGGGGTAGGGGAGTAGCTATCGGCCGGGAATGGGGGGTTGGGAGGTATTATCGAGGGAGGGGAACGTGGGGGTGCTCTCGGCCGGAACGTAGTGGGGAAAAGTGGGGAAATATCGGCAAGGAGTGGGGGAGAGGGTGGCGGGGGGGGGGACGGAATGAAATTGCTGTCTGGTGAGGGAGACAGATAGACGAGGAAGTTCTTGTTGATGTTGAACGATAGACAGGGGTGTTCTTGTTGATGTTGAACGATAGACAGAGGTGTTCTTGTTGATGTTGAACGATAGACAGGGGTGTTCTTGTTAATGTTGAACGATAGACAGGGGTGTTCTTGTTGATGTTGAACGATAGACAGAGGTGTTCTTGTTGATGTTGAACGATAGACAGGGGTGTTCTTGTTAATGTTGAACGATAGACAGGGGTGTTCTTGTTGATGTTGAACGATAGACAGGGGTGTTCTTGTTGATGTTGAACGATAGACAGGGGTGTTCTTGTTGATGTTGAACGATAGACAGGGGTGTTCTTGTTGATGTTGAACGATAGACAGGGGTGTTCTTGTTGATGTTGAACGATAGACAGGGGTGTTCTTGTTGATGTTGAACGATAGACAGGGGTGTTCTTGTTGATGTTGAACGATAGACAGGGGTGTTCTTGTTAATGTTGAACGATAGACAGGGGTGTTCTTGTTGATGTTGAACGATAGACAGGGGTGTTCTTGTTAATGTTGAACGATAGACAGGGGTGTTCTTGTTGATGTTGAACGATAGACAGGGGTGTTCTTGTTGATGTTGAACGATAGACAGGGGTGTTCTTGTTGATGTTGAACGATAGACAGGGGTGTTCTTGTTAATGTTTAACGACAGACAGGGGTGTTCATGTTGACGATGAACGGAGAAAAAGGTGATTGGAGGTCCAAGGTTTGATTGGAGGTGGAAGAGTTAGGGGGTGGTGGTGAACCCACAGGGATGGGGGAGGGGGCAGCTTGAGGATGATGAAGTGGAAGGATGATATTAGTGGAAGAGGACTACTGGAATAGTTGTCGGGAGGGGGGTGGAGGAGAGTATGGGAGAGAGAGAGAGAGAGAGAGAGAGAGAGAGAGAGAGAGAGATAGAGAGAGAGAGAGAGAGAGAGAGAGAGAGAGAGAGAGAGAGAGAGAGAGAGAGAGAGAGAGAGAGAGAGAGAGAGAGAGAGAGAGAGAGAGAGAGAGAGAGAGAGAGAGAGAGTACAGACGTCCTACAGTGAGTGCCGACTTGGCCTAGTTGGCAAGACTCAACGAGGAAAATAGGCAGTTTTTTTGGGGGTATGTTTTCTCACACGTTCTTCTGTTGAATTTTTATATCACGATAAGTTTGAAGGGTTGAATCGGTTGAATGATGCTTAAGTTTTTCTCAACAGTGACAAATTTTCAGAAAATTCTTGACCCCTGAAGGATTTGAACCCATATATATATATATATATATATATATATATATATATATATATATATATATATATATATTTATATATATATATATATATATATATATATATATATATATATATATACATTTACATATATAAATGTAAATGTTCGTTTGATAAAAATCGCTACTCTCCGAAAGTTCTTCACCGGTTACTTTGAAATTTTGCCAAAACGTTCCCATTCGCATCTGAACGTGTTTTTATATGCATACTATATAGATGGCACGTCTGTGACGGGAAAAAAACATGTTTAAAAAAACCCTGTGTTTTTCATGTGAGGGGAATGTTCGAAACTTCTTTACCGATTGCTTTGAAATTTTGACACAATATTGCATTCGAATAGGTGCATGTTTTTATATACCTTCTATATACATACCTCACCTGTGACAGGAAAAAACATGTTTTTTTTTTAGAAAAACAGCTTCATCGGTTGGACGTAAAAGCAACACATGCTGTAATCTCCGAAAGTTCTTCACAAAGCAAGAAAGTTCTTGCTCTGAAATTTTGACACAACGTTCCATTTGAATATGAGTGTGTTTTTATATACCTACTATATAGATGCCACACCTGTGACAGGTAAAAACATATTTTTTTCTTAAACAGCGTTATCTGTATAGCAACACATGCTATACTAAATATGTTACGATTACATTTCAATGTTTCCTATAGCATTGATAAATTGAATTTTCATAGATTTCGATTTATTTTCATAGATTTCGATTTATTTTAATAGATTTCGATTTATTTTCATTTTGATTTAATTATTTTGTGTGACATTGCATTGGAATTGAGCTGTGTTGCTTACTATGCAGTTCATTTTGTGCGTATAGTTTATTTTTTATATTTTTTTCATTGTTTTTATTTCGTTTTTTTAACTGTTCTACTTATTTTTCAGTGATGGGAACACCAGATCATTTGATGTTCCCATTTTTCTGAAGGGAACATCAGATCATTTTTGAACGCATAGGACGAGGGAGTGGGGAATGGTGGGGAGGACGAGGGGACGGGGGGGAAAGGGGAGGGTTGCTGTGGCTCAGCAATGCGCATGAGTTGCTGAGAATTAATAGGTTGTTCTATAGAATAGAACAACCTATTAATTAAAAAATCTCAATAAAAGAGCTAACTAAAGGGGAACGACTGAATAGCATTGAACCCCCTTTTTTTGATCGGGTCCTCTGCTCCTTTAACACTAAACAAAATCTCCCATAGACATTCAATACAAAAAAAAAAAATAATAATAATAAACTACTCGGGTTATCATCCAGTTCGAGACGTACAATTGAGGCCTCGGAGCACCTGTCCTCCTTGAAGGCCTCCTTGTGAACTAGTCCTCCTCCAACCCATCTCCATTTTCACTTCTCTCTCCCTTCCCTATATCCTCTCCCCTCCATTTCTTGCCAATCGCCTTTTCTATTGCCAATCTCCCCCTCCTCCCTCCCCCTTCCCGATTTCATCATCTTTTCCTTTTCTTCATCCTCTTCCATCGCAACATCTTTCCTTCAGTCTTCACTATGGTCTTCGATCATTTGGAATTATCAACACATCAGAGTTGAGGTTTCCATAATGTGGTGTGTCCCTGTGTTACCGTGTTGTGGGGAGGGATGGTAGGGATGGTGATTTAGGGGATGGGGAATGTAAGGGGGTGAAGAAGGGAATGCAGTGGAGGAAGGGTAAGGGTGAGGAGGGGAAATAATGGGAAGGGGAGGTCGAGAAGGGGAACTGAAGGGATGGTTGGGTTCAGTAGCCAATGAATCTTGGGCATCCATCCTCAGTGAGAACGTAAACAAAGAGATGGGAGAGGAAACAGAAGTGGAAGGGAAGCGATATGGAAAGGAAAGTAGACCGGGTCATAATATCAATGAATTAATGATCATATAGGGGTCATTTTATCAAAGAATTCACTAACAATTGGTGACCTAACAAGGGTGTACAGATTCTCTTCAATAATGACTGTTCAATGGAGGAAAGTATTCCACACGTGGTGCCACAACAGCGCGCCTGGTGGCTCTGACACGAGTTAAATAGATGAACCGCTGCCAAAACGCTGCTGGTGTTGCTCCTCTGTTCTTCCCACACACTCCTCCCTCCCCCCCCCTTTTATCTATGACCATATCCCGGCACCCCCCCCCCCCCTCCTCCCCTGGTGTGTGTCGCGGCCAGGGGGCGGTGACTCTTCCCTTGCACGTGCAACAGATCATTGTCCTCGACGTGTTAAAGCAGAGGCTATTGCATGCAGCGTTGCAACAATCTATCCTCCCGCCTAATGCACCGGATTTCTAATGTAATCGAATCGTCAACATTTTGGGTTTTGTCAATAATTTTAGCTCCGTGACACTGACCTTTTTTTTTTCCCCCAGTAGCTGTCTCGATGGGTTAAGTGGGTTGCTTGGGTTCGTACGTTTCAAGGTAGAAAAGATAATTGTATTTTTGTGTCAAATCGCAAAATCAGGGCTTCTGTACAATTGTAGATTGAACATATATACGGACATACACACACACACCTGTCTCAGGCACCTATACACCAGTTGATTGACAGTTGAGAGGCGGGACCAAAGAGCCAGAGCTCAACCCCCGCAAGCACAAATAAGTGAGTACACATATACACACAACCTGCACTTAAGGAGCAGGTTGTGGAAGTAAACTCTATTCATAATTTTAATACAAGATATGATTAACAACCAAATGCTAGAAATGCCAGATCCAAGAGTCAATGCTCGATCCTGCAGGCACAAATAGGTGCCAATATATAACCTATATAATAGGTTTCAATATTAACTGATACACATATATTTGAAACACCTGAACTATATCTTCATGACCAGCAAAATGCCACGAATACCGGAACATCCTAAAATACCTAAAAATTTCTAAGAATTCAACGGAGTTAAATTGAAGGCGAGATGAGTCTCTCCGTGGGTCGTCTGGTCTTAATCCTGGCTAATTCTTGGAGGATGGCGCCGGGGTTAGTTGAGTGAGGCCCGTGGACCATTGTACCCGGTGATGGGCTCTAATATTGGCCGCAGGAAGCCATCATTGTTGGCTCTAGATGGAGGGTTGGATGGTTGGTTATCTTATCTTGAGATGATTTCGGGGCTTAGTGTTCCCGCGGGCCGATCCTCGACCAGGCCTCCTTTTTGTTACCGCCCCCCCTCCCACCAGGAAGCAGCCCGTAGCAGCTGTCTAACTCCCAGGTACCTATTTAGTGCTAGGTAACAGGGGGCATCAGGGTGAAAGAGACATTTTTGCCCATTTGTCTCCGCCTCCACCGGGGATCGAACCCGGAAACTCAGGCCTACGAATCCGAAGCGCTGTCCTGAGGGAAGGACAGGGAAAAGAAAGATGGAAGAGACAAAATTAGAAACTGAAAAAAACGAGTCCTTAACACAGAATTTGTCATTAAAAAAAACAACTTTATATAGGGTTTTAAAATCGTTAAACTCGGATACTCGTTAAGCAACATGAAGCTTTAAGTGCTCAGGCAGATGGTAAGGATTCGGAGGGCGCCAGGTGGCGACGGCAGGTGGCAGGTGGCCGTGGTGGTGACGACGGTGGTGGTGGTGGTGGGGGTGGGGGGGGGGGGGAGGGGCGGGGTTCCGTTTGGGTAGACCTGCTGCTAGGCACAGGTTAATGTCCTTGTAAAAAGGGGTAGTGTGTCCAGCTGGCTTGTGGTTCAAGGTGAATGTCCTGAGAGAAAGGTGCCATTCAATCTCCACATATTTCTCTAGTTCTTTGTATATATATATATATATATATATATATATATATATATATATATATATATATATATATATATATAAAAGGGAGTACCACCTCTGGCATATATATATATATATATATATATATATATATATATATATATATATATATATATATATATATATATATATATATATATATATATATATATATATATATATATATATATATAGAACTTTTTTATACATTACAAAATGTGGCATTAACACACAACACGACCATTACAAGTAAAATGAAAAACACACCAACGGGACCCACGGGATGGGTATGGGGTTTATAATAAAGGAAGAAATTAAATTGGGATATATTAAAAATGTCACAGACATTTTCGATCATTGTTGCAAGTCAAACACCTCTTCGAATTCCTCCGAGGTTGGACTCGTGCCCAAGATGCAACAGCCAATTTCCCTCTAAATTGCGACACTGAGGGGCAGGAAAAAGAAGATTTTCGCTCTCTGGTCTTTTGTAACACTGATCAATTTGTCTCCCAATTCCTTTAGGAACTTAATGCACATTTTCCCCACGCACAGAGGGTCTCCGAACCGATCGGAACAAAGCTGTAGCAGTGTGCCAGACCTCTGTATTTGGTGGCTTTCTGCGTTTCCCTGAAAGAAGCAGCACCGCCCCCTACCCTTGTGCTGTGTTGGAGGTAGGTACTGGCCAGTGTGGCAGCGCACGCGTAGTCCCACACCACTTACTTACCATCCTTCCAAGGAAGCAAGGTGACCCTGTCATGACGCAACTGAGGTTCATTGAATCTGAATAGGTGTGGTTCTCTTTGTGCTGGGCAGCAGGCTGTGGCGAGGCTTCTCTTGATGATGTCGTTGATTTCTTCATGTCTGCAATCTTACCCTGTGATTAACGGCATACCAGACCATGACGACCATATTGGTCTTTTATCGCGCTTCTGCAGATGCACCTATGTTCGGTGAGGATGGAGGCGGCAAGGTGAAGGGCAACTCTAATGTGGAGAGCGTCATGATTAAGGCGAGTTCCCAGAGCTGCATTGGGCACAGAAAGTAAAAACATTCCCGACATAGGGAGCTGTTTCTGCTATACGGGCTTTGTTCTCAGCAGATGCGTTTTCAAGCATTGTTGTGGCAGTCTTTTCGTTATGAGGCTGTCCCCATAATGGAAAAGACACATAGGCACATCCCGATGTTTGTTTCATAGAAATGAAACAAACATAGGAATGTATGCCTCAATGCCAATAATGACTGCCCAGACAGGTACAAGAGGAGTGTTGTCAACGCTTACGTCGACTGGGCTCTCAGTCACAGCTCAGGATGGAAGTAAGTCGATGAAGAACTCAGTAGGGTAAGGCAGGCCCTAGTCAACAGTGGCTTCTCTAAAGGTCATGTTGAAGACATCATAAAAAGAAAGGTGAAACGCCTTGCAACCTCTGAAGAGTCAACTAACACAACACTTGTACTCCCTATTAGACTGTTTTTACAGGAACTTCTTTTTCACAGCTCATAAAACGTAGGAAAATGTCTTGAAAGATATTATGAATAGGAACGTTATCCCTACAGACAAAAATCTGAAAATACAATTAACAATTTACTACAAAAACAAAAAAACGGCCAACCTACTCATGAAAAAATCCCCAGACACCAAACAGAACGCCTTGAAGGAAACCAACGTCGTCTATACCTTCAAATGCCCGCTTGGAATGTCAGCCCCAAAGAACTCAGTATATAGGCAAGACAACAACGTCTCATTCTAGGCGATTAGCAATGCACAAACAACAGGGGCTCCATCAAAGAACATATAATCTCTTCTCACAACCAGACCATCACCAGAGAAATATTATCAAACAACACAGAAATCATCGATAGATACAGGAGGAGACTCTGTGTCTATAGCAGGAGACTCGACATCAGCGAGGCACTACACATCAAAAAGTCAATACCAGCAATCAACAGCCAATCAACGTATAACTATATTCTACCCACTTCAAGACCCTGAACCAACATAGAAGCAGCAAGAGAAAGTATGGACCAATAGGCCTTCTGCAGTTACTGTCATTCTTATGTTTTCGTACCCACCTCACCCAAAACATTTGTATCATATCACCTCACTCAAAACGAATATAAGTATGATGTATGTTAGGTGTAAACAAGTGTTTGAGAATGTAAGAAGCCCTTACGAAATGCTTTTAGGCGTCAGATTAAAAATAAAAATGGAGAGTTAATTTTTCAATTACCCTCGACAATGAAGAAAAACGTAAAAAAAATATTGAGAAGATTCGTGTTAGAATTATTAATCTTACCCTTTCCGTCATATTCAACAACATATGTTTACAAGAAAGACTGCTACTAAATATAATAA
The DNA here is from genome assembly GCF_040958095.1 of Procambarus clarkii. NCBI lineage: Eukaryota > Metazoa > Arthropoda > Malacostraca > Decapoda > Cambaridae > Procambarus > Procambarus clarkii. The sequence continues at coordinate 22,939,472 of NC_091176.1, forward strand.
TTATATATATATATATATATATATATATATATATATATATATATATATATATATATATATATATTATTAAATATGACCGAAAAAGTAAGATTAATAATTCTAACACGAATTTTCTCAATCTTTCGTACATTATGCTTCACTGTTGGAGGTAAATCAAAAATCACTTCTCCAAAATTCATTTTTATTTCTAGTCTGACGCGACACGGGCGCGTTTCGTAAAACTTATTACATTTTCAAAGACTTCACAAATACACAACTGATTAGAACTTGCGTTTCCCTGATTTTATATCTACATTTGAGTGAGGTGGGAAGGGTGATGTGGCATTACATTTGAGTGAGGTGGGAAGGATGATGTGGCATTAACACAAGACAGAACACTAGAGGATATTAATAGGGTATTAAAAGTATCAACACAAGACAGAACAGAAACAATGGGTATTGAATAGAAGTGTTTGTAGAAAGCCTATTGGTCCATATTTCTTGATGTTTCTATATTGGAGCGGAGTCTTGAGGTGGGTAGAATATAGTTGTGCAATAATTGGCTGTTGATTGCTGGTGTTGACTTCTTGATGTGTAGTGCCTCGCAAACGTCAAGCCGCCTGCTATCGCTGTATCTATCGATGATTTCTGTGTTGTTTACTAGGATTTCTCTGGCGATGGTTTGGTTATGGGAAGAGATTATATGTTCCTTAATGGAGCCCTGTTGTTTATGCATCGTTAAACGCCTAGAAAGAGATGTTGTTGTCTTGCCTATATACTGGGTTTTTTGGAGCTTACAGTCCCCAAGTGGGCATTTGAAGGCATAGACGACGTTAGTCTCTTTTAAAGCGTTCTGTTTCGTGTCTGGAGAGTTTCTCATGAGTAGGCTGGCCGTTTTTCTGGTTTTATAGTAAATCGTCAGTTGTATCCTCTGATTTTTGTCTGTAGGGATAACGTTTCTATTAACAATATCTTTCAGGACCCTTTCCTCTGTTTTATGAGCTGTGGAAAAGAAGTTCCTGTAAAATAGTCTAATAGGGGGTATAGGTGTTGTGTTAGTTGTCTCTTCGGAGGTTGCATGGCTTTTCACTTTCCTTCTTATGATGTCTTCGATGAAACCATTGGAGAAGCCGTTATTGACTAGAACCTGCCTTACCCTACAGAGTTCTTCGTCGACTTGCTTCCATTCTGAGCTGTGGCTGAGAGCACGGTCGACGTATGCGTTAACAACACTCCTCTTGTACCTGTCAGGGCAGTCGCTGTTGGCATTTAGGCACATTCCTATGTTTGTTTCCTTTGTGTAGACTGCAGTGTGGAAACCTCCGCCCTTTTCCATGACTGTTACATCTAGAAAAGGCAGCTTCCCATCCTTTTCCGTCTCGTAAGTGAAACGCAGCACGGAGGCATTTGAGCAGAGTTCCGTGCTGCGTTTCACTTACGAGACGGAAAAGGATGGGAAGCTGCCTTTTCTAGATGTAACAGTCATGGAAAAGGGCGGAGGTTTCCACACTGCAGTCTACACAAAGGAAACAAACATAGGAATGTGCCTAAATGCCAACAGCGACTGCCCTGACAGGTACAAGAGGAGTGTTGCTAACGCATACGTCGACCGTGCTCTCAGCCACAGCTCAGAATGGAAGCAAGTCGACGAAGAACTCTGTAGGGTAAGGCAGGTTCTAGTCAATAACGGCTTCTCCAATGGTTTCATCGAAGACATCATAAGAAGGAAAGTGAAAAGCCATGCAACCTCCGAAGAGACAACTAACACAACACCTATACCCCCTATTAGACTATTTTACAGGAACTTCTTTTCCACAGCTCATAAAACAGAGGAAAGGGTCCTGAAAGATATTGTTAATAGAAACGTTATCCCTACAGACAAAAATCAGAGGATACAACTGACGATTTACTATAAAACCAGAAAAACGGCCAGCCTACTCATGAGAAACTCTCCAGACACGAAACAGAACGCTTTAAAAGAGACTAACGTCGTCTATGCCTTCAAATGCCCACTTGGGGACTGTAAGCTCCAAAAAACCCAGTATATAGGCAAGACAACAACATCTCTTTCTAGGCGTTTAACGATGCATAAACAACAGGGCTCCATTAAGGAACATATAATCTCTTCCCATAACCAAACCATCGCCAGAGAAATCCTAGTAAACAACACAGAAATCATCGATAGATACAGCGATAGCAGGCGGCTTGACGTTTGCGAGGCACTACACATCAAGAAGTCAACACCAGCAATCAACAGCCAATTATTGCACAACTATATTCTACCCACCTCAAGACTCCGCTCCAATATAGAAACATCAAGAAATATGGACCAATAGGCTTTCTACAAACACTTCTATTCAATACCCATTGTTTCTGTTCTGTCTTGTGTTGATACTTTTAATACCCTATTAATATCCTCTAGTGTTCTGTCTTGTGTTAATGCCACATCATCCTTCCCACCTCACTCAAATGTAATGCCACATCACCCTTCCCACCTCACTCAAATGTAGATATAAAATCAGGGAAACGCAAGTTCTAATCAGTTGTGTATTTGTGAAGTCTTTGAAAATGTAATAAGTTTTACGAAACGCGCCCGTGTCGCGTCAGACTAGAAATAAAAATGAATTTTGGAGAAGTGATTTTTGATTTACCTCCAACAGTGAAGCATAATGTACGAAAGATTGAGAAAATTCGTGTTAGAATTATTAATCTTACTTTTTCGGTCATATTTAATAATATATGTCTACAGGAAAGACTGCTACCAAAATATATATATATATATATATATATATATATATATATATATATATATATATATATATATATATATATATATATATATATATATATATATATATATATATAACACAACACTTGGAGGGGACCCACATTCCCTCCAATGCGTTATGTGTGGTTTCCTCCGAGGCTATGGGTCCCCCTTCTCCCAGCCAGAGGTGGTACTCCCTTCCCTTATATATATATATATATATATATATATATATATATATATATATATATATATATATATATATATATATATATATATATATATATATATATCGTTATCACACTGCAGAAGAAGAAATCATTACTACAAGCAAACTTACCAGAGGGAAGGTGAGATCATCTAACCCTTGACATAGTCGCGATCAGCTGACTGAGCGAGACGTAGAGACCCCCCCCCCTCTCCCTCTGAACTAACACCAAGTTCACAAACTGCTTGGCACTTCATGTTTGGCACTGGTGTCAGAGGGCATAAGGAGTCATTTCCGGTTTGACTTTGGCGCCCGGTGTTGGCACTGGCCATGTGCGGTATAGGCACATGCGGTATAGGCACTGTTATAATGGTTTTGGTAACAGTGCCGCATGTTGGTAATAGTGCCATTGCTATTACTGCCCAATAGCAGTAATGGTGTTATTAGCAGCACCACTTAATGGTATAGCTAATTTCGACGTCTATTATTCTAATACCACTGATAATGGAAGTATTGGTAACACTGTTTAACTGCCTAATGATTGTTAGTGATTGCCAAATGACAGTGATTGTTGTGTGTGGTGGCAATACTGCCTGATGATCTAGGTGTCAGCAGGCTCACTGGAAGCGTTGACTAATGGTCGAATTGTGGCATGGGTGGTCTTGTTTAATGGTCTAATGGTGGTATGGCGTATACCTGCTGGGGCTTCCTGCAAGTTATTCTCATCCTTAAGTCGGGCCTGAGGCCAGGCGAGTCTTGTCATGACTTGATCTCAAAGGCTGTTGGTTCTAGCATCCAGCAGTAATGGAAGCATTGCGTTGTACTATTTACTGACCATTCTCAAAGTTCTGTACTAGCACTCAATGGAGATAATGGCAGTAATGGAGAGACATTGGTAAATATATTAATAATTAAAACTGTATTTGTATCATGAGAAATGTATCATGGGACATGTATCATGAGACATGTATCATGAGATATGTGTGATGAGACATGCTAGCATTCATCAGTACCAAGCTTCATCGAGTATTTAGCATTTAGAGGGGTCTCTGTAGTACAGTGGCTACGTTCTCGACTCACAGTTGAGGATACCTGGGTTCAATTTCTGGGTAGGACAGAAAGGGCTGGGCGCGTTTTCTTTCACCTGATGCCTCTGCTCACCTAGCAACAAATGGATATTCTGGAGTTGGGCAAATGTTGCGATGTTTCTTTCCTGACTCCAAACAAAGCGAATTAAGTAATTTATTAAACAATTTCTTACACAACCAAAGTTATTATTGTTACGCTGCTCTTCGGTGCTCATAAACTGATTAATAAATGTAAACAAAGGCACCATGATTGAGGAAAGATCTATAGGTTTCGTAAGTGGTTGATGAATCTGATGAATACTGGTCCTAGGATATCATCTTGGATCTTATGCAATCTGATCTAGACATACATAGTTTGTGCTTTGCTGAGGTCAGCAGGCGGCGGGCTATCAGGGGTCATTGACCCCCTGCACCTCCCCTCAACACCTTGATCTCTGACCTCCTGGCCTGGTCGCAACACTTGCACCCTGCCCTCATCACATTCCATCACCCTACACACCCTACACCCTGCTCTTTCTCGCCCCTACACCCTTCACACCTCCCACCTCTACACCCTGTTCTCCTCCCCCACACCACCTGGCACTGGGTTATGGTGGTGCTGGCTATTTCCACTGTGATGACTGTTCGCACCACTGATGGTGTCACAAGCCACACCATAGTCACCAGTGTCACACACAGTCACCAGTGTCACACACAGTCACCAGTGCCACACACAGTCACCAATGCCACACACAGTCACCAATGCCACACACAGTCACCAGTGTCACACACAGTCACCAGTGCCACACACAGTCACCAGTGCCACACACAGTCACCAGTGTCACACACAGTCACCAGTGTCACACACAGTCACCAGTGCCACACACAGTCACCAGTGCCACACACAGTCACCAGTGCCACACACAGTCACCAGTGTCACACACAGTCACCAGTGTCACACACAGTCACCAGTGCCACACACAGACACCAGTGTCACACACAGTCACCAGTGCCACACACAGTCACCAGTGCCACACACAGTCACCAGTGCCACCCCAACAACCGCCCTCGTTGTCTCTTCCATTGAACTATCATGCCATTATTCATTTTTTTCTCTTATTTTAATTTTTGTCCCATTACGTTCCTCTTCTCTCACCTCCTTCATTTTCTCTTTGCTGCATCATTAGCTGTGGCTCAGTTCTTGCTGTTCCGTGTGACTTCGTACTTCCTCTCAAATTCTCATTACCTTCCATTTTTCTGGGGTTGAAGTCTAGTAGCCATTTCTCCAAACATCCCTAAAAGTGATGCAGGTCGTCTTGAATCTTAAAAAGTGTGTGTGGGTGTGTGTGTGTGGGTGTGTGTGTGTGTGTGTGTGTGTGGGTGTGTGTGTGTGTGTGTGTGTGTGGGTGTGTGTGTGTGGGGGTGTGTTTACTATTTGTGTCTGCAGAATCGAGCTATTTAGCTCTTGGACCCCCGCCTTTCTAGTCGATCTATATTTCCTCTATTATGTCTAATACGTATAATTTTCTCTAACACACGCGCGTGCGCACACACATGTACACACACACACACACACACACACACACACACACACACACACACACACACACACACACACACACACACACACACACACACACACACAGACACACACACACCAGGAAGCAGCCCGTGACAGCTGATTAACTCCCAGGTACCTTTTTTACTGCTAGGTAACAGGGCCATCAGGGTGAAAGAAACTTTGCCCATTTGTTTCTGCCTGGTGCGGGAATCGAACCCACGCCACAGAATTACGAGTCCTGCCATACCCCATACATGTATGTATGTATGTATGTATGTATGTATGTATGTATGTATGTATGTATGTATGTATGTATGTATGTATGTATGTATGCCACCTTCTCTACTTCCCCACCCAATCTACCCCTCCCTCCCCTCTGCTCATCTTGCAGTCACCTGAGGAATTCACAATGGTCTTGAAGTCAAAATAAGATTAAATTCAACCTCAATATTTTTTTTCTGAAATGAAAAGTCAAATCAAAATATGCAAATTAGAATGAATTATTAAGTTATTTAACTATGCATGTTTATGTTAATATTTTTAATTGTATTTTTAATGTCACCAATATTATTACTTTTTATTATTTTTATTATTTTTATTATTTTTATTATTTGTACAGTTGTTGACACCTGGTTGACATTGGCTGTTATTTGTGTTTTGTGGACTTGGGTGAAGCACTTTGTGAAGTGCACTTCGAGTATAATAAATACAGGGAAAATAGTCCAATAATATTAGTCCAAATTAAAATACCGTATTGTTAGCCTTACATGACAAGGGGGAAAAAAGGAGAGTAGTTCAGTACGTTAATACACGTAGAAGTAGAGTCAGCTACAGGTGAGTTTACACCGCCTGGTTGAAGTAATGTAAACTCTGTGTCAGCAGAACTTAGATTCAAGTCTATCAGAAGGTTTAGATTCAAGTCTATCACAGATGTTCAAGAAATGTTCTCTAACCTGGATGAGTTAAATTCTTAGCTTAGGTATCCCAAGTTAGACTATTGCATGTAGTTACACACGCAGTAAACTTGTAGTCTACAAGTCTCTAAACTGGTTTACCTCGTGATCATGTACTACAATGCTAGCTACAGTTCTGTAATTAGATCATTACCCTTGTAAATAAATGTCAGAATTTTGAGGCAACGGAACCTAATTGCTAAGGGATCACAAATGTAAATTACTTAGCATTTTCAGAACATGGGGTGCAGATCCTGAACCCATTACGTGCCTCTGTAAACATTTTGTACTAACCACAGGATGGGCAAGAGTTGCTCTGCTACTCACAAGAGGGATTCAGAGTTCCTAATAAATATGCTAAACAAACTGTGTCCTCAATAGTCATAGCTTAAACGAGCATGGCTTGAGGTTGACTTGTTCAGAGAGAGAGAGAGAGAGAGAGAGAGAGAGAGAGAGAGAGAGAGAGAGAGAGAGAGAGAGAGAGAGAGAGAGAGAGAGAGAGAGAGAGAGAGAGAGAGAGAGAGAGAGAGAGAGAGAGAGAGAGAGAGAGAGAGAGAGAGAGACAGAGACAGAGAGAGACAGAGACAGAGAGAGAGAGAGAGAGAGAGAGAGAGAGGGGCAGGCAGAAACTTCGACAGAATTTGAGTTTTGAAATATGGGTCACCATAATTTCCCCGGAAAGTTCGCTATTAAATCACTTCACTATCCCTCCCTTGTGGGCCGGCGTAAGCCCCGGTGAGACGAGTGGCAGCGTTCCCTTTGTTCCGCACGCAATAATGGCGTTCACGCGCGTGTGTTCTAGAGCACAAACACACCAAATAACCGCCCAAGCACCAAGCTGTAATGCCTCTTTTTTGTCTCCTTGTGTTGCAATTCTGGAAATGATACGATGGATAACTGTGCTTGGGTAATAGAGATATCTAACGTTATCTTCTGATATCTTGTTCTTCATTTCATTTTTCCTGCTTTTCTCTTCCACATTCTCAATTCCACCTCCTCCTCCTCCCTTTTCTCCTCTTCTTAGTATTCAGCATTATATGTCATTGTATCGGGAACGAATATTACTTCTACACTACTCTTGTACCCACCTGTAATACCACCTGAATATATATATCTTGTACCACCTGTATCTTGTATATCTTGTACCACCTGCAATACCCACACCTGCACTTCCATCACATGCGCTACCCCACCAACATCACCCCCACCACCTGCACCACCACCACCACCTGCACTACCACCATCACCCCCCCCCCACCACCACCTGCACCACCACAACCACCACCACCACCACAACCACCACCACCACCTGCACCACCACCACAACAACCACCACCACCACCACTACCACCACCACCACCTGCACCACCACAACAACCACCACCACCACCACTACCACAACCACCACCACCTGCACCACCACAACCACCACAACCACCACTACCAGCAGCAGTAGTACTCTCCTGCTTCTGTGTTCCACATCTCTACACTGCTGCCCGAGTGAAATACTCCTTGTATCTCTCACTGGTCTCTTATATGTGTGTCTATACGTGTCTATTTTGATGGTCTTAGTTTGTCTATTGATGTGTCCCAGGTACCTATTTACTGCTAGGTAAATAGGAGTGTCAGGTGAAAGGAAACTGTGGTTCAAACGCCCTTATCCTGCCACGTTGGGTTTGAACCCCTCTCCCTCCCCCCCCCCCACCCCAATCGTCGTTCCTTAATTGTGAGTCGATAACTTAGCCTACTGCACCACAGGACCCCCATCTCTCTCTCTCTCTCTCTCTCTCTCTCTCTCTGTCTCTCTCTATCTCTGTCTGTCTGTCTGTCTGTCTGTCTGTCTGTCTGTCTGTCTGTCTGTCTGTCTGTCTGTCTGTCTGTCTGTCTGTCTGTATCTCTCTCTCTCTCTCTCTCTCTCTCTCTCTCTCTCTCTCTCTCTCTCTCTCTCTCTCTCTCTCTCTCTCTCTCTCTCTCTCTCTCTCTCTCTCTCTCTCCCTCTCTCTCTCTCTCTCTCTCTCTCTCCAGGGTTATGTTTATATGATAGTACGAATGTAATGTCAAGAAGGTTTTTCTTTCACTAAATAAACATCCGGCAGGAAGGTGTAGCCGAGGTCCTACAGTCTCGTATGTTTACGGTCCTGTAGAATGTTTGGTTGTTTGGGAGTGAATGTTTGAATGTGATTCTTGATGAGATCGTTTGCAAGAGCGTGTGAGTGCCTTCGTGCGCTCGTTTTGGATTGAATGTTTGAGTGCCAGTGTTGGGGATGTTTGAGTGCCAGTGTTGGGGATGTTTGAGTGCCAGTGTTGGGGATGTTTGAGTGCCAGTGTTGGGGATGTTTGAGTGCCAGTGTTGGGGATGTTTGAGTGCCAGTGTTGGGGATGTTTGAGTGCCAGTGTTGGGGATGTTTGAGTGCCAGTGTTGGGGATGTTTGAGTGCCAGTGTTGAGGAAGTTTGAGTGCCAGTGTTGGGGATATTTGAGTGCCAGTGATGGGGATGTTTGAGTGCCAGTGTTGGAGATGTTTGAGTGCCAGTGTTGGGGATGTTTGAGTGCCAGTGTTGGGGATGTTTGAGTGCCAGTGTTGTTGTGGATGTTTGAGTGCCAGTGTTGGGGATGTTTGAGTGCCAGTGTTGGGGATGTTTGAGTGCCAGTGTTGCGGATGTTTGAGTGCCAGTGTTGCGCATGTTTGAGTGCCAGGGTTGGGGATGTTTGAGTGCCAGTGTTGGGATGTTTGAGTGCCAGTGTTGCGGATGTTTGAGTGCCAGTGTGGCGCATGTTTGAGTGCCAGGGTTGGGGATGTTTGAGTGCCAGTGTTGGGATGTTTGAGTGCCAGTGTTGCGGATGTTTGAGTGCCAGTGTTGCGCATGTTTGAGTGCCAGTGTTGCGCATGTTTGAGTGCCAGTGTTAAGGATGTTTGAGTGCCAGTGTTGGGGATGTTTGAGTGCCAGTGTTAAGGATGTTTGAGTGCCAGTGTTGGGATGTTTGAGTGCCAGTGTTGGGGATGTTTGAGTGCCAGTGTTGGGGATGTTTGAGTGCCAGTGTTGGGGATAATGTTGAGAACATCCAGACCCACAGAGACCGCGGCTAACAATCTCTTTAATGAGTCACGAAACTTGCCTCATGTTTTACTGCCATAGTGGAGAAGGTTAGAATATTTGAGGTGATTTGTTTGTGGTGTGTGTGTGTACCCACCTATTTCTGCCTGTAGGAGCGAGCGTTGGCTCTTGGGTCCCGCCTTGCTAGCCTTCGGTTGTTTAATGCAATGACTCCTATCCTTCTTCTCTATCATACCTGGTTTTAAAACTATAAATAGTGTTTGCTTCCACAATGTGCTCCTTTAGTTTATTCTATTTCCCCACTACTCTCACGCTAAAAGAAAACTTTCTAACATCTCTATGACTAATCTGAGTTTCCAGCTTCCACCTATGTCCCCTTGTTCTGTGCGTATTCCGTGTGAACATTTCGTCTATTTCCACTCTGACAATCCCCCTGAGTATTTTGTATGCTGCTATCATATCTCCCTGCTCCCTCCCTTTATCTAACGTCGTCAGGTTCAGTTGCTTCAGTCGCTCTTCATACCCCATCCCGTGCAACACCGGGATTAGCCTCGTCGCAATTTTTTATATCTTTTTTCCAGTTTCTTAATGTGTTTCTTTAGGTGGGGGCTTTATGATGGGGCTGTGTATTTACTATTTGCTATTTGTGTCTGCAGAATCGAGCTATTAGCTCTTGGACCCCGCCTTTCTAACCAATCTAGTTTTCCTCTATTCTACTACATATAATTCTCTAACACACACACACATACACACATACAATACCCAGGATGCAGCCAGAAGCAGCTGTCTAACTCCCAGCAACCTATTTACTGGTAGGTGAACAGAGACATCAAGTTCTCGACAGAAGCATCAAAGAAACTCTGGCTATTGATTACTGTCTCGGCCGGGAATCGAACCCAGGTCCGTATACAATGAATCCGGAAAGCTGGTCATCGTCTTTACTTTGCTTGCTTAATTTTCGTATTTTAGGAAATTGTTGAAAATATATAATTTTTAGGGTTCAACGTTTAAACAAGTTGAGAAGCAGGAACGAACATATGAAAAAATCCGCGCTAAATGTTGAGAGAAAATGTCTTAATGATGTAACAAATGTTTGAATGCTAAGAGTGTTGGGATTATTTCATTCATTAACTCAACAAATGGGGTTTGGGGCGTCGTCTCCGTGGGCGGTCCTCCATAAATCCTTGAAATTGTGATGTACTGTATTCCGCGCTCCAAGAGAGGAGGGGGGGGGGGGGGGAGGTGGAAGAGGAAGCGTGGGTGGAGGAGACTGACAGATGAAGGAAGCTGAGGTGAAGAAACGGAAAGGAAGAGTGAAGAAACGGAGCAAGAGACAGATTGTCAAAGGTAGGAAAGAAACACTGAAAAATATTAACAAATAGGGAGAAAGGGAGTCATAGAAAGGAGAGAAATCAAGGAAGGAAGGAAGGAAGGAAGGAAAGGCAATAGAATATAGTAGAATGAAGATAAAAAGGAACTATTAGGAGAAAGAGCCAAGCCATTACGACTATATAGCACTGGGAAGGGATCAGGATAAGGATTTGGGATGGGACGGTAGGAAAGGAATGGTGCCCAACCACTTGGACGGTCGGGGATTGACTGCCTATCTGCATGAAGCCAGACCCTCGCTCTACCGTCGTGCCCAAGTGAGAGATGAATCTAACAGGTCTGGACAAATGAATAAGTCTGGTACTGTGATGGTATCTGGCCCCATTGACTTACCTATGTCGAGTGAATTAAGGAAGCGAAGGACGTCATCCTGTTTAATAACCAATGTTGACACTGTTGTTATTGTTGTTGAAACGGTTTTGAAGCAAGGCTCTGCATCTTGGCCGCAACGTGGACTGCATGTACGTCAGCCCGTTTCTGATTGGTGGTTACAACAACCTCAACTTCCTGGCTCTTAACAGTCTTAACAGTTGAACAGTCTTCCTGACTGTTCTTAGATGAATATCCCCGCCGGATGTTAACTATGGACCACCAAACTTGGGACACAACTCTTCGTTTTGCTAGTTTTCTTCTGGTGTCTGATTCCCTTCAGGAGATAATCCACTTTTGAACCTCTTTCGTTTAACAAGTTCTTCTGTGAATGTGTTTGCAAAGAGAAGGATGAATTTTATATCTCCTTCAGGCCTTGTTTACGGTTTCAGAGGGGTGGGAGGTGACCTGCTGCCCGGCAAGGAATGGACACATCAAGTTTGTAATTGGTGAATGAGTTTGTTTGGGTGCTCACGTGACCTTGCAGCGAGGCATTCCATTTAGATGTGCTCTTTCTGGCTCTGAGCAGAGGCCTGGCCAGCTTCCCTTTTCCCAAAGCCGGATTGTACACGTTGATCCTTCACACTGTAGTGTCGGGGAAGCCGGCGGTCGCGAACACAGCCTGCTAGTCTCACAAGGCGACTTAGTTTTCTCTCTATATATATACCTGGCTTCAGGCCTGACTTGTGGTAACTTGGTCCAAAAGGCTGTTAGTGTCTTAAGTTTATTACTACCTCCAGAAACGTCTATTGTTGACGCTTGTCAGGGCGAATCAGACACCCCAAAAGAGAGAAAGCTCGCGCGCGCATTATCCTGCCAACACCCTCTATTGATCCTCACTTGTTTATTATGCATTCAGGACCTCTAGCAGAAGTTACAATTTTTTTTAATAAGGGAGAGGGAGGGGGGAGATTTGGAATTTATTTACATTCTTAAAATTCATATATTTTTGTTATCTGAATCTCTTTCTCTCTCAGTTGGGTGCCTGTCACTCAACAACCAACCAGACATTATTAATATTCGCTGGCGGTGCCTCCGGAACCGGCGCGTCTTCGGAGAACTGCGGAAACCGCGTCCATTTCACTCAAAGCAATTTTTTTTATTCGGCAATACGACCGCCGCATAATGTCCGCTGATGTCCTTCTTGCATTATCCGGATTAGGAGCGAGAAGAACATGCGAATATGCTCATTGTGGCGTTAGTGTTGTGAGCATACTGCTGCTCCTAGTGTTGTGAGCATACTGCTGCTCCTAGTGTTGTGAGCATACGACACGCTGCTGCTCCTAGTGTTGAGAGCATACGTCACGCTGCTGCTCCTAGTGTTGTGAGCATACGACACGCTGCTGCTCCTAGTGTTGAGAGCATACGACACGCTGCTGCTCCTAGTGTTGTGAGCATACGACACGCTGCTGCTCCTAGTGTTGTGAGCATACGACACGCTGCTGCTCCTAGTGTTGAGAGCATACGACACGCTGCTGCTCCTAGTGTTGTGAGCATACGACACGCTGCTGCTCCTAGTGTTGTGAGCATACGACACGCTGCTGCTCCTAGTGTTGTGAGCATACGACACACTGCTGCTCCTAGTGTTGTGAGCATACGACACGCTGCTGCTCCTAGTGTTGTGAGCATACGACACGCTGCTGCTCCTAGTGTTGTGAGCATACGTCACACTGCTGCTCCTAGTGTTGTGAGCATACGACACACTGCTGCTCCTAGTGTTGTGAGCATACGTCACGCTGCTGCTCCTAGTGTTGTGAGCATACGTCACGCTGCTGCTCCTAGTGTTGTGAGCATACGTCACGCTGCTGCTCCTAGTGTTGTGAGCATACGTCACGTTGCTGCTCCTAGTGTTGTGAGCATACGACACGCTGCTGCTCTTAGTGTTGTGAGCATACGACACGCTGCTGCTCCTAGTGTTGTGAGCATACGTCACACTGCTGCTCCTAGTGTTGTGAGCATACGACACACTGCTGCTCCTAGTGTTGTGAGCATACGTCACGCTGCTGCTCCTAGTGTTGTGAGCATACGACACGCTGCTAGTGTTTTGAGCATACGACACGCTGCTACTCTTAGTGTTGAGAGCATACGACACGCTGCTACTCTTAGTGTTGAGAGCATACGACACGCTGCTACTCTTAGTGTTGAGAGCATACGACACGCTGCTACTCTTAGTGTTGTGAGCATACGACACGCTGCTGCTCCTAGTGTTGTGAGCATACGACACGCTGCTACTCTTAGTGTTGAGAGCATACGACACGCTGCTGCTCCTAGTGTTGTGAACGACATGCCGAATTCACAATGTTGTTATAACAACAACAACAGGCTCTCAGTGTTGTGATCTTAGTACATAACATATTCCGCTGTTGGGATCTTAATAATACATGGAAGATCCTCTGTAGTCCTACGCCACATCGGACCCCGATACACGCGAAGAACGTCAGAAATTGAAGAGACCAAGCTTAGCTTCACTACCAAGTACGCACACATTGTGTCAGCAAGGCGGACAGCCCGCTTGCTGTCATAACATCGTGTCAGCAAGGCGGACAGCCCGCCTGATGTCATAACATCGTGTCAGCAAGGCGGACAGCCCGCTTGCTGTCATAACATCGTGTCAGCAAGGCGGACAGCCCGCCTGCTGTCATAACATCGTGTCAGCAAGGCGGACAGCCCGCCTGCTGTCATAACTCATACTATGTTTTAAATTTCTAAACTTTTCCTTCACTTGAATCTACATCTTTTGCTCCAACCCACCTAAAAAATAAATTAATCCCTTACTGTGAGTCTGTGAGTTTACAGTACGCAGACTCGTGGAGAGAGAGAGAGAGAGAGAGAGAGAGAGAGAGAGAGAGAGAGAGAGAGAGAGAGAGAGAGAGAGAGAGAGAGAGAGAGAGAGAGAGAGAGAGGGAGAGAGAGAGAGAGAGAGAGAGAGAGAGAGAGAGAGAGAGAGAGAGAGAGAGAGAGAGAGAGAGAGAGAGAGAGAGAGAGAGAGAGAGAGAGAGAGAGAGAGAGAGAGAGAGAGAGAGAGAGAGAGAGAGAGAGAGAGAGAGAGAGAGAGAGAGAGAGAGAGAGAGAGAGAGAGAGAGAGAGAGAGAGAGAGAGAGAGGGGTAACAACAATAAACATAAAATGTTTACCATATATAAGAGCGGATGGTAGTGTATATACCTTTATGCAATAACGTAGTCATGTGAAAGGGAGACATACATATACTGTCAGGCAGGGGGAATGGGGGGGAATGGGGGTAATGGGGGGGGGGGGGGGGGGAATGGGGCTGTTTGCGGTGATGTGATGTTGGCGAAGTTTTCCTTTTAACTACAGTACGCTTTAGGGATGGAGGAGCCGGGAAAGGGAGTATTTGGAAGGGGATGCAGGAAGATGGGAAAGGAGAGTAGACAGGTAGGAGTGGTAGAGAAGTGGGATAGGAGTGGTAAAAAGGGGGGGGGGGGTTCAGAACGAGAGTTCAGTCTATGGGGGGGGGGGGAGGAAATAGGGTCGGAATAAGGGTAATTGGGAAAATAGGGACGGGTTAGGGGACGTAGTAAACGTTATAGGGATGGAACAATTTAATTGATTATAAATCAACTGCCATCTGGGTCGCTGGAGCTCTGTATCCCCCCCCCCTGTCTCCTCCCCCTCCCACCTCCCTCTCTCTCTAATACCCTGTCCCCCCCCCCCTCCTCTCTCTCCCCTATCCTTCCCTTTCTCCCTCTACTCCCTGTAAAGGGAGGAAATAAAGAGGAGATAAAATATGAGGAAGGAAATAAATACATGGAAGGACGTTGATAAAGATCCATTGTAAAGAGAAGGAAAGAGAGGATGGAAGAGGAGAAATGAAGGAGAAGATTAAAAGACGGGAAGGAAGGAGGAAGGAGGAAAGAGACACGTCAAACAATTTAATTTGTTGTTTGTTAATCTAAAATAATTAGAAGAGCCAAAATTAAATACTACGAAGATAAATTTACTCACACAAAGGTCAACATTAAGAAAACATGGAGCACAATTTCACAAATATTGGGATTCAAGAAGATTTTAAATAACAAACCAATACCTTACTGAAGGCTAAGACTGCCCACAAATGCTCCATACTGACCTTACACGAAGTTGCAATATTAACATAAGGTCTTCAAAACAGTTCAGCGACGCAGGTTCGAACCCATTAAATGACTTCCACTATTTCCATAGGATTGATGTTCAGGACCAGGAATCGTAGAACATTTACTCAACCATTTACGAAACCTGTACATCTTTCCTTACTCATGACCGCTCTGTTTACATTTATGAAGCAGTTTACGAGCTTCACAACTCAAGGTATTATTATAAGCAAACTGGCAGTGCTTCGGAACTGATAAAGCCGCACTGATTGAGGAAAGATGTAGAGGTTTCGTAAGTGGTTAGGTAAATGATAAAATAACTTTTGGAACTCAAGGTCAATGACTTGAAACTTAAACTTAAGGCCATTTGAACTTGTCAGGTGAGCAGTTTTCCTGTGATATGAATCAATAATTTTGGTAGATAACATCATTATATATATATATATATATATATATATATATATATATATATATATATATATATATATATATATATATATATATATATATATATATATATTTATATATATATATATATTTATTCTTTTCTCCGAATAACACATTCATTCTATTTCATTTCTTAAAATAACAAAAAATAAAACTTTACCCCACCGTGCTGTTTCTGGCTCTTTAAACTTGTGTTGAACTTGTTTCCTTAAGTGTGTCTACGCATTAAAACTTGCCTTGCGCGCCTCCTCGTAAAGAAGAGGCCGGACACTGAAAGTAAAAAGAAGAGCAACTGTCACTTTATTACTAGTAACGCCGTGGCGGGCGGGGCTGCCAACACTCGCCAGCGACTTTAGTGGCTTTGTTCTCTGCTTTACTAATCCCATTCGCAGTATTCTTCCGTATGTAAGAATACGGATTTACTGTTTTATTATTAACCAAATGACCCCATAAAAATAAATAAGGCTGGAGGTATGTAATAAGTAAGTTTTAATACAGTCTTGAGGCTCAAGGATCTACGGTACACAAACAGGGGACACAGGATCTACTCCTAGGCAGGACAAATACGATTGGGCAATGTTTCCTTACACCTGATGCCTCTATTCACACAAAAGTAAAATAGGTAACCGTGAGCAAAGCAACTGTTGTGCGTTGCATCATGCATAAGATCAGCGAATGACTTCCACTCCAAGGATGGCGGGGGAGGGGGGGGGGGACCTGTATAATATATTTTATTGCATTTATATATAAAAAAGTTCATATATATTCTTGTATTAGCACGCACAGCGTTTCGGGCAGGTCCTTAATCTTAATTCTCTCCGGAATACGACCCGTCAAATCGTTTAACAACCAGTTACCCAATCACCGCAGGGGTGAACAGAGACTACAGTTAAAGATTGGCGCCTAGTCAATCCTCTCCGGCCAGGATACGAACCTAGGCCAAATCCCTCGCGAAGCGCCGAGCGAATGTGTTACCACTGCGCCACGGAGACCTACGGCCTAAGTACCGGTTTCCTGTTCCCGCAAACGTTAATTTTTTGTATTATTATATATTAACTTTGAATATTAAAAGGCATCAGTTAAATCAAGCGTCTTAATTAATGAGTGGAATCGATTGGTAATAATTAGTATTTAGTTGTTTAGTTCGGCAGTAAGTCTAGAAAGACCGCGATGTTCCTTAACAACTTCTTGCTCTAAACAATGCTAAACCAAACTATATAACATATACAAATATATGCGTCTCGTATATTTTTATTTAATATATCCTAAAGACCCCAAGAGTGGGCTTCAGGATTTACACTCCCCAAAAGTTGTGACTGACAAAATATTAAGGGTTTATAATAATTATTCTCCTCTTTGCGTCTCTCTTCCTTCCATTTACATCTTTCCTCCCTTCCTTAAGTCTAAAATTGTAAGGAGTATCTACCCAATTAACTCTCACTGTCTATTTACACTACGAGTCAGCAGCACTGATATAAGCATTATACCCCCATCCCCCTATAAGGCAGTAGTTAAGAAGTAGAGGAGCAGTGTGTCTGCGGGTGTTAAACACTAAGGAATAGCGGCCCGGGGCAGAGCCGTGCGTGGCGCTGCAGTTGATACAATAAACTTCATCTTACGGGTTTATAATGGAAAAACTTGGCCGGAGGGGAGCTTTTCGCCCTGGGAGGATGGTGGGGGGGGGAGTTGGGAGGGCAGGGCTATTTTTGCGGGAGAAATATAACTAAATTCTTTAAAAAAAATAGGTTAAAAAAAGGCTGATTGGCTTGAAAACCACAAACTTGGGTGTTGGATATAGGAAACATATATGGCGGTTGTTTCTCTCTCTCTTTCTCTCTCTCTCTCTCTCTCACAAGTTTACCTGACAATATACGTGTAGACCTGGAGACTAATAACCAAATCTTGCTTAATATTAACTAACTCCTGCAGCTGCTGAGTTAAAATATTACCTTCTCATTAATAGTTGTCGCCTCCTTTGTGTCTTCCCGTCTTCCCTTCCCCTGCCCCTCTCCCCTTCTTCACACACACACCATATTCTCTTCTGGTTATCATTCCCCTTCTTTCTTTTACTCTTGCTCTTTCCTACCTTTGTTTAATGACTTCCTTATCTCTCATTTTATCTATCTAATCTACGTTTCTTCCTGAGCAACTTCCTTATTACCCTTCGTCGGCCGCCCCTATCTCTCATTCCCCATCCTCTTCCGTCTCTTTCATTCGTCTCTCTCTCTCTCCCGCCTTCCTGTTCTCACTTATCTCTCTCATCATTTATCTTCTGCCTCCTTCCCTTCCTCCCATTACACCAGATAGCAGCCCGATCTCTCCATCTGCTGCTCCGTGCAAAATGCAACTGTTGTGCCTGAGCACAAACCCACGAACCCAACCCCCCCACCTAACCTATCGAGGCTGATGCATAGAAAACGTCACTATTGCAACGCTCTACATTTTACTAATACGCTACATTTTTAACGGATTGTTCAATTCTGTAAAGAAGCTGAAAGAGCTTCTACTCTTTCTTAACGGAAATACTCTTTAAAACTCTTTATTACTCTTTATATTCTTTACTATATTCTTTATTAAGGAAAGAGTAAGGATTGGGGGGTCCAGGCGAATCCTTTAAGGTGATCTTAAGTTTCTAATCCGTCTTATCTGAATCTCAAAACTTTCTCTTGTTGAATTCAATCCTCTGCTGCTAATCACCTGCTTTATATGTGATTACTGGAACCTGATTTACATTTTCCAGCAGAATGATTGAATAGGTGGTCGATGTTAATGACTGTACCAGACGAGGGGCCCAGTAGGACAGTGGTCTTCGTCCTTGGTTCACAATCGAGGGACCTGGGGAACCTCAGCTCCCCAGGATACAACCCACAATAGTTGCCTAGCTCCAGGATACTCATTTCATTGGTAGTTAAACAGAGGTATCAGGTAAAAAGAAACGTGCCCAACCGTTCCTCCTAGGCACTGTTGGCGCCTGGGGAGCGTGGGTAGTTAGCCTAGGTCCTAGGGGGGGGGGGAACCTTGATAAGCCTAACAGGCTTCGTGTCCCTGACAATGATGATTAAATTCATGCATTTTTAACAGCTTTGTTAAATTAGGTCGTGTTAAGCCCGCGTGCTCAATGGCTGCTAGTTCGCTAGGGTTTCGCTATATCAGTCGACTCTAAAGACCTCGTTGGGGCATCGTAATAGTGT
Source organism: Procambarus clarkii (assembly GCF_040958095.1). Classification (NCBI taxonomy): domain Eukaryota; kingdom Metazoa; phylum Arthropoda; class Malacostraca; order Decapoda; family Cambaridae; genus Procambarus; species Procambarus clarkii. The sequence continues at coordinate 22,958,548 of NC_091176.1, forward strand.
CTGAAGAGCGTCTTCAATTAGAATAGTGTTTGCCATCCAGATTATCTTGAGATGATTTCGGGGCTTTTTAGTGTCCCCGCGGCCCGGTCCTCGACCAGGCCTCCACCCCCAGGAAGCAGCCCGTGACAGCTGACAAACACCCAGGTACCTATTTTACTGCTAGGTAACAGGGGCATAGGGTGAAAGAAACTCTGCCCAATGTTTCTCGCCGGCGCCTGGGATCGAACCCAAGACCACAGGATCACAATTCCAGCGTGCTGTCCGCTCGGCCGACCAGCTCCATACCACAATACCAGAATAGTTTGCCAGAATACCTCTTCTCCACCTCCCAACTATTTGGATTAGTCGTTACAGCGACGGCTTCGCTTGGTGAAGAGTGGGGGGCCAATTCCCGACCGTCCAAGTGGTTGGGCACCGTTCCTTCCCTCTGTCCTATCCTCAATCCTTATCCTCATATCCCTTCCAGGTTGTATGTAGTCTTAGCACTAATGACTTAGTGCTTTCTCCTGATAGTAACCTTATCATTACCTTAACGCAAGGCTTATCCCAAATATAGGAAAGCTGGGATATTAATAATGAAATAATTTACGGGCTATTCATGCCCGTGCCTCCTCTTGGGTGGCTTAATCTTTATCAATCAATAATTAAAATCCACGTCACTAGAGAGAAGAAGAACCAGGGGAGAAATGACCGCAGCATAGAAGATATTCTGAGGGCTAAAGTAAAAACAGTAACATACTAACCGACCTTTCACAGTGTTCGAAAGAGAACTTCATGATGACCTCCAGAGGATACCAGATCATCCGGGCTGTTATTCGCACAACAGACTGCAAACAACGGGGTAGAACAGCTTGATTGATCAAACCACCAACCAGAAGGCCTGGCCAGAAACCGGGCCCCGAGCCTATTAAACCCCTGAAACACGTCAAGGAAGGTATAATCTGGCATGGAACGGAACGGAACTGGACGCTGAGCTTAGCCATAGGGTGACACCAGGAAGTAAGCTGTCAATGTAAGGGATGTGAAGGTGTGTTGTACATTTGCAGGGGCGGCGTTCGAGGCTAACTCCATACATAGCTTAAGATGGGCGACAGTTATCACAAGAGAAGATTAATGGCTAAGAGGCCGGTCCCAGGGATTACAGCTCAACCCCACCCTAGCCCAACAATGTGAGTACAACTCGGTCAGTGTACACACACAACCCTTCGCCCCCCTATTTCACTGACAAAGATAAATATTAGTCCCACTAGTATATTTGTATAACAAAATAGCATCCGGGACTTTGCTGTTATATATGTGAACTGTTCATTGCTCTCCTCCTGCCTGCGTCATCTCTCTCTCTCTCTCTCTCTCTCTCTCTCTCTCTCTCTCTCTCTCTCTCTCTCTCTCTCTCTCTCTCTCTCTCTCTCTCTCTCTCTCTCTCTCTTCTGTGCACCACCTCATGTGTGAGGCACAGTGTGAGGTGATATCCACATCGTGTCAGCAAGGCGGACAGCCCGCCTGCTATCATAACATCGTGTCAGGAAGGCGGACAGCCCGCCTGCTATCATAACATCGTGTCAGGAAGGCGGACAGCCCGCCTGCTATCATAACATCGTGTCAGGAAGGCGGACAGCCCGCCTGCTATCATAACATCGTGTCAGGAAGGCGGACAGCCCGCCTGCTATCATAACATCGTGTCAGGAAGGCGGACAGCCCGCCTGCTATCATAACATCGTGTCAGGAAGGCGGACAGCCCGCCTGCTATCATAACATCGTGTCAGGAAGGCGGACAGCCCGCCTGCTATCATAACATCGTGTCAGCAAGGCGGACAGCCCGCCTGCTATCATAACATCGTGTCAGCAAGGCGGACAGCCCGCCTGCTATCATAACATCGTGTCAGCAAGGCGGACAGCCCGCCTGCTATCATAACATCGTGTCAGGAAGGCGGACAGCCCGCCTGCTATCATAACATCGTGTCAGCAAGGCGGACAGCCCGCCTGCTATCATAACATCGTGTCAGGAAGGCGGACAGCCCGCCTGCTATCATAACATCGTGTCAGCAAGGCGGACAGCCCGCCTGCTATCATAACATCGTGTCAGGAAGGCGGACAGCCCGCCTGCTATCATAACATCGTGTCAGCAAGGCGGACAGCCCGCCTGCTATCATAACATCGTGTCAGGAAGGCGGACAGCCCGCCTGCTATCATAACATCGTGTCAGCAAGGCGGACAGTCCGCCTGCTATCATAACATCGTGTCAGCAAGGCGGACAGCCCGCCTGCTATCATAACATCGTGTCAGCAAGGCGGACAGCCCGCCTGCTATCATAACATCGTGTCAGCAAGGCGGACAGCCCGCCTGCTATCATAACATCGTGTCAGCAAGGCGGACAGCCCGCCTGCTATCATAACTCATACTATATTCCAGATTTCTACGACTTTTCAATAAAGACGAGGAAAAGGTGCATGAAAAAATATACAAATTCCCTTTGTGTATTATACTGGATATCTCAAAGCATTTAAAGTTCTACTATTAGATAGCGAGAGAGGGGGTAGGGGGGGGGAGGACAGAGACAGAGAGACAGACAGAAAGAGACAGAAAGGCAGACAGGTAGACATCATCGTTATGACTAGCAATATTCCTCTCCCCTACCACCATATATTTATTAGACCATTGAAACTTCTGTCCTAAATTGTGTTCCCAGTGTTGCCTGACACAACACCTCTGGTAATGGTGGGGGAAAAAAAAAGAGGTGCTGCTCCGTTTCGAATAGGAGATCCCCCCCCCCCCCTTCTACCTTTTTTTGTTAATTGGTTTTAGGGAAATTAAATGTTGGATTTATATAATTGGCAACGGATTTGAACAATTTTAGTTAGTGTCACGTGTGGCATTTACTAATGTATTGTATATTTTTATTGTTTTTTTTATTATTTCCTCGTTGTGTACTGCCATTGTGGATGTTTTTTTTATTATTCTTGTTGTTATTATAGTTATTGACAATGAAACAGGTATTATTATCGCTGTTATAACTATTCACATTTCCAAGCAATTGTAACACCACTCTAATGCACCACTATAATGGAACACTAAACTAATAATATAAACACTACTTTTCCTGAGTAACACTTCCCCATCGGTTGCACTTGGTAACACTGTTATGAGCTGACATATGATGGTTACACCGGAACTAAAAGGTACACTGCCAACAAGGAAATGCTAACACAGGATGAAATACGCTGCCACCATCTGCCTTTGACCATTGAGACTATATCAAGCAACGAGGCAAGAAACATTGCTTGACTTGGAGAGTACTTTCTATGACTGTCATTAATTATGAAAACGGTTGTCAGCCACTATATCCAAAAAGGCTAAGAGGATTCAACAATTGACACAGACGGGAAATTTAACATGGGTTTATTGAGACCAAAATTATGTCAATCACCACTTATAAATCCTACTCTAACATTGGCAAAAAGTTAAGAAATTTGGACATGGAACAAAACTTCAGAGATCACACACATTACCTTAAGACCTGTCTCTCCCTGGCTGAGATGTTCTTCACAGCCCTCTCTGGACCCCGGTGTCCGGCACTCTGTCCTTCCGAAGTCCCTACAGGACCTCTATATACAACCCCCACAGGGGGAGGAGGAGATCTGCTGTTACTACCTGCCCCAAGAATGTAAAAGCTCGGCCACATGTGTACAAACACTCAAGAAATATTTCAATAAGCTTGTTTGACATTCACCATACACTCTTCAAGAGAGGAGTTATTAATTACATGTGTGACTGACCTCTGACCTGGCCAAAAGGGGGAGATCCAGGGATGTTTACACATAAGAATCTGGAGTCTAATTCCCTTGCCTGAAATATTACATACTTGAAACTATGCTGACTAAGACTAACCCAGGAATTTTTTTAATCAACATACAAGATAAACCGGAGGTCATCTGGGCTGACCTCTTGGAGAAGGCTTCCCTGGGTGTGAACTCTAAGGGGGGGGGGGGGTCATGGGTGTTACACAATTTCATCTCATAATTCATACTAGGGGAACCCGCTCGCCTCTATCTTGAGGTTATCTAGAGATGATTTCGGGGCTTTAGTGTCCCCGCGGCCCGGTCCTCGACCAGGCCTTCACCCCCAGGAAGCAGCCCGTGACAGCTGACTAGCACCCAGGTACCTATTTTACTGCTAGGTAACAGGGGCATAGGGTAAAAGAAACTCTGCCCATTGTTTCTCGCCGGCGCCTGGGATCGAACCCAGGACCACAGGATCACAAGTCCAGCGTGCTGTCCGCTCGGCCGACCGGCACCCTAAGACATCTCCAAAAGCTAGACTCAACCCTTCCTACAGGATCTAAGACCCAATACTCCCTGGGAAATATGGCTGAAAACTTCCGCAATTATTTGGGTACAAGTTCATGGAAGCAACAAGATACCCAAGAGCAGCCAACTTTTCTTTCCAGCTCCTTATTGTGGTGATCCAAAGAGGATATGACCACTACATGGTTGATTCCAACTCCTTTATCAGAGGAGCTCCATGAGATCAGCATCCTTTACCTGCTGTATTTTCTGTTGGAATCTTTTTTGTATAATGTATTACGATGCAATCCCAATGAAGAGCGTTCAGATAAGGATTCACAGTTGCTGATAAACTGAGTTCTGAAGTAGTGCTGGAGCTGCCCCGCCCACCCAATATCTTCCATGTATTGTTACGAAATCGACTAATCCGTTAAAAATGCGACGCATTAGAAAAAATTAAGAATCCTAATATTGACGAATATATTGTTTATACTAGCCTCTATGTATACTCTAGTCCCTATGTACACACTAGCCCTTAGTATATACACTAGTCCTATATATACACTAGCCTCTATAAATACACTTGCGTATACACTATAGCGTGTATACACTATAGTATATATACTATAGCCCCTGTGTATACACTAGCATAAAGGTGTGTTGCAAAGATACATCTATCCACCAAGAAATAATAGATTATATACGAAGAATAATTATTATTAGACTTAAAAAAATATGAACCGTTATTCAGCATCTTTGTTAATAAAGTAAAATTCTTAAATAGTGACACATTTTTCATTAAACATTGTATAATATAAAAAATACTCAGCAAATTACTTTCTGGAATATTACAGAATACTGTTTTGAATACTTTAGATTTTTCTTGAATACTGTGAAATACTTTCTTCAGTAATTTAGAATAATGTGTTAAATGCTTACGTAATCTTAAATGCTGTACTTTCCTAATTGCTGTATTATACCACCAACAAAGCTGTTAAAAAAATAATTTTGCTCATAATTTACTTTCACTAAAACTATCAACTTGTACAAAAGAGCAGGTTAAGTCCCCGAAGGGGAATGCAGCTCGCAAGACATCATAGTCAACTCGCTCACCTAGAAAAACGCCAGTGTGCTCAAATCACCCCCCCCCCGTGTTAACAACCAAACGGCCGCATTCACTATAGTCGAACTGATCGTTTAACGCCCCCCCCCCCAAACAAACCAGCAGAGGAGTAAAAGTGTTAGAGATGTTAAGGACAAGCACTCTGTAATCCTCTACACCACCGCCCACGGGATGGGTATAGGGTGCATAATAAAGAAAGAAATTGACTTCTGACAATAGGTGGCCCGCGTCCCTCTACTGCGCAAGAGGGTTGCCCGCCTCGTAAACGTCCTCTATCAAGACTGCCTCAACTAGCGGCCACAATGACCATGTTTACACTTGTAAGTCCGCGTAAGGCAACTGCTCAACCATCTCTCCCAGTCGGAAAATACCCAGCTACAATGCCACGATCGTTAGGGGGGGAAAGGTTATGGCAAATTAAGGGCTGTTACCAACCGTAATGGCCCAGTTCAGGTCGCCGGTGATTTACTCTAGCACCCTCCAGTACTTTTATGCCTTTTATGCACAACAAAAGAAGGTATAAAACTCCCCCAGTGGAAGCAGAATGCCTCTTCCAACACCCCTTTCCTCTGGGGGGTAGGTAGGTTGCAGGGGGGGGGGTGTATGGGGGGGGAGGGGTAGGGTCATAGGGCCTCTGCCGACACCCTTTCCGCATCAGCGTATAACTAGGAGCGCTAACTACCGTCAAACGACCGTTAACTGCTGATTAACTGTGTTTTATTACGCTTGCAACACGAGAAACAAGGTACCAGGGAAGGTGGAGAAGAATAAGGGAAAATATTGAGGAGGAGGAGAAAGGAAGGGGAACAGGAAAGAGGAGAAGGACACAAAACTAAAAGGATGCAGTGATCTGATATTGATGTAGCAACGAAGAGGCAACTTAGCAACGGCAACTCCAGATGGAGTTGCCATAATATATAAAAAACTGAAACCAGGAAAGAGACAATACAAAATATTACATTTTCGTTTTACGAACAGATGAAAGAATGAAAACGAAAGATAATTACAAAGAATATGAGAGAGAGTGGAAAAGACAGGAACTAAAGAATGGAGTGAAAATTAAAGAGAATATGAAGGATGGAATATTGAAAAATATAAGCCCTTACAGAGGGTGTAAAAGAGTAAATATATCGACAGAACGAGCGAAGTAATCTGAAGAGAGAAGACGAAGGAAGGAAGAAGGTGATAAGACGCAGTAAAGAGGGTGTTAATGTCTGCAACTGGAAACACCATTAAGATATTTTACGTGATAAAAGATTTTATTGAGGGCTGCCTCGCAGTGTCAAGTGTTGCTGCACTGTGTGTGTGTGTGTGTGTGTGTGTGTGTGTGTGTGTGTGTGTGTGTATGTGTGTGTGTGTGTGTGTGTGTGTGTGTGTGTGTGTGTGTGTGTGTGTGTGTGTGTATGTGTGTGTGTGTGTGTGTGTGTGTGTGTGTGTGTGTGTGTGTGTGTGTGTGTGTGTGTGTGTGTGTGTGTGTGTGTACGTGTGACGGGCTTCGAACCCACAACTGACATATGAAGAACCTCCTCCACCACTGTGCCATCCAGAAGAACTACTAAATCAGGCCACGGACCAATACCTGCTAGTCTGAGTTTAAGCCAGATATGACCTCCATCATTTGAATGGAGTTACGAAGGCAAAGCATCATTCAACTCGACTGTTCCAGGTGAGAAAAGAATAAACAATCATCCAGGTGGACCTGCCTGGAATTCCAGAGTCTGGACGGGAGAATGCAAGAGATAACGAGGCTCTGGACGGTAAAATGTCTCTGGGTCGTGAGTTCGAGGCTCCACTGTTGACGGCCAGTGTTTTCATGTACATATATTTTATGATTTATATAAAATGTTCATACCACTAACGTGTATCCACAGGAGATTCGATCCTAGGTCACCAGGGGTCTCCCCATCAACAGCACCGGTACTATATCCACTGCTCCAGCGGTCTGAGTTCGAAGTCTCCGAAGGGTCACAGAGTTCTAGTGATACCAGTATATATTATATATAAATATTGATATATGGAAGAGAGAGACAGTGCACCCACTCAGAAGAGGCCCGAGACAGAGAATGACTGATAAACAGACAGAAATAAACGTCCGTGTTGATTTTTATTCGCGTTAAACACATGTCATCGTATGTTGATATTAACCGAACATATATTGTCACTTGTTTACATAGATAACACATCATGGACTGTTAACCAGGGGATTTGAATCCACCCAAATATAGCCAACGGATATTCCTGGGTGTGAAATATTACTAAGGAATGTCTATAAAGAACCAAGAAGTTAACCTTGTCACGAAGGCGGCCAAGAAACGTTCAGCGGAGTCTGGAAGATGAATAAAGATCATTACGCCTCTGAACACCATAATAAAGCTAACTTAACAACATATACCTGGAGTATACCTGATGTGGGTGTCTGAGAGTTCTTCTACTCTCCAAGAACGGAATCTGATTTCAAACTATATATTTGTAATTTGCTTTAATGAATCAATCACTTTGTTCTGGAAACAAATGGGGAACAGTCTTCCTCTTGGAGGATCTCTTCCCCATCCTGCCTCTGACTTCCGGACTTCGTTGACAACCGCAACAAAGTATTTATTTCAAGTCTTTACTTGCCCTGGTTGGTCTTTTTAGTTCAGTAAATTCAAACAAAAGTGACTAATACAAAGATACAGAGATTAATTAAGAAATAAAATAAGGGGGAAGCAAACAGCTAGAGATAAGAGAAAGTAGACAATATACTCATAAACGCAGAAAATAAATATATACACGTAGAGAAACAAATACAAAAGTGATTAAAGAAATTAGAAAACAGAGCTAGAACACAAATTATATACAGGAAGATGCAGAAAAAGCAAATAAATAGATATAACGCACAAATATAGAGGTGATTAAAGAAAACAAAAAAAACAGAAAAACCTGATAAATATACACAAGTAGAGGTAGAAAAAGATATACGCAGACAGACAAATATAGAGGAACCGGGAGGGAACCGACAATAATCATACCATGAAACCTGTTTATACCGGGACAGGCGGACCGCCGACCTCACCTAACACACCGACGCAGTATTTTCGCCATAATTACGCAGCCATTCGTTAGCTGCTCAACGACCGCCCGTAGACAGTTATAGCGAACACAGCGTTGTATTACAGCGAGCTCACAAAACACCCTCATAGTCAAGAGCTTTATAGCGAGGTGATAACGAGATACCCGCATGGGTGTGAACGTGTGCTCTCGTAATCAACACAATATTGTCATCATAACGAGACAATAACGAGGTATTAAAAACGATTCTTCAACTATAGTCTCACGGTCAACACCTTGTGTGATACACAGCTACACAGTGTATATATATATATATATATATATATATATATATATATATATATATATATATATATATATATATATATATATATATATATATGCGAACAAGCCTGAATGGTCCCCAGGACAATATGCAACTGTGAGTTGGGGTGTGAGTTTTCAGTTATATATATATATATATATATATATATATATATATATATATATATGTCGTACCTAATAGCCAGAACGCACTTCTCAGCCTACTATTCAAGGCCCGATTTGCCTAATAAGCCAAGTTTTCATGAATTAATGTTTTTTCGTCTACCTAACCTACCTAACCTAACCTAACCTAGCTTTTTTTGGCTACCTAACCTAACCTTACCTATAAATATAGGTTAGGATAGGTTAGGTAGGGTTGGTTAGGTTCGGTCATATATCTACGTTAATTTTAACACCAATAAAAAAACATTGACCTCATACATAGAGAAAAGGGTAGCTTTATCATTTCATAAGAAAAAAATTATAGTAAATATATTAATTCAGGAAAACTTGGCTTATTAGGCAAATCGGGCCTTGAATGGTAGGCTGAGAAGTGAGTTCTGGCTACTAGGTACGACATATATATATATATATATATATATATATATATATATATATGTCTGACACACACCATCAAAACTTATTTCGCTTGGAGATAAAACACTTTGAGAGGATATCTCACACTGACTGCCTTTACCGGCGACAAATAAATAGAGTCTTGACTCTATTGACTTGACTGTATTTATTGTTTTGTGTATTTATTGTATTTGTATTTATGACTGTATTTATTGTATTTATGACTTGACTGTATTTATAGTCTAGAGTCTCTATAAATACACCACCGCTCCTAACTTGTGCTTCAAGCTTTTTGTCGTTTCTTGTTTTAGTTTCAGCTACCCGGAACAAAAGGTTTACTAAAGCTTAAACTTACCAAGCATTATAAGAGAATACAAGCTGGTTATTACACACAGAAATCACAATAGCTTGATGCATCAAATGAACAGATCCACAGCGCCTTGTAAACAAATCTTTGTTTTCAAGCTGGTTATGATTGGACGAAGGATCCTTAGCTTCCTAACAACAAGGTTGTTAGCGTTCATACGATGAACACAGCACTGCTTGCCCATGCGTCGTCAGGGCAGCGCACTAAGCTATTATCTACCCATAAACGGGCGATAAGGACTCGGATTGTTCATGAAGAAATTGTATTAGACAAATTATCTCTAACAATCATATTAAACGCGAAGCAGAATTAATTACTAATATAGTCAGATAAATAATGGGTTAGAAAAGAAGATCCAGAAGATTATAATTATGTAACAACCTGTCCTCTCACTTAGTGCGTCCCAAATCTAATTCAGTCGACCACACAATAAAGTGAGTGGCATAAATTGGAACGTTTCTTGTTAGGCAAACCACTGCATTTTTTACGGAGTGTCAAATCGAGAGATGGGGTCTCTATGTCACCAGGGAGATCTGAAACCTTTATTATATCTTATTTACGTTAGGTTAGGTTAGTTTAGGCTAGGTAAGGATAGGTTAGGTTGGTTGGGTTTGGGGGTTTAGGTTAGGTGAAGTTGGGTTATTGAGAAGCGACGAGGGTGCATACATTTCTCAGGTCTTAGACCCTACTCTCACGCAGAGGGAGTGCATGTACCTCGCTTCAAAGGTACAGTCACTGCTTCTTTCATCAAGGCTTCTTTCATGCGGTGACTTCCCTGCGCGTCACACCCGGGGGGGGGGGTAACAAACAGTGCGTTGTCGTTATCTTCTGTGGAGGGGTCGTGTCTTCTGTGGAGGGGTCGTGTCTTCTGTGGAGGGGTCGTGTCTTCTGTGGAGGGGTCGTGTCTTCTGTGGAAGGGGTCGTGTCTTCTGTGGAGGGGTCGTGTCTTCTGTGGAGGGGTCTTGTCGTCTGTGGAGGGGTCGTGTCTTCTGTGGAGGGGTCGTGTCGTCTGTGGAAGGGGTCGTGTCTTCTGTGGAGGGGTCGTGTCTTCTGTGGAAGGGGTCGTGTCTTCTGTGGAGGGGTCGTGTCTTCTGTGAAACGATCATAGAGAAGTGTTTGGATGCAAATATTGGTGAAAAGGAGAGAGAGAGAGAGAGAGAGAGAGAGAGAGAGAGAGAGAGAGAGAGAGAGAGAGAGAGAGAGAGAGAGAGAGAGAGAGAGAGAGAGAGAGAGAGAGAGAGAGAGAGAGAGAGAGAGAGAGAGAGAGAGAGAGAGAGAGAGAGAGAACGCTTCCCCATTGATGGCTCTCTAAGACCATCGGTAAGTTTCGTGTCACGGATTTCAAAGAGAAAAAACAAAAATCCACAAATTAAAAAAAAAAAGGCCCACTCCCCCCCACCATTACCAGGCTGTAGTAAATCGTAAATCCCCGTAAATCCCCCACAACCCTCCCTGCCCCCGCTAACCCTGACCACCGCTTCAAGAGCTTGGCAAATAAAATTATATACAATTAAACGACGCGCATAGCTGCCCCCTTTTCTCCCCCTCCCCCGTCCCCCCTATTCCCCTGTTTCAGCCATAACCTATTCCACAGCCCCTGGGTGGCTGCCGTTATCATGGTAACAGCTGTCTATATGGGGGTCCTTGGGTGAATGATATAGAGGTTCTATGGCCTATGCCGCTTAGGCCTACCTTTACGGTTCGGGTAACATTTTGAATGATTCTATACGCATTATATATGCGCATATATATATATATATATATATATATATATATATATATATATATATATATATATATATATATATATATATAATGTTAAATATGACCGAAAGGGTAAGATTAATCATTCTAACACGAATCTTCTCAATATTTCTTACGTTCTTCTTCACTGCTGAGGGTAATTGATAAAGTAACTCTCCAAAATTCATTCTTTATTTCTAGTCTGACATCTGAACGCGTTTCGTAATGCTTATTACATTTTCAAAGATTTAGTTTACACATATAATACATTCATACTTATACTCGTTTTGGGTGAGGTGATATGGCACAAAGGTTTAGGGTGAGGTGACAAAGCTATGACAGAACACGAATCAATGGGTATCAAGACTATAAGA
>NC_091176.1:22970861-22983361 GCF_040958095.1 Procambarus clarkii
TCTTCTTTCTAGTGTCGTAAGGCACAATTCCCTCAGGCGCTCTTCATACCCCATCCCTCGTAGCTCTGGGACGAGTCTCGTTGCAAACCTCTGAACCTTTTCCAGTTTCATTATATGTTTCTTCAGATGGGGACTCCATGATGAGGCGGCATACTCTAAGACTGGCCTTACGTAGGCAGTGTAAAGCGCCCTAAATGCCTCCTTACTTAGGTTTCTGAATGATGTTCTAACTTTTGCCAGTGTAGAGTACGCTGCTGTCGTTATCCTATTAATATGTGCCTCAGGAGATAGATTAGGTGTTACGTCCACCCCCAGGTCTCTTTCACGCGTCGTTACAGGTAGGCTGTTCCCCTTCATTGTGTACTGTCCCTTTGGTCTCCTATCTCCTAGTCCCATTTCCATAACTTTACATTTGCTCGTGTTGAATTCTAGTAGCCATTTCTCTGACCATCTCTGCAATCTGTTCAGGTCCTCTTGGAGGATCCTGCAATCCTCATCTGTCACAACTCTTCTCATCAACTTTGCATCATCCGCAAACATCGACATGGTGTGTGTGTGTGTGTGTGTGTGTGTGTGTGTGTGTACTCCGTGTACGTGTGTGTACGTTAATAGTCTGAATAAATAATGTGGCAATTTTACTGGAATTCATTTCAATGCTAAACTGAGATCCAGAATTATTTCTAGTGCTGGAGGAGACTGTGAGGGGTCAGCCTTCACCGTGACTGTCACACCGTGACTGTCACACCGTGACTGTCACACCGTCACTGTCACACCGTCACTGTTGGACCGTGACTGTTGGACCGTGACTGTCACACCGTCACTGTCACACCGTGACTGTCACACCGTCACTGTCACACCGTGACTGTCACACCGTGACTGTCACACCGTGACTGTCACACCGTGACTGTCACACCGTCACTGTCACACCGTCACTGTCACACCGTCACTGTCACACCGTCACTGTCACACCGTCACTGTCACACCGTCACTGTCACACCGTCACTGTCACACCGTCACTGTCACACCGTCACTGTCACACCGTCAATGGGTGTTTGCTCACCGTTCTCACCCACATTAGTTCCTTAACTCATCGTTTAATTAATTCTTCCTTCAATCACGTGGTGAGAAATCTTACATTTTATACGGGAGAGAAGGCAGGGGGGCGGGGGGGGGGGGGAAGAGGGTGCTAAGAAAGAAGGAAGGAAGAGAAGGAAGCGTCAAGATAAACCGAAAGAACAGAGACAGACTAAATGACCGACAGACAGAGAGAGAGACAGAAGACAAAGAAGTAAAATGACCCAGAAAATTAAAAAACAAATGGAAGAGGAAAAATATATAGATAAGGATAAGGAAGGATAAGGGAATATGAGGAGGAGAGGAAGAGGGGGGGGGGGCATGAGGAGGAAGTAAGAAGGATGCTGGGACGGAAATCACACGCTAATTTATTTCCGTTGTTGGGAGTGGGGGGGATGACCCCGAGCCTCCCTCTCTCTCTCTCTCCGCCTATCAAAACAATATTCCACTAGAACTGCCCGAACGCTTCCGGGGGCCGGCCCGGGGAAGGTATTTAAAGCAAACACACACACACACACACACACACACACACACACACACACACACACACACACACACACACACACACACACACACACACACACACACACACACACGCGCGCGAGTTGGGGCCTCGTAGCCTGGTGGATAGCGCGCAGGACTCGTAATTCAGCCCATCCAATTCAGCCCATTCAGTAATCCAGCCCATCCAATATGCGGAGGTAGGCAGAATACTGGGACTTATGATAAATAGAACAGGGATACAAATTCATGTAAGGGACCGACTAAACAAAGCCAAAGCAGCATTAGGAAAACTGAGAAGATTCCGAAGCCTCAGTACTAACATTCAGATCCACCTATATAAGGCTCTAGTTCGGCCGCATCTAGAATATCCCCCAGTACCACTACACACCTTATAAGAAAACTAACATGCAGAAACTGCAAGCAGTACAAAATAAGGCGCTAAGGAGAGCAGCAAAACACCTTCCACCATATGATCAGACAATCCAGGAGCTCCATGAACTCCTGAACACACAGCCATTAAACATCAGACTGCAGCACCAAGCCATCAGGGTGTGGAACACCATCGAAATGTTAGAGGACCCAATGTTTGAAAGATTACTCCAAGATGAGACGCCCCGCTCCCACAGCTGGTGGCCCAAGAGCCTCGATTCTCTGGACGAAAACCCCGCCCCACAGTATATAATCCCAAGATGAGTTTATATATGTATATATATGAACAGTTCATATATGTGTATGTATGAACAACTCGATAAATAATATGTATGACAACTCGATAAATAATAATAATAAAATAAAGAGCATTAAACAGAATAACGTGTGTGGAAGCATCGGAGTGTGTATATATGAATGCTACACAGTATTCATCTATGGACATTCATATATGGTGAAACACATGTGAAGAACCTCTCGCACACTCACAGCTCCCTGACAAGAGGGAGCCAGCTTAGCTTAGCTGCCAACACCCACACATCGTGTCAGCAAGGCGGACAGCCCGCCTGCTTTCATACCTCTCACTGTATTTCCCACTTCTATACTTCCCTTCACCTATGCCTCTCCTTCCTCTTTACTCAAAAAAAAAAAAAAAAAAAAACTCGTAATTCTGTGGCGCGGGTTCGATTCCCGCACGAGGCAGAAACAAATGGGCAAAAGTTTCTTTCACCCTAAGTGCCCCTGTTACCTAGCAGTAAATAGGTACCTGGGAGTTAGTCAGCTGTCACGGGCTGCTTCCTGGTGTGTGTGTGTGTGTGTGTGGTGTGGGGAAAAAAAAAAGTAGTTAGTAAACAGTTGATTGACAGTTGAGAGGCGGGCCGAAAGAGCAAAGCTCAACCCCCGCAAAAACACAACTAGTAAACACAACTAGTAAACACACACACACACACACAGACGAGACGTTACAAGTGGAGTCCCGCAGGGGTCAGTCCTTGGACCTATACTGTTTCTGATATATGTAAATGATCTCCCAGAGGGCATAGAATCGTTTCTCTTAATGTTTGCTGATGATGCAAAAATTATGAGGAGGATTGAAACAGAGGATGATAGTAGGAGGCTACAAGATGACCTAGACAGACTGAGTGAATGGTCCAACAAATGGCTGTTGAATTTCAACCCGAGTAAATGCAAAGTAATGAAACTAGGCAGTGGAAACAGGAGGCCAGACACAGGATACAGAATAGGAGATGAAGTACTTAATGTAACAGACAGAGAGAAAGATCTAGGAGTTGATATCACACCAAACCTGTCTCCTGAATCCCACATAAAAAGAATAACGTCTGCGGCATATGCGAGGCTGGCCAACATCAGAACAGCGTTCAGGAACCTGTGTAAGGAATCATTCAGAATCTTGTACACCACATAAGTAAGACCAATCCTGGAGTATGCGGCCCCAGCATGGCGCCCGTACCTTGTCAAGCACAAGACGAAGCTGGAAAAAGTCCAAAGGTATGTCACTAGACTAGTCCCAGAACTAAGAGGCATGAGTTACGAGGAAATGCACCTTACGACACTGGAAGACAGAATAGTAAGGGGAGACATGATCATAACCTACAAAATCCTCAGAGGAATCGACCGGGTAAACAAGGATAAACTATTCAACACTGATGGGACGCGAACAAGGGGGACACAGGTGGAAACTGAGTACCCACATGAGCCACAGAGACGTTAGAAGGAACTTTTTCAGTGTCAGAGTAGTTAACGGATGGAATGCATACCACCACTGGCACTCAGTATCACTACCCAACCCGAAATTGACCATTTCGTCAAAACACGACGCATTACAACCAAAAATACACCGTCATACTAACGCTTTCTCTTCACCGGCCTCGATAGATCAAGTGGGTTGTTGTGGTTGGAACGTTTATGTTTTAGGCGAAACAGTTGCATTTGTTTACGTGGTGGCAGCTGAAAACAACAGGCTCTAGTTAACGGGAGGTTGCACAAGATCTAAGTACCTTGTTATAGGATCACAGAGATAGCTTATCAGGTCCCATCGTCTCTTGTTTCCTCAAGGTTGTTGGAGATGTCACCTTATCTCTTCCTCTCTCACTGAAAATATTTCTCATTGGAGTAATTTTAATTAATTTGCCCCGAGGGACAAGTTTATTAGGCAGCGTCACTCATCCTGTGAGTGGACACACCGCTATAGTGACAGAATTGGGCAGCGCCACTCATCCTGGAAGTGGACACACAGCCATAGTGAGAGTATTGGGCAGTGCCACTCATCCTGTGAGTGGACACACCGCTATAGTGAGAGTATTGGGCAGCGCCACTCATCCTGTGAGTGGACACACCGCCATAGTGACAGTATTGGGCAGCGCCACTCATCCTGTGAGTGGACACACCGCCATAGTGAGAGTATTGGGCAGCGCCACTCATCCTGTGAGTGGACACACCGCTATAGTGAGAGTATTGGGCAGCGTCACTCATCCTGTGAGTGGACACACCGCAATAGTAACAGTATTGGGCAGCGCCACTCATCCTGTGAGTGGACACACCGCCATAGTGACAGTATTGGGCAGCGCCACTCATCCTGTGAGTGGACACACCGCTATAGTGAGAGTATTGGGCAGCGTCACTCATCCTGTGAGTGGACACACCGCCATAGCAGCATGTACAACACTCCCCAATAGGAAGAAAACCCGCTGGGTTGTTCATCCTGTCACTTGTACCCAGACACAGCTGGGACTTGCTTAACTGTCTCAAGTGAACAGCTCCTCAAACAAGAAGATTAACATTCGTCAACCCTTAAAATCTGAGACAGTGTCCGTAGGAACACCCTCAATGTCTGGTGGCTCTTCCGGCTCCAGGTCAGAAACCTCTTGATCCCTTTCTTATAAATCTCAGCATATTTCTTTAGCGTTAACTCTCCATTTTTCAGGGAATTATCTCTCAGCTGACTATTAATTGCTGTTTCCAAGGTATGGTGGTCAGTGCTGGAAGCCATGTTGTACACATATTGTATTTCAGATGTTTCTGGACACATATATTCGCTCAATATGTGTGTGTGTGTTTGTGTGTGTGTGTGTGTGTGTGTGTGTGTGTGTGTGTGTGTGTGTGTGTGTGTGTGTGTGTGTGTGTGTGTGTGTGTGTGTGTGTGTGTGTGTGTGTGTGTGTGTGTGTGTGTGTGTGTGTGTGTGTGTGTGTGTGTGTGTGTGTGTTTGTGTGTGTGTGTGTGTGTGTACTCACCTAGTTGTACTCACCTAGTTGTGTTTGCGGGGGTTGAGCTCTGGCTCTTTGGTCCCGCCTCTCAACCGTCAATCAACAGGTGTACAGATTCCTGTACGTGTGTGTGTGTGTGTGTGTGTGTGTGTGTGTGTGTGTTTGTGTGTGTGTGTGTGTGTGTGTGTGTGTGTGTGTGTGTGTGTGTGTGTGTGTGTGTGTGTGTGTGTGTGTGTGTGTGTGTGTGTGTGTGTGTGTGTGTGTGTGTTTATTGCAATGTTTTATTTGGGTTCATTTCAGTCAGACACTTTTACAAAAAATATGTTTAGGAAAATCGATAATATATTATGAAGGACTAACTCAATATTCCAGTTTTAATGGAATATTCTTAACTGCTAGTTCATCTTTGTCAGTTATGTTCGCCTATCTTTAATTGCATTTGTGGGTTTATATGCATACTTTATATGGAGAGAGAGAGAGAGAGAGAGAGAGAGAGAGAGAGAGAGAGAGAGAGAGAGAGAGAGAGAGAGAGAGAGAGAGAGAGAGAGAGAGAGAGAGAGAGAGAGAAGAGAGAAGAGAGAGAGAGAGAGAGAGAGAGAGAGAGAGAGAGAGAGAGAGAGAGAGAGAGAGAGAGAGAGAGAGAGAGAGAGAGAGAGAGAGAGAGCGAGAGAGAGAGAGAGAGAGATGTTTACGGGACTTGTTCCTGTTCCTCAAACGTCTTTGGTTATTCTCCTCCTCCTCTTCCCTAGGTAGATAGGTAAGTATGTAGGTAGGTAGGTAGGTAGGTAGGTAGGTAGGTAGGTAGGTAGGTAGGTAGGTAGGTAGGTAGGTAGGTAGGTAGGTAGGTAGGTATGTATGTATGTATGTATGTATGTAGGTAGGTAGGTAGGTAGGTAGGTAGGTAGGTAGGTAAGTACGGAAGGTAAGCGCTGGACTGCCGCGATCTTGGAGCCCAGGTGGCGGCTGAGGGTCGCGACAAAGGCCAGGAGAGCTCAGGCAGCTGCTGACTCAAGTTCACTCCTGCTGCGTCTCGACACTCGCCCCAGGCTACGACTTCCGCCTCCTCCAGACCCGTCTGGAAACCCCTCTCTCTCTCGGGTGTAATTTGCGTGGTCTTAATTTGACCGATATTTACAGCTTGACGACGTTCGATGATGGACTGAAGACTCTCGAGGGACTGTTACGAGAGGGACGAGCGAGGGAAAACGACTGACAAACCAATTTGATATGAACCTTATCTTCGTTTGTAATACAATGGCGTCTGGGCCATGTCTTAAGAGTAAAGACCCACGCTCCATATAGTATCGTTCAACACAAATGGTCTTTTCGATCGGAAATCATAATGAGAGGCAGCATCATCGAGGGTGAAGAGTTATGGAATGCAGTCGATGGGTAGAGGGGAAATGGGTCTGTTTTAGGCACGAGCCAGAGTTAGCAATAGAGATGCTCTTTGTGTGTGTGTGTGTAGGGGAGGGAGAGAGAGAGAGAGAGAGAGAGAGAGAGAGAGAGAGAGAGAGAGAGAGAGAGAGAGAGAGAGAGAGAGAGAGAGAGAGAGAGAGAGAGAGAGAGAGAGAGAGAGAGAGAGAGAGAGAGAGAGAGAGAGAGAGAGAGGAGGCACTCAGGTAAGTTTAGTGATTCAGGTTCTGAACAAAGTCGCTACCTTATAATATCCCCCCAAAAAGACGATAACGTGAAACTTCTTCTCTAACAACGCCTCCGGTTAGATCACAATCCCACAAACTCTCAAAAACGAAAAAATTTTGTACTTTCCATCAAGGCAATTATATCACCTGTGGCACACAGAAACTGGATAACATCAGCGGCATATGTGTCAGACATAAGAATGACTTGTAGGACCCTCAAATAAAATTCTAAACACTATAAAGTCTGAGACGAATTCTTGTGAGAAACTCACACCTTGAAACCCTAGAAACATGCATTAAGCAGAAGGAAAAGCCACAATTCAGGTTATTATTAAATTGTAATATTCAAAAATTATTAAGTTATAGGTTTTATTTACCCATGTATAGTGTACTGGTAGGTAAGGAAGGTCTAAAGTTAACCGGATTAACTTTAATCCGGTTAGAGTTTCCCGGCTTAAAAAAATTCTTGATGCAAATCAAAGAAAAACTGTTCTTGTGACCTGTTCACCCAACTTGATATTTAAGTTTGAGTCATGGGACTTCTACCTTACCTTGGGATGATTTCGGTTCTCAACGTCCCAGCGGCCCGGTCCTGGACCAGGCCTTCTACCTCAAAGTTCCCTCTTTCATCCCCATCTTCCGTAGCTCATGCTCTCAGGAATATGCAACTTTCTACCCTCCTTCAAGTATTTTTTTGCAATACTTCCACTCATGTTGGAAGTTCATGGAAGTTCAACAACATGAACATGAGTTCCACTCATGTTCATGTTGTTGCATGTCATGTTCTTCTGCATGTCTTTCACTAATCCAAGAAATGAATGCTTTGCCGCCTCATTTTTTCATTTCTCAGCAGTTTCGTGAAGTGAATAACTATTATCTTCGACGACCGTAATTGAAAATAAAGTTCAAAATGAAGTTCAAAATGATTTCGTTAAAACTTTCATTGGTTATGTATTTCAGATTGAAACTTTTTGCCTTGGTATTAACCTGTTCCACCCCCCCCATACCACAAACCATTTGTAGTTTCAAAGCGTTATATGACAAAGAGTGCTGGGAAGACGGGACACTACGAGCGTAGCTCTCATCCTGTAACTACACTTAGGTAATTACACACACACACATGACAAAGAGTGCTGGGAAGACGGGACACTACGAGCGTAGCTCTCATCCTGTAACTACACTTAGGTAATTACACACACACACATGACAAAGAGTGCTGGGAAGACGGGACACCACGAGCGTAGCTCTCATCCTGTAACTACACTTAGGTAATTACAAAAACAATATCGCTCCAGACTACTGACAGCAAATAGGCGTGGGGCCCAATAGCTAGACCTCGCTCGCTACAAACACAAATAAACAAAGACACACGCCACAAGAAATTATTGCAAATGTTGCGCTTGCTTAGATTCCTTATCAAGTTCAAGTACGTTTATTAAGACGATAAAATACACCTCAAAGGGATAGAGTAGCTTAGGCTATTTCTACCCTCATTGGATTCCTTATCTTATCATACAAAACAAAGCTGTATAAATCCTGAGGTATCCGGAGAACTTATAGTCCCAGAGCTAAGGGTTATGAGCATCGAGGAAAGACTAAAAGGATTAAATCTAGTCATTGGCCGATGACTAGACATGATAACGACATATAAAATTATCTTGGGAAGACTAAATGCACGTCAGGTTCAAGAACAAGGCGACGCAGGTGGAAACAAAGTACCCAGATGAGCCACTGAGACCTGGGAAAGAATGTTTCAGTGTGAAACATTCTAAATTGCACAAAGAGGCGCATCTAAAATGCAGTGCAGATCTAAAATGCACTAGGAAGTGAGGCAGTGGATGATGGTCTTCATGTACAGCTTCATATGTTGATGGGCGTGGGAACCTGTACTCCAGCTGATTGAAGATTGAGAGGCGAGACCAAAGAGCTGAAACTCAACCCCCCAATAAACCCCAATTAGGTTGGTACTTTCCTCTCACCCCCCTGCTTCACAAATAATTAAGTAAATTTAAACTCACAATCACACACACACACACACACACACACACACACACACACACACACACACACACACACACGCAATGCATTATAAGCTGGAAGAAAATAAGGAGGTTGAAGCAGTTGAAAAACCAGACTTCAGGAGAGGACATTATGGTGACCTTAGAAATTTTTTTAGTGAGTATAATTGGACAGACTTGATGCTAGGCAAGGAAGTGAATGAGATGTATGGCAAGTTTTGTGAAATATATGATAAAGGCACAAAAAAATTTATACCAAAACAGAGATGCAGAACTAGGAAACAGGATTGGTTCAATAGAAATTGCGAGAGGGCTAGAGACCGAAAGACACAAAAATGGAATCAATACAGGAAGAGGCCGAACCCCCAAACATACCAGCGATACAAAGATGCGAGAAACAACTACACGGCAGTGAGGAGAGAGGCAGAAAGAAATTTTGAAAAAGGGATTGCGGACAAATGTAAAACAGAACCAGGTCTATTCTATAAATTCATAAACAACAAATTGCAGGTAAAGGATAATATTCAGAGGTTGAAAATGGGAAATAGATTCACGGAAGATGAAAAGGAAATGTGTGAAACACTAAACGAAAAGTTCCAAAGTGTGTTTGTACAAAATGAAATCTTTAGGGAACCAGATACAATAAGAATTCCAGAGAACAACATAGAACACATAGAGGTGTCTAGAGACGAAGTGGAAAAAATGCTCAAGGAGCTCGGTAAGAACAAAGCAGCTGGCCCAGATGGCGTTTCACCATGGGTTCTGAGAGAATGTGCATCTGAGCTCAGCATTCCACTTCACCTGATCTTTCAGGCATCCCTGTGTACAGGAATCGTAGCAGACGGGTGGAAACAGGCTAACATAGTTCCAATCTACAAAAGTGGCAGCAGGGAAGACCCCCTCAATTATAGACCTGTATCATTGACAAGTGTAATAGTGAAAGTATTGGAAAAACTAATCAAAACTAAATGGGTAGAACACCTAGAGAGAAATGATATAATATCAGACAGACAGTATGGTTTTCGATCTGGAAGATCCTGTGTATCGAATTTACTCAGTTTCTATGATCGAGCCACAGAGATATTACAGGAAAGAGATGGTTGGGTTGACTGCATCTATCTGGACCTAAAAAAGGCTTTCGACAGCGTTCCACATAAGAGGTTGTTCTGGAAACTGGAAAATATTGGAGGGGTGACAGGTAAGCTTCTATCATGGATGAAAAATTTTCTGACTGATAGAAAAATGAGGGCAGTAATCAGAGGCAATGTATCAGAATGGAGAAATGTCACAAGTGGAGTACCACAGGGTTCAGTTCTTGCACCAGTGATGTTTATTGTGTACATAAATGATCTACCAGTTGGTATACAGAATTATATGAACATGTTTGCTGATGATGCTAAGATAATAGGAAGGATAAGAAATTTAGATGACTGTCATGCCCTTCAAGAAGACCTGGACAAAATAAGTATATGGAGCACCACTTGGCAAATGGAATTTAATGTTAATAAATGTCATGTTATGGAATGTGGAATAGGAGAACATAGACCCCACACAACCTATATATTATGTGAGAAATCTTTAAAGAATTCTGATAAAGAAAGAGATCTAGGAGTGGTTCTAGATAGAAAACTATCACCTGAGGACCACATAAAGAATATTGTGCAAGGAGCCTATGCTATGCTTTCTAACTTCAGAATTGCATTTAAATACATGGATGGCGATATACTAAAGAAATTGTTCATGACTTTTGTTAGGCCAAAGCTAGAATATGCAGCTGTTGTGTGGTGCCCATATCTTAAGAAGCACATCAACAAACTGGAAAAGGTGCAAAGACATGCTACTAAGTGGCTCCCAGAACTGAAGGGCAAGAGCTACGAGGAGAGGTTAGAAGCATTAAATATGCCAAAACTAGAAGACAGAAGAAAAAGAGGTGATATGATCACTACATACAAAATAGTTACAGGAATTGATAAAATCGACAGGGAAGACTTCCTGAGACCTGGAATTTCAAGAACAAGAGGTCATAGATTTAAACTAGCTAAACACAGATGCCGAAGAAATATAAGAAAATTCACCTTCGCAAATAGAGTGGTAGACGGTTGGAACAAGTTAAGTGAGAAGGTGGTGGAGGCCAAGACCGTCAGTAGTTTCAAAGCGTTATATGACAAAGAGTGCTGGGAAGACGGGACACCACGAGCGTAGCTCTCATCCTGTAACTACACTTAGGTAATTACACTTAGGTAATTACACACACACACACACACGCACACACACACACACACACACACACACACACACAAACGTTACAATGAACGTTTGCAAAGTAAAGTAAGCGTGGGGAAATGTTTTTTGACGTTAACCAACCAACAACTGGAAAGGTGATACTCAGGTGAGATACTCAGGTGAGATACTCAGGTGAGATACTCAGGTGAGTCAACTCTGGAGACACGTAGGTGAGTATCTAAGGGGAGTATATACTCACCTTTTCCTACAACCTAATCCATCCACACTCACATACCCAGACCCACCCGCCCCCCACACCCACCCACATACATATATCCAAATCCACCCATACACAAACACCCACCCACACCACCAGATACACCTACACAGCAGATCTACAGACGTACACAAACACCCACCCACACCACCAGATACACCTACACAGCAGACCTACAGACGTACACACACACATACCCACAGATCGCAACACACACTCACATCAACATACACTCACCAACATACACTTACCCTACTCTAGCACTTAATCTCACTAACAAGCTATTTAGCTAACTGATCTGGGAGTCAGAGAAAACGTCTGTCCTACAAAACACCAATTTTCATCCAATCACCACTGACTGATAGTGAATGCCACGTTGATATAATTTATTATTTTGACCCCTATTAAAAGTTAATGTATAGTGCTCAAGTGTAGTGTTACTGTACGTAACATATCTTACGTTCTAAAGCTAATTTGTTCCCTCTGTAACGTAACTTAATGACTGTCAGCTCAATTAAATTTGTTTATGGATTTATTTGAAATGTGAGCAAATTATAGCTTCTTCAAATATGATTTTGCTAATTGTTTATTTTGCTAATTGTTTATCATAATAGATACTAAGTATTTTCACAGTTTTTTATCTTTATCTATTAATTACGTCAGTCAAATAATTACTTCCGTAGATTTGAACAGATCTATAAAAGAATTTGACTTATTCGTTGTAAACCCGAAGCCTAATGGTTTTGACGAAGGGGGGCAGGATATAAAATGGCTCCAAAACTGCTATAACTCACCCTATTAACCCTAACCTCAAGCGGAGTACAAGACGAGAAAGTTGCGACCAAGTTGATTATAGTGAGTATAATGCGACGATCTGGCAACTGCCGCACTGGCCAAGAAATATCTCCCTCGTCCGCCAGATGTCGTCCCTGCATCTTGGGGAGGAGGATGAAAGTGATACACCAAAGGTGTTAGGGCGGAGTCAGCCTTCACGGGTGATCTCTCCAGTTATTAAGGGTACGATTATGCACCTTATTACACCCTGGGGTATAGCATTGTCTGCTGACCTGATGGTGAAATTTGGCTCTCCAAATGGGTGATCGAAGC
>NC_091176.1:22988361-23010495 GCF_040958095.1 Procambarus clarkii
CACACACCCCAGGAAGCAGCCCGTGACAGCTGACTAACTCCCAGGTACCTATTTACTGCTAGATGAACAAGAGTATCAAGGTGATAGAAACTTTGCCCATTTATTTCCTCCTCGGCCTGGGATCGAACCCAGGCCCCGTACAACTAGGACCCCTGAGCGCTGTCCACTCAGCCGCGAGGCTCCCCTAGTGTGTGTGTGTGTCGCGTATAGGTTGACAGATGGTGAATGGTAGACCGCAAGGATCACCATCCGTGGCCCCCGCCAGCTGGTAAGTGGCTGGATGGTGCCCTGAGGGGAACACGTGTTCACCTCTGTCATGCCCCGGGGTCCATCCCATGAGGTGATTCCCTCCCTCCCTCTCCCTCCCCATCACTCCCTACCCTTCCTACCCCTCCCCATCCTGATTTATGTCGCACGTGCTCGCCTTGTTGTGACTCGAGATCCCAGGACTCAACTTCCTTGAACTGTGAAGCTCCTCCCCCCCCCGTCATTCCCCCATCACTCCCTGCCCCCTCCCCCATTCCCCATCCGAGGAGAGTAGATGACCAGGGTCACCTTGGTCATGATCAATAGAACAGGGATAACAATTCACGTAAGGGACCGACTAAACAAAGCCAAAACAGCCTTAGGGAAACTGAGAAGATTCCGAAGCCTCAGAACAAACATACAGATACACAGTTGATTGTCAGTTGAGAGGCGGGACCAAAGAGTCAAAGCTCAACCCCCGCAAGCACAAATAGCTGAGTACCTATATAAGGCTCTAGTCTAACTCTAACTCTATTTGAGTCCGGCTTCATCTAGAGTATTCCCTAGTACCACTACACACCTTATAAGAAAACTAACATGCAGAAACTGCAAGCAGTGCAAAATAAGGCGCTAAGGAGAGCAGCAAAACACCGTCCACCATATGATCAGACAATCCAGGAGCTCCATGAACTCCTGAACACACAGCCACTAAACATCAGACTGCAGCACCAAGCCATCAGGGTGTGGAACACCATCGAAATGTTAAGAGGACCCAATGTTAGAAAGATTACTCCAAGATGAGACGCCCCGCTCCCACAGCTGGTGGCCCAAGATGAGACGTCCCGCTCCCACAGCTGGTGACCCAAGATGAGACGTCCCGCTCCCACAGCTGGTGGCCCAAGATGAGACGTCCCGCTCCCACAGCTGGTGGCCCAAGATGAGACGCCCCGCTCCCACAGCTGGTGGCCCAAGATGAGACGTCCCGCTCCCACAGCTGGTGGCCCAAGATGAGACGTCCCGCTCCCACAGCTGGTGGCCCAAGATGAGACGACCCGCTCCCACACCTGGTGGCCCAAGATGAGACGCCCCACTCCCACAGCTGGTGGCCCAAGATGAGACGTCCCGCTCCCACAGCTGGTGGCCCAAGATGAGACGCCCCGCTCCCACAGCTGGTGGCCCAAGATGAGACGCCCCGCTCCCACAGCTGGTGGCCCAAGATGAGACGCCCCACTCCCACAGCTGGTGGCCCAAGATGAGACGCCCCGCTCCCACAGCTGGTGGCCCAAGATGAGACGCCCCGCTCCCACAGCTGGTGGCCCAAGAGCCTCGATTTACTAGATGAAAACCCCCGCCCTACAGTACATAATTCCCAGATGAAACACCGACCAGATAACCCTCCCCCCCAATACTTGAACAAAAGTTGAATATATATATATGTACATACTGTATAAATAAATCAATAAATAATAGTAATAAAAT
Source organism: Procambarus clarkii (assembly GCF_040958095.1). Taxonomy (NCBI): domain Eukaryota; kingdom Metazoa; phylum Arthropoda; class Malacostraca; order Decapoda; family Cambaridae; genus Procambarus; species Procambarus clarkii. The sequence continues at coordinate 22,990,087 of NC_091176.1, forward strand.
AAATAACCTTAATCAGAACAACATAACACGTGTAATTACCTAAGTGTAATTATTTAGGTGTAGTTACAGGATGAGAGCTACGCTCGTGGTGTCCCGTCTTCCAAGCACTCTTTGTCATATAACGCTTCCGTGTAGAAGCACCGGAGTGTGTATATATGAATGCTACACAGTATTCATCTATAGACATCCATATATGGTGAAACACATGTGAAGAACCTCTCACACACTCACAGCTCCCTGACAAGAGGGAGCCAGCTTAGCTTAGCTGCCAACACCCACACATCGTGTCAGCAAGGCGGACAGCCCGCCTGCTCTCATACCTCTCACTGTATTTCCAACTTCTAAACTTCCCTTCACCTATGCCTCTCCTTCCTCTTTACTCCCCTCCCCCTTAACAAAAAGGGGTGTGAGAGGGTAAAGTGGACAAGAGAAAGAAAAAGGAAAAGAATTGGGAGGACAGTGTGAGAGGGAGGGATGGGGAAGAAAGGGCAAGATGCATTAAGAAAGTGAAAGAAAGCAGAAGAGAAATGATTGGGAGAAGATAAAGAAGAATTAAGACGAAAAAACTGGCTTAATGACAATAGAAGAACGACCTAATTGATTTTTTAATACAAAACTAAGATTTATACGCAAGATTCCAATTACTGCTGTACCATTTTCTTTGAACAATTGTTAAATACAAAATCTGTCAATCTTCAAAACTGAATAGGCCATTAACATACCAAAGTTGCCTACTCAACGGGGTTGATACTCAAACTATCAGCATAGTTTGGTATCAACCTATGGAGGGTTATTAAGACCTATCAACCTCTGGAGGGTTATTAAGACCTATCAACCTATGGAGGGTTATTAAGATCTATCAACCTATGGAGGGTTATTAAGACCTATCAACCTATGGAGGGTTATTAAGACCTATCAACCTCTGGAGGGTTATTTAGACCTATCAACCTCTGGAGGGTTATTAAGACCTATCAACCTATGGAGGGTTATTAAGATCTATCAACCTATGGAGGGTTATTAAGACCTATCAACCTATGGAGGGTTATTAAGACCTATCAACCTATGGAGGGTTATTAAGACCTATCAACCTCTGGAGGGTTATTAAGGCCTATCAACCTATGGAGGGTTATTAAGGCCTATCAACCTATGGAGGGTTATTAAGACCTATCAACCTATGAAGGGTTATTAAGGCCTATCAACCTATTGAGGGTTATTAAGACCTATCAACCTATGGAGGGTTATTAAGACCTATCAACCTCTGGAGGGTTATTAAGACCTATCAACCTCTGGAGGGTTATTAAGACCTATCAACCTCTGGAGGGTTATTAAGACCTATCAACCTCTGGAGGGTTATTAAGACCTATCAACCTCTGGAGGGTTATTAAGACCTATCAACCTCTGGAGGGTTATTAAGACCTATCAACCTCTGGAGGGTTATTAAGACCTATCAACCTATGGAGGGTTATTAAGACCTATCAACCTATGGAGGGTTATTAAGACCTATCAACCTATGGAGGGTTATTAAGACCTATCAACCTCTGAAGAGTTATTAAGGCGTTTCAGTCTCCCAAGGGTAAAAAATGCCACCTGCATGAATTGTCTCTGACGAAATAGATTATAACCTCATGAAATTTATATTTAAATCATCAATTTAGACCTATTGTGTTTATATAGTGTCGTGTGTGTCAGTGAATATAGGCAGCATCCTTACTGTACAAGGACCTAATAGATTCGCTCTCGTTACTGCAGTCATTTTGTCAATAAAAATGTTATGAGTTATGACCCATCAACTAACCTACCAATTAATCTATGTATACATTTCTCACTTTATATATTTCTTGAACATTATTACATATACCAAAATAATTTATTTCAACTGGGTAAATATACAACTTTTGACACTATAAATAATAGCCAAACTGCTCTTTTTGGTTAGTGAAACATTGTATTAAAGAAAACACACACACACACACACACACACACACACACACACACACACACACACACACACACACACACACACACACACACAAGATAAATCAACATGAGAATGGAAAATGAGACGAGACAAAATTGAGGAAAAGCAAAACATACCTACCATAAAAAAAAAACAAATGCGCCGCCCGGGAATCGAACCCGGGTCGAAAGAATGGGAATCTTCCATGATACCACTACACCAGCGGCGCCGTGTTGGGAGACCACGGGAGTTAAACCATACATATGAACTTTTCTCATCCTCTCCTTTATATATATTTATTGTGTCGGGGACAGGCAGACAGTATATGTGTATATTTTAGGCATATATCGAGGTCCTCTCCTCCCCCCTATAGGTCAAATTACTGGATGCAACCCTGGATGCTAAATTTACTGATAGGTGAACAGCGGCATTAGGTGATAGGAAACGCGGTCTACTATTCTGTACTCTGCCCAGAATTCGTGATTATGAGACGAGAACGCACTCTACTTCAAATACAGTACCCTGTACTGTATTTTCTGTAGTACAGTACAGTACATTCTGGACTGTACTGTACACAATATTTTACGGGAGATTATTACAATTATATATATATATATATATATATATATATATATATATATATATATATATATATATATTTTATTAAATATGACCGAAAAAGTAAGATTAATAATTCTAACACGAATTTTCTCAATCTTTCGTACATTATGCTTCACTGTTGGAGGTAAATCAAAAATCACTTCTCCAAAATTCATTTTTATTTCTAGTCTGACGCGACACGGGCGCGTTTCGTAAAACTTATTACATTTTCAAAGACTTCACAAATACACAACTGATTAGAACTTGCGTTTCCCTGATTTTATATCTACATTTGAGTGAGGTGGGAAGGGTGATGTGGCATAACATTTGAGTAAGGTGGGAAGGATGATGTGGCATTAGAGGATATTAATAGGGTATTAAAAGTATCAACACAAGACAGAACACGAAACAATGGATATTGAATAGAAGTGTTTGTAGAAAGCCTATTGGTCCATATTTCTTGATGCTTCTATATTGGAGCGGAGTCTTGAGGTGGGTAGAATATAGTTGTGACAACTATATTCTACCCACCTCAAGACTCCGCTCCAATATAGAAGCATCAAGAAATATGGACCAATAGGCTTTCTACAAACACTTCTATTCAATATCCATTGTTTCGTGTTCTGTCTTGTGTTGATACTTTTAATACCCTATTAATATCCTCTAATGCCACATCATCCTTCCCACCTTACTCAAATGTTATGCCACATCACCCTTCCCACCTCACTCAAATGTAGATATAAAATCAGGGAAACGCAAGTTCTAATCAGTTGTGTATTTGTGAAGTCTTTGAAAATGTAATAAGTTTTACGAAACGCGCCCGTGTCGCGTCAGACTAGAAATAAAAATGAATTTTGGAGAAGTGATTTTTGATTTACCTCCAACAGTGAAGCATAATGTACGAAAGATTGAGAAAATTCGTGTTAGAATTATTAATCTTACTTTTTCGGTCATATTTAATAAAATATGTCTACAGGAAAGACTGCTACCAAAATATACTAATATATATATATATATATATATATATATATATATATATATATATATATAGATGGAGAGAGAGAGAGAGAGAGAGAGAGAGAGAGAGAGAGAGAGAGAGAGAGAGAGAGAGAGAGAGAGAGAGAGAGAGAGAGAGAGAGAGAGAGAGAGAGAGGGGAAAGAGGAAGAGAAAGTAAATTTACTTCTTAAATCTCGTGCTACTCAGCACGGCGCCGCTGGTGTAGTGGTATCATGGAAGATTCCCATTCTTTCGACCCGGGTTCGATTCCCGGGCGGCGCACTTTTTTTTTTTTTTTTTTACACTCCCCTACTAATCTTTTGTGTTTTTCGTTCTGTTGTTCTTTCCTTATTTGTATATCTTTAATATGTATAACAAGAACAGTGTGCGACCGTCCGATGGGGCTTCACAAGGCTTTCCGGGTGCTGCCTATTTTGTTCTTGTGGGGGTTGAGCTCTGGCTCTTTGGTCCCGCCTCTCAACCGTCAATCAACTGGTGAACAGGTTCCTGAGCCTGCTGGGCTCTATCATATCTACACTTGAAGCTGTGTATGGAGTCAGCCTCCACCACATCACTGCCTAATGCATTCCATTTGTCTACTACTCTGACATTGAAAAAAAATTCAAACGTCTCTCCTCGTAGCTCATACCCCTCAGCTCGGGTACTAGTCTGGTGGCAAACCTTTGAACCTTTTCCAGTTTAGTTTTATGCTTGACTAGATATGGACTTCATGCTGGAGTCGCGCATACTCCAGGATTGGTCTGACCAATCCTGTAGTATGTGTGTGTGTGTGTGTGTATACTCATCTATTTCTACTCACCTATTTGTGCTCACCTATTTGTTGTTGTGGGGGTTGAGCTCTGGCTCTTTGGTCCCGCCTCTCAACTGTCAGTCAACTAATGTACGGGTTCCTGAGCCTACTGGGCTCTATCATATCTACATTTGAAACTGTGTGTGTGTATGTGTATGTGTGTGTGTGTGTGTGTGTGTGTGTGTGTGTGTGTGTGTGTGTGTGTGTGTGTGTGTGTGTGTGTGTGTGTGTGTGTGTGTGTGTGTGTGTGTGTGTGTGTGTGTGTGTGTGTGTGTGTGTGTGTGTGTGTGTGTGTGTGTGTGTGTTTTAGAACTATATGTAGTAGACATAGACAACATAGAGGAAAAATTCGGGTAGAAAGGCGGAACCCAAGAGCTAAATAGCTCGACTCTGCAGGCACACACATAGTAAATACATAGACGATCCAGAGCAAAACTACCAGAACCACCACCACCACCACTACCACCACCACCACTACCACCACTACCATCACAAGAATTCGAACGTCAGTATAGTTCAACAGGTACAAGGAATTACAAATTAATGGTGTAACACCTGAATGAGTTGACCACTATCGGTACCTTGGCGTCACTGTCGGCTCTAACAAGGGGAAGAAAGAGGAGCTCAATCAACTCATAGGAACATGCAAAAGTCGACTCAGGGCACTGAAAGCTATGACCTGGAATAGACATGGAGCCTCTATTGCCGTGCTTAAAGTGATGTACACAGCCTATGTGCGCTTCATCATAGACTATGCCGCACCAGTTCTGTGCACCTACTCCCAAAGCTATATGAAAAGGCTCGAAAGCTTACAAAATGAAGCCATGACAATCATTCTTTGAGTCCCAAGAACTGCCAAAACGTCTAATCTACGAGAGGAGTTGTTAAAAGCAGAATTAAGGAGCTGAATGCTAAGCTTGTAATTAATATAGCCAGAGATCCCCATTACAATGATATTTAGAAGAAAAAACTGAGTTCTGTGCTACTTTCAGGGGGAAACAGAAGAAGCAAAAAAAAAGGGCATCACAGATCAGTCTGCTACCTCGAAGAGCTTCACCTGCTTGAGCAAGCCCGTGAGCTCCTGCCTGTAGAGAGGTTACCTCCCTGGGAGGATGACTCATGCAAGATTATCATCAATGAAATGGTAACGAAAAAATCCAACATGATACCACAAGAAATGAGGCACAAGTATCTTGAGGGAAATTTATAAAGAAGCCGGAGATGAACTAGATCAAATCTACACTGACGGGTCATCTAATCCTATCAATGGCAGGGCTGGTGCAGCATACACGGTAATTAGGAATAATGCCTTTCAAAGCGGAAATGAAGAAAAAGTGGGTATTGAGAACTATGCCTTTTCAACGCAAGCAGAGCTAACTGCCATTGTTATGGCGTTAAGATTCCTTGAACGAGACACTAATGGCGCAGTGATCTGCGCTGATTCAAAAGCAGCACTGCAAAGCCTAAGTAAAAATCGGGTAATAAATCTTGCGATTGTCGCTGAAATTAAGAGAGCTGTGAGAGTACTTACCAATCAGGGAAGAGTCGTGGATCCCCTCCCATGTTGGAATATGTGGGAATGAACGAGCAGATGTGCTGGCTGCTGAAGGCGCTGAAGGTGACCATATTGAATACTTTACACCCAAGACTCTACTACAAATTAGAGGTATTGTCAGGCAACATCACCGTGACAAGGTAACTGAGGAAAGGAGGATAGAAGCACAAACCAGTGAATCTGTACGATGGTACAACATGGTTGCAGCTGGCAATCCCAATCATTATGGCCGAAGAGGAGGAGGACGAGGGAGAGAATCAGTAATAGCGAGAATCCGTCTGGGATACAAATATCCATGGAGATATGGAATGGAAACAACAGTTGATCAGCGAAGTTGCAGAATCTGTGGTGAGAGTGACGGACACCGCCTTGACCACTACCTGAGAGAATGTGAACACCTGAGAGACATTAGAAGTATGTGTAGAATGATGAACCCCACGTTAAACATGAATAATGTTTAGAATAATGTTTGAGTTAGGAAAATACCATTTGTCAAATATAGATACTGTTATTAAAAAATTCCCCCATTTTGCACCGCAAGATAACGTAAGATTATAAGGGTTGACGAATGTTAATCTTCTTGTTTGATAAGCTGTTCACTTGAGACAGTTAAGTAAGTCCCAGCAACCCAGCGGGTTTTCTTCCTATTGGGGAGTGTTGTACATGCTGCTATGGCGGTGTGTCCACTCACAGGATGAGTGGCGCTGCCCAATACTGTCACTATGGCGGTGTGTTATCTCACAGGATGAGTGGCGCTGCCCAATACTGTCACTATGGCGGTGTGTCCACTCACAGGATGAGTGGCGCTGCCCAATACTGTCACTATGGCGGCGTGTCCACTCACATGATGCATGATGAGTGGCGCTGCCCAATACTGTCACTATGGCGGCGTGTCCACTCACATGATGCATGATGAGTGACGCTGCCCAATAAACTCGCCCCTCATGGCAAAATTTATAAAAAAAACAAAGGTACAAGGTGAAAAAAAAGTTATTCGGGTTATAAAGAGACACAGTTCACTTCTACTTAGTCACTGATAGGTAAGTACCACTTCCCCCACCCCATCACCACTCCCCCCCCCCCCCACCACCACCACAATCGTTACTACCACCATCATCATCCATCTCCACCACAACAAACAGCTAAACACTCAAAAATTTCCCGCTTTAAAAAGCCCTCTTACAAAAAAGAGCGCCGTCTCCCCGCCACAAGGCCCGCCACAAGGCCCGCCACAATGCCTCCTGATCACACAACAGAACATCGCTTGGAAAAAAATTGGCTTTGGCTGAAATGGGTCTTTGAGGCGCTCCTCATAACGGCGATATCAGGCCTATCAGATGTGGAGCAGCTGTAGTGGAGAGAGAGAGAGAGAGAGAGAGAGAGAGAGAGAGAGAGAGAGAGAGAGAGAGAGAGAGAGAGAGAGAGAGAGAGAGAGAGAGAGAGAGAGAGTGTGTAGGAGAGAGTGAGAGAGAGACAAGTTATTTTTCATGTTTACTTAGTACCTATTGTGACTGTCGTCAATAGTCACGAATTCGACCGTACTTAGCTTTTAGATAGTACTATACTGACTAGTAAGGAATTCTTGTAAAATAAATGAAATAAATGAAATATTCTCAAAAATAAACTTAAATATTCCTAGGCCTAGTATATTCTCTTGAGATGCTTTCGGGGCTTAGTGTCCCCGCGGCCCGGTCCTCGACCAGGCCTCCTTTTTGTTACACCCCCCCCCCCCCAGGAAGCAGCCCAAAGCAGCTGTCTAACTCCTATTTACTGCTAGGTGAACAGGGCATCTGGATGAAAGAAACTCCGCCATTTGTTTCCGCTTCCACCGGGGATCGAACCCGGAACCTAAGGACTAGGAATCCCGAGCGCTGTCCCTTCAGCTGTCAGACCCTTTTAGTATAGCACACATATGTACATAGGCCTCATGTATATTGCATTAATCCTAGGAAGGTTAGGTTAGGTTAGGTTAATTTTGTCAAAGAAACACAAGTAAAAAATAGTTTTCCGGTTTGTACCAACTCAATAGTTTAGATTTCTACTTTCTAATTTAGTTGTACGTCGGTATGTATACTATCGGTATGTATACTATCGGTATGTATACTATAATCCTCATCGTTACTTGAAGTACTACCAAAACAGGACGACGGGCTGAAAAATCGAAAGAACATACATATCTTGCACGTTTAGGTAATACATAGTTAACAAAAGCATGTATGGATCCTGCTCAAAAACCCAGGAAGACAAACACATATCTATTCGCCCATTCCATTTCTGCTGCAGGAGTTACCTGTAAGCATTCCATGTAAGTATGTGAGCCGTTTATTGGAATATGATAATGTGCATTTAAGTCCTGAGAAAATTATGCTCCCACTACGTCATAGCTTCTCTCTAAACAAACGAAGCCTAACCCAAGTCAACCTAACCTAACCTAACCTATCCTAACCCAACCCAACCTAACCCAACCTATCCTAACCCAACCCAACCTAACCCAACCTATTCTAACCTAACCCAACCTATCCTAACCCAACCCAACCTATTCTAACCTAACCCAACCTATCCTAACCCAACCCAACCTATCCTAACCCAACCCAACCTAACCCAACCTATCCTAACCCACCCCAACCTATCCTAACCCAACCCAACCTAACCCAGCCTATCCTAACCCACCCCAACCCAACCTAACCCAACCTATTCTAACCTAACCCAACCTATCCTAACCCAACCCAACCTATCCTAACCTAACCTGATATAGATCCTATTAGAGTGGTTGTAGGCCATCGCTGTCACACAATACCTCTACACTCAGGTCCTTTTATCTACCGATTATTTGTGTATTGTATTACCGAAGGGAAGGGGGGCGGGGGGGGGGGGGGGTCGTGACATTATGGGGGAGATCAGAAGGTGTGGAGAAGGGGGTTGGGGGGGGTGCGTTTTTTTTTCCTACCACAGACGTGGCCAGACATTTACAATGCTAACCAGAATATATATACATTTTCTTCTGTCCTCCATGGACAGGGTGAGAGATCTTTTAAACATATAGTTCAGGGGTTTATTGACCAATCAACCACAGAAGGTGATTCGGTGCTTTTAAAATGCTAAGCTAACCTACATACGTAAATACATAGATACACAGATTTACGTATGCCCTACATAAAGTGTTCGATGTGTCTTTTACATAGTGTCATTAATGTGCATTTACAAAGGTGAAATGTAATTCTGATCAGCTTCCATATATACTTTATACACTTACATATACATACACACACATACATATACGTACATATACATATATACATACATATATGCACACACATGCATTCACATACATTTGTCTCTTTTACTCTGACAGGGTGAGATAGCTAACAAGCTAACAGAGAAACTAGTGTGCAATTAAGCACTTAATCACTGACGGTGATTAAGGTGCTTTTACAAGCTCAGGTTATATAGTTACATCACATGCATACATTGTATAATTGATACATTACATGGTTAATCTTGGGTACAAGTCCAATATATCATCAAGTGTTCCAGTACTGATATAGTAATTACACAGTTCAGCATACCTTAGCCCAGGAGGGCAAAAGTCAGTCAATATGAGACATTCTACAATATAATGTTCAAGAGAGTGCATGTTTTCTCTTTCACAAAGTTGACACATTGTGTACTCGACATTTGGGTTTTGAGAAAGCTGCCAGATACGTCTATATCCCAGGCGTATTCTGGCCACTATAACATCACATTGCCGGGTTCTTGTTCTATTAGTCCCATATGTGAATGTCTCCTCACGATATCTATCATAATATTTAATGCTACAACTTTCAGGTCTTTGTGAATTTGTTAGGTCGGTGAGATCTTCATTAGATATTTGTTTAAGTATTCTCTTTGTCACTGCTAATGAAACACCCATATCAATTTCTACCACTGGTTTTCTAAAGGCTGTCTTTGCAAGCATATCAACAGTGTCATGTCTTGAGATGCCAACATGTGATGGTATCCATAGGAATTTAATTTTAAATCTGTATTCTTTAGCAGCTAAAACATTCATTCGAATATCACTGACTATTTTCTGGGTGTCACTACTATGTGTGTTCAATGCCAGGAGTGCACTCTGCGAGTCACAGTATATAAGTCCACTGCCTTTGTCTTTTAAAAATTCAGTGGCTAGGTATATGCCTGCAAGTTCGGTTTGAGTTGTACTTGCCCAATCATTGACGCGCTTCATTGCTGTATGTACGAGAGAAGATTGTTCAAATATATTACATTCACATCCGGTACATCGTCCACCTTCTTCTACAGAGCCGGGGGTGCGGTGGGGGGGGGGGGGGGAAGAGGCGAAGGAGGGGGAATGAATAAATTGAGGAAGAAGGATAGGAAGGAAATGGTGTGTGGATTATGGATAAGATGGTTGAAGGATAAGAAATAAAGGAAAGAACTGTTTATAAGGGAGAATGAAAGAGGGGAAGCACGGTGAAGGGAGGGGGAGGAACAGGGGAAAGCATAGTGGAAGGAGACATGGTAAAGTGGAAGCAGAAGAAATAAGACTCAATAAGATGGACAGTAAATAAATCCGGCTTCTTGTTTTTTTTTTTGGTCTCCTTCTCCCATCATATTCCTTATCATCATTTCGCTTTTTTCAGGAAGAGTTCTCAAATTCTGCTATGCCACAGAGCTCTGTCCCCTCCGATTCGCTCCCTCCCGTATAGGATCAATCCGAGACCCCCAAGGTGGAAGGTCCCCACCGAGAAGGTTGCAGAGTTGATGATTGACCTCGTTACTGCTGGTGTGGAGGACCTGGGGCTGTGGTGACGGAGCTGTGTGGTCCTCCTCGTCTTCCTTCTCCTTGTTGTCCTTGGCTTCCTTCACATGGCTTGTTCTACTCTCATTTCTACCACCATCATCACCACCATCATCACCATCATCACCACCACCACCCACATCAACACCACCACCATCCACATCAACACCACCATCACCACCCACATCAACACCACCACCACAGTGTAGTGTGTGTGTGTGAGTGTGTGTGTGTGTGTGTGTGTGTCACATACGAGGTCACATAAAAAACACACAAGAGGAGAATAATAACAGAAAAAACACCCATACAAGAGATGGAGAAAAGGTCCGACCTGGGAGCCTCAGATGACCAGATTCCTCCTAATAAGATCAGGAGGCGATAAGCTCTCACAGAAACGGACAGAAGCGACTTTCTTAGACAGTCATTAGTCCGGTGTCTATAACCTCTCAACATCCTGGTGTCACAACAACCCTACCCCCCCCCCCCACCACCCCCAGCGGACACCTCCTCCGGACAGCATCCGGTGCTCTTGTGTGATATCAACCTCTGGAGGAACCCCCTCTAACGAGCATGACATAGTTAACACCATCTAGTCCTATCTTAACAATGGTGTAGGAGCAGCCTCACCCCTCCACACCTCTCCGATACAACGATTCACCCCCGGTGGGGGGAGGGGGGGGGGGTCATGAGGGGAGAATTATGTGCAATTCAACACTATTTACACAACTGTGTTTTGTTCGTAAATGGCCACGATTCCCCTCATTCTTACACGTTAGCCCAGACTTAGTGGTACATTTTCCACCAATACCGTGGCTTGGATTATGTGTGTGTTCACCTAGTTGCACTCACCTTGTTGTGCTTGAAGGGGGGGTTGAGCTTTGGCTCTTTGGTCCCGCTTCTCAACTGTCAATCAACTGATGTAGAGATATCAACTGGTATACAGATGTGTCTACTCACCTATTTGTGTTTGCGGGATCGAACATTGACTCTTGTATCCCGCCTTTCGAGAGGATGGGGAAAAGGAGATATAAAGGAGAGGATGGGGAAAAGGAGATATAAAGGAGAGGATGGGGAAAAAGTTCGTATGTATGGCTTAACTCCCGTGGTCTCCCAACACGGCGCCGCTGGTGTAGTGGTATCATGGAAGATTCCCATTCTTTCGACCCGGGTTCGATTCCCGGGCGGCGCATTAGTTTTTTTATGATATATATGTTTTGCTTTTGCTCAGTTTTGTCTCGTATCATTTTCCATTTTCCATATTGATGTGTGTGTGTGTGTGTGTGTGTGTGTGTGTGTGTGTGTGTGTATGTGTGTGTGTGTGTGTGTGTGTATGTGTGTGTGTGTGTGTGTGTGTGTGTGTGTGTGTGTGTGTGTGTGTGTGTGTGTGTGTGTGTGTGTGTGTGTGTGTGTGTGTGTGTGTGTGTGTGTGTGTGTGTGTGTGTGTGTGTGTGTGTGTGTGTGTGATAGTGCGTAAATGGTGTTTAGTGGACTGTTTGGCAACATCAGGGAGAGGAAGAGAGAGAGAGAGAGAGAGAGAGAGAGAGAGAGAGAGAGAGAGAGAGAGAGAGAGAGAGAGAGAGAGAGAGAGAGAGAGAGAGAGAGAGAGAGAGAGAGGAAGAGAGAGAGAGAGAGAGAGTTACCAACAAATAAACAGGTTAGATCCCTAACATTAGAACATTGTGATCATTGAAGAGGGTTGTATATTCACTAAGTAGTGCTGTCAGCATCACAGGAGGCGCTGGGGTGGGGCGGTCGCCTCTCCCAGACCTATCATGCTCGCTAATTATATATATATAGAACGAGGCAGATTTTAAGAACTAACCGAAGGAGATGGTTTATTGATGTTAACCCTAAGGTACATCCGGGTCTCTCTCTCTCCCTCTCCGTGTCTGAGTGTGTTTATGAAGTTTGTAAGTTTGTATATATATATATATATATATATATATATATATATATATATATATATATATATATATATATATATATATATATATATATATATATATATATATATATATATATAGTCCGTCATACCACTCCTGCGGCACTGTAGATGCTACGTAGGGGCCACTAGGCCTTCTGCAGTTCCCTCTATTCTTACATTCTTATTTTACATTCATTCATTTCTGTTATAGCCATCTTTATCGAGCTAAATTCCGTTCAACAACAACCAAAAATCGAAGCTTCATTCAGAGCTCCAACTTGTGAAGACCTTTGAGTGCCGTTCTCACCTCGCTAACTCCACCTTAATCCTCTACACATGCTATCCAGATTCAAAAAACTCTAATCATTAAAATTTTACTCTAAATTTAAGCCATTGAATCAACTAGTAGCAGCAGCAGCAGTAGCAGCAGCAGTTGCAGCAGCAGCAGCAGCAGCAGCAGTAGCAGCAGCAGCAGCAGCAGTTGCAGTAGCAGCAGCAGCAGCAGCAGGAGCAGCAGCTGCTGCTGTTCTGTATCTCGTATGCTCGAACAGATGGAATTTCTGGCCTCAACTTTAAGTTCAAACTGCATAGTTCGAGCCCCTAGAAGGGTGGGGGGGGGGGCGTATAAACTTAAGTCTGGAGACCATTGTACACTTCACGTGTTCGCGGAAGGGTGCCAACTGATGCCACCAGCCCGTCGTGAACTTGACAACGTGGAGACAGATGTGTTAAGATGTGCAGGCAGACGTGTTGGCATGTGCACGAGAACAGATGTGTTGGGATGTGCACGTGAGCCAGATGAGTTGAGGCGCTCACCAGGAGCCAGAGCTCCGTGCTACAGCTCTTCCAGGCCACAGCACCGCTCCTGTGCCAAGGAAGTCCACTACGGGCTCACCATAGCCCGTGCTACTTGCCCCGCTCCTGTGGCAGGTAAGTCCACGACGGGCTCACCATAGCCCGTGCTACTTGCCCCGCTCCTGTGGCAGGTAAGTCCACGACGGGCTCACCATAGCCCGTGCTATTTACCCCGCTCCTGTGCCAGGTAAGTTACGGGCTCACCATAGCCCGTGCTACTTGGAACTTGTTCCGAGTAGCTGAATCTATAACAACAACAACAATCTTCCAGGCTCGCACAGTGCAACACTGCAACACAATACGCCGGTGCTCGGGAACTTTGGCACAAAAGTGAAGGGAAGGGAGGGAGAGAAAGGGGGTAGTGAGGGAGGGAGAGAGGGAGGGATAGTTAAGGTAGGAGCAAGAAGGAAAATGTGATAGGCAAAGACTTAACTACCGGGAGCAGAAGAAGGGCAGAGGGGTGTGGGGCGGTAGAAAAGGGGGGAAGGGGGAAGGTAGATGTGTGTGGGTAGAGACGGAGGGAGCGGTGTAGGTAGATATGTAGTAGAAAGAGGAGAAACATAAATGTGTCGGCAAAAGAGAGGAGGTAGATGTGTGGTCAAAAGAGAGGAGGTAGATGTGTGGTAGAAAGAGGGGAGGTAGATGTGTGGTCAAAAGACGAGAGGTAGATGTGTGTGTGTGTGACAGAGAAAAGGAGAGAACGGAAGTTATTCTTGTTCATATCGTCTACCACATATTAAATAATTTTTAGAAAGGCAAAATACAATTTTGACTAACATACACATATATATACATACATATACATACATATACACACACACAAAGGACTGGAAGGTGGTGGTTGGGATCATCTTTTACCAAGTGGCTGGTAGCTGTTGTAAGGATTTTCACATATATTTCAACATATGTGGATGTGCATATGTGAATATTTTCGGGTTTCACTAAGGAGAGTTGCTAGCATAAAGGGGTAAGAGGGAGAGGGGGGGGGGGCGAGTAGGAGGTAGGAAATGGGGAAGGGGGGGGCATTAAAGAGGCTGGGAAATGGGTGACGATAAGGGGGGAGAATATAGAGTTGCTAGTGAATAGTGAATGGAAGGGATACCACTCCAGTTTCCAAGCATACCGGTAATACCGAACAAAAGATAGCATTTGAATTCATCTCCCTTACCTCCCCCCCCCCATTGATCCCCCCCATTCCCCCTATTCGTATTGCGCCACATCTCAAACGTACGCACAGCCTACAATATTGAGGAGGAAGACGAGCTATTGTAAAAATGGTTAAATATCGCGTGTATGAGGCCCAGTTAATACACCTTGGAGCGCATCTAACAGGTGCCCCGATATAACTCCTTGGCGGCCCCTATACGTTAGCGGAACCAGTTGATCTTACGCCAAGAGGGAGAGGATGGTTGAGGGACGGTGGACAGAGCAGCCCTCCGTCCTCCTAAGGTTTCGAAACGTCAAGAAAACGGTCAATTTCTAGTGTCGTCTCTTGACCCACCAGAGGACCCAAATCAGAAAACGGGACAGAAAACGTCACTTTCGCCACCCGCTTCCATTTTCTAGTACGACATTTTTTGGCCTTATGTAACTCATACGAGCGAAAATCGACGTTCTTTGTAGGAGGTCAGGTTGAGACAGCGAGAGAGGAAGAGAGAGAGAGAGAGAGAGAGAGAGAGAGAGAGAGAGAGAGAGAGAGAGAGAGAGAGAGAGAGAGAGAGAGAGAGAGAGAGAGAGAGAGAGAGAGAGAGAGAGAGAGAGAGAGAGAGAGAGAGAGAGAGAGAGAGAGAGAGAGAGAGAGAGAGAGAGAGAGAGAGAGAGAGAGAGAGAGAGAGAGAGAGAGAGAGAGAGAGAGAGAGAGAGAGAGACAGAGAAGACAACAAAAACGAAAGTTTAAAAGTGAAATAAATAATGAGAAGATTAATTACGAACTTAATGAGGGGAAGTTTAGTGATGTGGATAATTGGGAAGGTAATGGTGAGGTAGATGAGGTTCTCCCCATTAACCAGAGTGGTTAATGAGAAAAGAAATCTATTAGTGATGGAAAAATCGTAATGGGAGCATCAAATGAACAAAACTTATTAAAATGCATTAATGAACAGAAAACTAACGAATACTTTAAACAAGCACATTAAACTCCATTAATGAGAAAGAAGAGACAGGAGAAAACAATAGAGAGAATAGAGACTAAATATCCTAAACTAATGGGAAGAATAATGGAAGACTATGACACACCAAATAGGGATGAGACAGAATAATGGGGGCGGGTGTAAATGCCAAGCAGCATTCAGAAATGGGGCAAAGGTTTTAAATAATTGGGAAAGGTCTTTGGCTGAATCATGAGACGGAGTAATGGAGTTAAAATAACCGGAGGATGAAATGGGGTGGAAGTAACAGGACCAGGAATAATGGCAGGTAAGAGTAATTCTTACATACTACCATACATTACCCATTTACCCCATACTAAGGGGAAATGGGGCAAGGACGTGAGGCTGGCAGAGACCTCAATGAAACATGGGACGTAAACAATATATATATATATATATATATATATATATATATATATATATATATATATATATATATATATATATATATATATATATATATATATATGAGACGGTGTGAGAGCCCTTGACTGTAGGCACCCCACAACGGAGTGAAATAGTTCAGTCGATTAAGTCAGCGTCTGGAATGCTCTCGGACGCAGGTTCGAATCCTCGTCACGGCCCTTGTGGATTTGTTCTCCCTATTCGGAGGATTTGTAGAGAGGGAAGTCTAGCGCCTGGGCTCCGCCTCTTAGCTATCATGAATCTGGTTTCACCTATTCGCAGTTAATTTTGCTTGCGTATCGTCTGCTTACATTCTTCCGCTGCATCTGCTTCTTCTAATTCTATTTTTTTTCCCCTCGGCAAAAACGGGTCTTTGTCTGCTTCACCTGTCTCCTAGTATCTTACACGCAGGGAACATGTCTCCCATAGTTTTTGTATAGTTATGGAGCCAGCCTTGTGGAGAAACTTTTGACCAAAGGGCCAAAGCTCAACCCCCACAAGCACAACTAGGTGAGGACAGACGTAAACTATTAAAAGGTGAAATAAACGCAGTATACAGTATACCAATGTTGGGAAGGCAAGCGGAAGCCGCCTCTCCCTAAGACGGGGGAAGGTTGCGAGATGGAGTGCTAGGATGGAGAAGGAAGGGGATAAGATAAGGGAAGGAGCAAGATAGGTAAGGAGCGAGATGGAGCAAGGGGCAAGTATAGAGTACAGAGCCGAGAGGTGGATCTGTGTGACAACACATATATTTTTTTTTTTACTATTTGGCAAAAATGAAACACCTTTTGAACCAAAGAAATGGACCCGGGAGCTGGACATTGGCACAATGTGGCCTCAGTGAGCCCGACCAGGATACAGAGCCAGCCCGAACAGACTACAGAGCCAGCCCGAACAGGCTACAGAGCCAGCCCGACCAGGATACAGAGCCAGCCCGAACAGACTACAGAGCCAGCCCGAACAGACTACAGAGCCAGCCCGAACAGGCTACAGAGCGGCCCGAACAGGCTATAGAGCCAGCCCGAACAGACTACAGAGCCAGCCCGAACAGACTACAGAGCGGCCCGAACAAACTACAGAGCCAGCCCGAACAGACTACAGAGCCAGCCCGAACAGACTATAGAGCCAGCCCGAACAGACTACAGAGCCAGCCCGAACAGACTACAGAGCCAGCCCGAACAGACTACAGAGCCAGCCCGAACAGACTACAGAGCCAGCCCGAACAGACTACAGAGCCAGCCCGAACAGACTACAGAGCCAGCCCGAACAGACTACAGAGCGGCCCGAAACACGGATGTCCTCTGGCCCGACCCGTAATGTTTACACAGAGGCCGCTCTCGGCTCAGCTACAAGGCCTAACCGAGGCCCTCGTACTCTGAATTCCTGTGGTACTGGCTTCACAGAAAACCAGGTAGGCCTACGGGTTCCTTAATTGGGCCAGTTTTCACGGGGAATACGTGTAAAATTGGGAGAGAGTTGGGGGGGGGGGCTATGTAAGAGTTGGAGGGGGGGAGGGGTTGAGGGGGTTGGTGGGGACATCTCTCTCCTCCTACCAGCATACCAATGGTGGTGGCAAAGACCAAGGCGATAGGCCTATCCGTAAGGCTCCCCCCCCCTCTTCCCCTTCTCTCCCTCCCCAAGTAATAGTGGAGGCACAATCGCTACAATCCCTCGCCTCTATAGGCCTATTTTCGCTACCTTTTCTATGGCATGTGCCCGACTCGATGGGCAAAGGGGGGGGGGGGGAAAGGGGCCGGACAAGGAAGAGGATATCGGACGAGAAAATAAATAAATGCGACACAGCATAGTGAGTGAAACGGAAGAGACAGAGAGATGGAGCAAGAGAAAGGAAGAGGAGAGAATGAGAGAGGAGAGAGAGAGAGAGAGAGAACCAGATAAACAATAATATGTACAAGAATGTAATACATATACTCTTGTATATGTAAATATATAAATAAATATATACACTGCATCAATAATGACATATTCAGTCTAAAGTGCAGAATAACGGCAAAAAGGAGTCCGTAGCCCCTGCGAACACTACTAATGACTCACCCCACCACGAACAGTGCCCAGAGTTTTAACATTAATAATAATAAAATCCGCAGGAGCCGTGTTGAAGGTTCGAACCTATGCGGTGGATGTTCCCCCCCACGCACACGCCTTAGCCAACCACGCCGTGACATGATCAAAAAAGATTGGAACCTGGATTCACGGCTCCTACGGGATTTTCTCCCTGACACGTTTGTATGTTTACTCTCTGTGTATTAATAATAATAATAATAATAATAATAATAATAATAATAATAATAATAATAATAATAATAATAATAATAATAATAATAAGACAAAATAATGAATTACAAACAAAAAAACTAATATAAATAAATACATAATAAATAAAAATCATTTAGAGAATGCACGCTTAGAACACGAGGAGGTGTTAGGGAGAAGGAATGTTGGTGTTGTTATAGATTCAGCTACTTGGAACTTTTTCCAAGTAGCACGGGCTATGGTGAGCCCGTAACTTACCTGGCACAGGAGCGGGGCAAGTAGCACGGACTATGGTGAGCCCGTAACTTACCTGGCACAGGAGCGGGGCAAGTAGCACGGACTATGGTGAGCCCGTAACTTACCTGGCACAGGAGCGGGGCAAGTAGCACGGACTATGGTGAGCCCGTAGTGGACTTACCTGGCACAGGAGCGGGGCAAGTAGCACGGACTATGGTGAGCCCGTAACTTACCTGGCACAGGAGCGGGGCAAGTAGCACGGACTATGGTGAGCCCGTAACTTACCTGGCACAGGAGCGGGGCAAGTAGCACGGGCTATGGTGAGCCCGTAACTTACCTGGCACAGGAGCGGGGTAAGTAGCACGGGCTATGGTGAGCCCGTAACTTACCTGGCACAGGAGCGGGGTAAGTAGCACGGGCTATGGTGAGCCCGTAGTGGACTTACCTGGCACAGGAGCAGGGCAAGTAGCACGGGCTATGGTGAGCCCGTAACTTACCTGGCACAGGAGCGGGGCAAGTAGCACGGACTATGGTGAGCCCGTAGTGGACTTACCTGGCACAGGAGCGGGGCAAGTAGCACTGACTATGGTGAGCCCGTAACTTACCTGGCACAGGAGCGGGGCAAGTAGCACGGGCTATGGTGAGCCCGTAACTTACCTGGCACAGGAGCGGGGCAAGTAGCACGGGCTATGGTGAGCCCGTAACTTACCTGGCACGGGAGCGGGGCAAGTAGCACGGACTATGGTGAGCCCGTAGTGGACTTACCTGGCACAGGAGCGGGGCAAGTAGCACGGGCTATGGTGAGCCCGTAACTTACCTGGCACAGGAGCGGGGCAAGTAGCACGGGCTATGGTGAGCCCGTAACTTACCTGGCACAGGAGCGGGGCAAGTAGCACGGACTATGGTGAGCCCGTAGTGGACTTACCTGGCACAGGAGCGGGGCAAGTAGCACGGGCTATGGTGAGCCCGTAACTTACCTGGCACAGGAGCGGTGTGAGAGAAGGAAGTGGGTTACTGCGTCTCCGTACGTCTGGCAGTCTCCAGGACGTCCATTTTACGGCGACGTTGTAAGACAGATAAAACGGGACTGTTCTGTTCTGTCATTCATTAAGAGAAAGGAAAACAAATCGTGAGTCTATGACCTCAGTAGAATGTTGACGGAAATATTGATTGATTGATTGATAAAGATTAAGCCACCCAAGAGATGGCACGGGCATGAATAGCCCGTAAGTGGTGGCCCTTTTGAGCCATTACCAGTATCAAGAGCTGATACTGGAGATGTGTGGAGGTGCGACTGCACCCTGCGTGACGGGAGATGTCTCCCCCGTCGACGTAAATATATGGAGGAAGTTTATTTATATTCCTCCCACAGGTAAGGGGGGGGGGGTGATTGTGGGGTGGGGGGGGGTGATTGTGGGGTGGGGGGGGGGATGAATGAGGGGGTGTGCCGGCGGGGGCTTGAGGGAGTGGGGGGGAGGAAGGGTAGGGACGGGGTGGTAGGGGGGTTTCGGTGTTGAGGGTTGATTGAATTTCTAGTTTATCTGCAACACGCTGCTTCCTTTCCTTTCCTGCGTGTACTCACCTAGTTGTACTTGCATCTAAAACAACAACAACGACAATTTCGCTCCCAGACAGAGAGACATCTCCCGTCACGCAGGGTGCAGTCGCACCTCCACAGATCTCCAGTATCAGCTCTTGATACTGGTAATGGCTCAAAAAGGGGCCATCACTTACGGGCTATTCATGCCCGTGCCACCTCTTGGGTGGCTTATTCTTCATCAATCAATTAATCTTCGCTCCCATCACAATCGACTTGATGATCGTCCAAGAGGGACCGAAACGTCGTCGT
>NC_091176.1:23010995-23113495 GCF_040958095.1 Procambarus clarkii
TCTCTATTTCCATATTTTCCTGTCTGTTGCTCCCATTACTTCATTCCTGCGGCACTGCCTATCCTTTTTCTTCCAATCTTGAGCTACTATTTTTCTTCGCCCCTCTTCTTCCCCTCTCCTTCTTCCCTTCGTAGGTACTGGCGTGCCTGATCATCTCCGCCTGTCGCAGCCTCCGGAAGACGGGGGATGATGCCCAGATGACCAGGAGACAGGTGTGGCCCCATCACCACGACCAGGAGGCAGGTGTGGCCCCCATCACCACGACCAGGAGGCAGGTGTGGCCCCATCACCACGACCAGGAGACAGGTGTGGCCCCATCACCACGACCAGGAGGCAGGTGTGGCCCCATCACCACGACCAGGAGGCAGGTGTGGCCCCCATCACCACGACCAGGAGACAGGTGTGGCCCCATCACCACGACCAGGAGGCAGGTGTGGCCCCATCACCACGACCAGGAGGCAGGTGTGGCCCCATCACCACGACCAGGAGGCAGGTGTGGCCCCATCACCACGACCAGGAGGCAGGTGTGGCCCCATCACCACGACCAGGAGGAAGGTGTGGCCCCATCACCACGACCAGGAGGCAGGTGTGGCCCCCATCACCACGACCAGGAGACAGGTGTGGCCCCATCACCACGACCAGGAGACAGGTGTGGCCCCATCACCACGACCAGGAGGCAGGTGTGGCCCCCATCACCACGACCAGGAGGCAGGTGTGGCCCCATCACCACGACCAGGAGGCAGGTGTGGCCCCATCACCACGACCAGGAGACAGGTGTGGCCCCATCACCACAACCAGGAGACAGGTGTGGCCCCATCACCACGACCAGGAGGCAGGTGTGGCCCCATCACCACGACCAGGAGGCAGGTGTGGCCCCATCACCACGACCAGGAGGCAGGTGTGGCCCCATCACCACGACCAGGAGACAGGTGTGGCCCCATCACCACGACCAGGAGACAGGTGTGGCCCCATCACCACGACCAGGAGGCAGGTGTGGCCCCATCACCACGACCAGGAGACAGGTGTGGCCCCCATCACCACGACCAGGAGGCAGGTGTGGCCCCATCAACACGACCAGGAGGCAGGTGTGGCCCCATCACCACGACCAGGAGGCAGGTGTGGCCCCCATCACCACGACCAGGAGACAGGTGTGGCCCCATCACCACGACCAGGAGGCAGGTGTGGCCCCCATCACCACGACCAGGAGGCAGGTGTGGCCCCATCACCACGACCAGGAGACAGGTGTGGCCCCATCACCACGACCAGGAGACAGGTGTGGCCCCCTCACCACACAGTCTTGTGGTGTCGACAGCTGCTTTCCGTGAGATGTGGGAGGATGGGGGTTGGGGGAGGGTGTATAGCACATGTGGGGGTCGAGTTCTAGTAGGGGGGGGGTGATAGAGGGGGAACGGAGGGTGGGGGGTTGAAAGCAGGGGGGGGGGTTGAAAGCAGGGGGGTTAGGGGGGTTGTGAGGGTGTTTGAGAAAGTGGCATAATAATTTTGTGCTGTATGTCGTGTATTTTAAAAATACAGGCGGACGGGAGATGTGGAAGTGTTGTATAGGTTGATGGTGATTTAGATAAAAGGTGTGATGGTTGGGGGTGAGGTCGTATATATCGGTCGTATAGGGTATCAGGGGGGGGAGGGAGATGGAGGTGTGGGGTATAAGGGGTGTTGGGTGTAGGGTTGAGAGGCGTGGACTGTGGAGAATGATCAAATTGTTGAGGGGGAGTGAGGCAGAGATGGATGGATGGGGGGGGGGAGTGTTTGGAGGAGGGGTGATGTTGAAGGGGGTGGTGTGGGAGTGTTGGTGTAGGGGGTGACACAAACTTAATGCCTCCATCCTTCAGAAAGGGGGTTATGTGCCTCTGTTACTCTCCACCATCCAACACACACACACACACACACACACACACACACACACACACACACACACACACACACACACACACACACACACACACACACACACATGATACATTAGAATTTTTTCCAGTGTCAGAGTAGTGAACAAATGGAATTCATTAAGACAGTGATGTGGTGGAGGCTGACTCCATACACAGTTTCAAATGTAGATATGATAGAGCCCGGTAGCCTCAGGAACCTGTACACCAGTTGATTGACAGTTGAGAGGCGGGACCAAAGAGCCAAAGCTCAACCCCCCCCTCCCCCCCCCCCCACAAACACAACTAAGTGAGTACACACCAGCCAACCTGCTCTGCCCTTATTATAAGGTACAGTAAGACGGTTTATCTTAGCTTCTCACGCCTCCACGTTATGGGATACTTGCACCTGCTGTAGGAGGAAGGAGAGGCGGGTGGGTGAAGGGATGAGGGGGGAAGGGGAGATTGTTAAGGGAGGTGCATTAAGGGAAGGGTGTTAAGGGTAGATGGCTAAGGGAGCGGGGTTAGTACACAGTGGAGTTAGACCCACAGAAACTATATATATCGGAGAGTAAGGGGTGAGAGGTGTTACAGTGCCGGCCCTAAACAAAATAAGCGTGTGTTGTTAAGGGGAAATAGTGGGAAAGGGGTGAATAATGAGGGGTGGGGGGTTAAACAGAGCGTGGTATAAGGAAACGAGGGGTTAAAAGAGGGGGGAAAGGGGGAGGAGGAGGGAGGTTAGAGGCAAATTGAGGTGGTTGAAAATGTGTGAAAGAAAGCAGGGATGATTGAATGTAATTCCCCTCCCAGACCCTCTCTCAATTCCTCCTTAAGTCTCACCTGTTGCTTCCTCAAGGAAATGACCACTCGAATCTATGCAACCCTATTGTTACCTGTTCCTCCTCCTGCATGGCAAGGTCAATTATCAGACGAAAGAGATAATTCAGTACGACTATGTACAGCAATAGGGAGAGGGGGGGGGGCTATGGAGGACAGGTTCGCTACTGTGAGAAGGAACAGGGCTCCATCTTGGACCATTGGGGATTGAGCACCGGCTTGTATGAAGCGAGGATCCATAGCTGGTCAATCTTTTCTCTCCCTCCTGGTTTGTTTCTCCTCTTATTGAATGACCTTATTCATATATATTTCTTTCCCTCTTTATCCCTGTTATAATCTCCTCTTCTTTAGCTTCTCTTCCTCTTTTTTTAATCTTCGTTCTTATTCTTTTTTTTTTTGCTCCTTAATTTTACTTTCTTTAATTAGATTTTCTTGTCTTTCATCTTTATTATCGATATTTGTGGTTATTCTCCATTCTTTGGTATTGTCTTCTATCTCTTATACATTTGATTTTCTTCCTTACACTCCCTCCCTATTTCCACACTCTTCCTCTCATTCTACACAATACTTTCCTCCCTCCTCCATCTTGCCTTCTCCGTCAGTCCCTCACTCCACAATTCCTCCCTTAATCAAGAATTTCTCCCTTCATCTACAATCACTCCATTTCTTCCTCTTCCCCGTTCCTCCCTCTCTCCCTCCCTCTCCCTCCCTCCCTCACTGTAAACAGCGGGACGCCTCTCCTCCACCTGGGTTAGTACTACACAAGGCCGGATGGGAAGGTAGCAGCTGGCTGGCGGGGGACGCCACCTGTGGGGTCATCTCAGCCATCATGGGTCACGCAACCCACTCCCGCCCTCCCACCTACTCACAGCCATCCGCCCACCCACCTACTCACAGTCATCCGCCCACCCACCCACTCACAGTCAAACTCACAGTCACCCGCCCACTGAAACCCACAGAGGTTCAAACACTTACCTGGCTATTGGTCCATGTGAGGCAGGTCCTATTGGTCCATGTGAGGCAGGTCCTATTGGTCCATGTGAGGCAGGCCCTATTGGTCCATTTAAGGCAGGCCCTAACCTAACCTTACCTGACAACAAACCACCTATCCTTACACCTCGTTTGAGAACGAATCACCCCATTACCCACTTGTCTTCCTCCTCGTCGCTTACCCATCTACCCTTCCTACTTACTCATCTGCTTAACTACCTATTGATCTACTCGTCTACTTACCAGCTTCCATCAATTGTCAACTACACTACCGATAATTTTATCGTCACTGCTGTTATCCCGCTGTGTACGTTATCTTGTCACTGTTTTTATTGGCACGAAATATATTTCGGGGAATCTGGATATCCTGAAAAAATCCCTGCCAGTCTGAACTTCCCCTCCCCCCCCCCCCACTCGTTCAGCAGGTTTCGTTTCAGCCTCATCGGTCGACAGGTATGATTCAGCCTCATCGTTCGACGGGTATGATTCAGCCTCATCGTTCGACGGGTATGATTCAGCCTCATCGTTCGACGGGTATGATTCAGCCTCATCGTTCGACGGGTATGATTCAGCCTCATCGTTCGACGGGTATGATTCAGCCTCATCGGTCAACCGGTATGATTCAGCCTCATCGTTCAACCGGTATGATTCAGCCTCATCGTTCGACCGGTATGATTCAGCCTCATCGTTCAACCGGTATGATTCAGCCTCATCGTTCAACCGATATGTTTCAGCCTCATCGGTCGACGGGTATGATTCAGCCTCATCGTTCAACCGGTATGATTCAGCCTCATCGTTCGACGGGTATGATTCAGCCTCATCGGTCAACCGGTATGATTCAGCCTCATCGGTCAACCGGTATGATTCAGCCTCATCGTTCAACCGGTATGATTCAGCCTCTCCAAACCAAATTTGCAATGGTTTCCGCGAGATACTAAGAGTGAGTCAACACGACCGACCTTGTAAGAACCTTTGTGATGATACAGCTTCCTTCAGATCTCTAACTACCTTGAGGTGATTTGACCTACCCCCCCCTTCTCTCTCTCTCTACTCAGATCTCTTATCCCCCCCTTCTCTCTCTCTCTTCTCAGATCTCTTATCTTGTTCTTGCATACTGACATTCTTGCATACTGAAATTATGATTTGGTTAGCAAATTTATTTAATTTAAACATGATGATTTATTCTATAAATAGAATATATATTGTTATTTATAAAGTGTGGTTGCAAATGTTATTCAAATGTGCTCAGGTAATGTTAGTACAGGTTATCTTGAGATGATTTCGGGCCTTTTAGTGTCCCCGCGGCCCGGTCCTCGACCAGGCCTCCACCCCCAGGAAGCAGCCCGTGACAGCTGACTAAAACCCAGGTACCTATTTACTGCTAGGTAACAGGGGCATTCAGGGTGAAAAAAACTTTGCCCATTTGTTTCTGCCTCGTGCGGGAATCGAACCCGCGCCACAGAATTACGAGTCCTGCGCGCTATCCACCAGGCTACGAGGCCCCAGGTGAGTACAGTCGCTGTACTCACCTGTAACTTGTACCCCACATATATTTTTGTTAATTATTATTTGTATATTTTGTATTGATAATTATATACAAGTTGTTAAAATTATTCTTAAAAAAATATTATTAAAATTATTCCAAAAAATATTATTAAATTTTTTAAAAATATTATTAATTATATTTAAAAATATTATTATGATTAATCTTAAAAATATTATTAAAATTATTCTTAAAAATATTAATAAAATTATCCTAAAATATTATTAAAATTAATCTTATAATTGTTATTATTATTAAAGTTGTAAAATAATTGTTATTATTAAGTTTATTATTAATACAACTGTTTTATAAAAAAAAATAATTGTATTTAAAATACTTTCGTGAAAATTAGTAATTAAAAATTATTGTTATATAAATTGACTATTCAAATTATTATTAAAAATAATATTTTTTAATTAAAAACCATTAGATTCTTTACTACATTATTAAGGCAACTTGTAAATAAAAGTTGTAGATACAACTTATATATATTCATACACAACCTAATAAATTCTGAGAGCAGCTCATGAAGGCCACCACATCAATTATCCGGTTTAATTGATCTAATTAATTACAATCTTTAATTGAAATAATTGATCTGCGTAATTGGCGAGTCAGTAAATTACTGAAGCCAATTGAGTTTAGCGCTCAGACCACACATTAAATCTCCTGACAGGCCTGCCTCTCTTGTAATGTTGACAACTTACTCAACACTAAGTAATTAAGTCTAGTTGATTAGGTTTTGAGTTTCCGATTATTGAAGCGGCTTATAATGATTGGTGAGGGTAGGTTATAGTTGTATTTGTGTGTGTGTGTGCTCACCTAGTTGTGCTTGTAGGGGTTGAGCTTTGGCTCTTTGGTCCCGACTCTCAACCGTCAATCAACTGGTGTACAGATTCTTGAGCCTACTGGGCTCTATCATATATAGATTTGAAACTGTGTATGGAGTCAGCCTCCACCACATCACTTCCTAGTGTGTGTGTGTGTGTGTGTGTGTGTGTGTGTGTGTGTGTGTGTGTGTGTGTGTGTGTGTGTATGTGTGTGTGTGTGTGTGTGTGTGTGTGTGTGTGTGTGTGTGTGTGTGTGTACTCACTTAGTTGTGCTCACCTAGTTGTGCTTGTAGGGGTTGAGCTTTGGCTCTTTGGTCCCGACTCTCAACCGTCAATCAACTGGTGTACAGATTCTTGAGCCTACTGGGCTCTATCATATATAGATTTGAAACTGTGTATGGAGTCAGCCTCCACCACATCACTTCCTAGTGTGTGTGTGTGTGTGTGTGTGTGTGTGTGTGTGTGTGTGTGTGTGTGTGTGTGTGTGTGTGTGTGTGTGTGTATGTGTGTGTGTGTGTGTGTGTGTGTGTGTGTGTGTGTGTGTGTGTGTGTGTGTGTGTGTGTGTACTCACTTAGTTGTACTCACCTAGTTGTGCTTGCGGGGGTTGAGCTCTGGTTCTTTGGTCCCGCCTCTCAACCGTCAATCAACTGGTGTACAGATTCCTGAGCCTACTGGGCTCTATCATATCTACATTTGAAACTGTGTATGGAGTCAGCCTCCACCACATTGCTTCCTAATGCATTCCATTTGTCCAAAAACACGTGTGTGTGTGTGTGTGTGTGTGTGTGTGTGTGTGTGTGTGTGTGTGTGTGTGTGTGTGTGACTAACAATCCTTGATGAGGGCGACTATGAAGACATCTACGATCTGTAAGTAAATAAAATATCTAATAATGCTCCAGGACTCTCCCATACGCTCCTCTCCCGGCTCTTAAATCCTGCCTTGAGTACTTGTCTCTCTCTCTTCAACGTCTTGCGTGATCGATATTGGTCCTTTCTGTTCACTTTCAAGGATCTGAACCTAACTTCCGGGTGCTCTCTGATATAAATAACTTCCTCGGTCGCTTCCCTGAAGCGGGATCCTCTTTCTGCCTGCTTCCTGGAAACCGAATCAGTCTGTTTTTTCCCCCCGCCTGCTCTCTATAGACGGCTGGAGATTTGAAAAAATCTTCTTTATCTGCTTTCTGAAAACTTTGTTCACTGTTTCGTCGGTCATCAGAAGTGGTTCCTGCTTCTCCTAGTTTATCTGATTCTCGAAAACATATAAAATGATTTCCTCTACTTTTCGAAGCGATATCATGCGGTATCCTCAATTCCTGATATGACAATCATGTGATTCCTAGAATACGATATCACCTGATTTTCTATCTTCCTACAAAACGATATCTGATTTTCTCTGCTTTCTTATTCTTTATAACACAAGATCATCTACTTTAACTGATCAATTAGACTGTGGTTAAGTAATTTCCCTTTTCCCTGAAAATAAAAACACTTGTTTCTTGTTCAACAAGTTTTCATTGAGCTAAACTTGGAGTCCATTCTGATTTCGTCCTCGTGATAAGTGTGTGTTCTGCTTCGTTCTTTCTCATAATGAGCACGGATCTGTATGTATGTATGTGTGTGTGTATGTATGCGAGTATGTGTGTGTGTGTATGATTAGAAAACCATGATCCTGAAGATCCTGAAAAGCCTGAAGAACCACAGTAACACTTAAAAGGAATCATACAATCACAATTATTATTAACAGTAATTAATAATATATTAATAATGGGAATCCTATTCCCATTCCCATTGATGCTACACCCTTTGCCACCATCCACAGGCCCATTTGCCCATGACAGTTATATAATCAACATGAAATGTAGTCTATAAATGGGTGTACAGTAGATGAGGTAAAACAGGTTATTGTATTCTCAGACGATTCCCAGCTCTCAAGAAAAGGGGTCTAGCCTACAATAGGGGAAACGGAGTGGCAATGGGGAGAGAAAGGTGTGGGAATGGCTTGGAGGTGGATAGGTTATAGAGAGCATGAGGGGGAAAAAAATTGACGAAAATGGAGGGTTAAAAGGGAAAGCAGTGAGAGAAAGGTAGGAACGAAAGATAAAGAAAGAAGAGAGAATAAATGGAGGAGAGTAATAAGCATGCAAGATGTGGGAGGAGAAGGTAGGAAAGAGGTAGTGAGGGGAAACAGGAAAAAAAGGGGGGAAGGAAGAGACTATGAGGATCACAACAGAAGAAGGAATAAAAGGGAGAAGAACCAAAAGGAAAGGAAATAAGGGTCAAAGGAACACTGCCAACTAAGTGTAAAAGAAACCAGATGATTTGGTTTTTTGTTTCGTAATGAACGTGGTCAGAAACCTTGGCCCTTACAGTCACCTGGGGGTGTATGGGGCTCGAACCCTGGACCCCCAACACGTGCGAAGCCGACGCACTATCGACTGTGCTATGAGCAGTCTTCAAAAAAAAAAAAAAGGAAAGTTTACTTGGCCGTTCTGTGTCTCCCATAAGCTATATATCATCACCGAATGTTAAGAGAACTATGTAACACTATGAGTCTATGCCACAGCGTACTGTGGCATAGCCATCAGACCTTACTGTGGCATAGCCATCAGACCTTACTGTGGCATAGCCATCAGACCTTACTGTGGCATAGCCATCAGACCTTACTGTGGCATAGCCATCAGACCTTACTGTGGCATAGCCATCAGACCTTACTGTAGCATAGCCATCAGACCTTACTGTGGCATAGCCATCAGACCTTACTGTGGCATAGCCATCAGACCTTACTGTGGCATAGCCATCAGACCTTACTGTGGCATAGCCATCAGACCTTACTGTGGCATAGCCATCAGACCTTACTGTGGCATAGCCATCAGACCTTACTGTGGCATAGCCATCAGACCTTACTGTGGCATAGCCATCAGACCTTACTGTGGCATAGATATCAGACCTTACTGTGGCATAGCCATCAGACCTTACTGTGGCATAGCAATTAGGCCTTACCAACCTCCACCAATCAACACTAAGTTGATTACGAGAACATCCACAAAATGGATGAATTTCCTAAAGAATAAGGGTTGGGGGGAGGGGGGGAGGGGGGGAGGGGGGGGAGGGGGTGGTGGGGACGGGGGGAGGGGGGTGGGGGGGACGGGGGGAGGGGGGTGGGGGGGACGGGGGGAGGGGGGTGGGGGGGGGAACGTTACCTTGAGTTTACCTTCGTGGTTGTGTGGATCAAGGTCTCGGCTACCCGGGTTCAAACCAAGGCCTCCTGGTTGTTTAATCGGATCAACCAGGCTGTCTGGTGCCGCTGGTTGCATTCTAGCGTATGAATTACAGACCCGGCGGATCTCAAAGGTCTAATAGCTGGATATTCAGTAATGTTATGCTGGAGACTATGACCCAAATATATGATGAAGGGGGGGTTCGGTGAGGGGGAAAGGGAGGGAGGGGAGGGAGGGAAGGGGGGATGGAGAGGAAAGGGACGGGGAGGAGTGGAGGATGAGAGGAAAAGGAGGGAAAAAGGTGGATAGTAATTATGTTATGAGTAGTATTCAGGAACCAAAAGAGGAAGGTTAGCGAGAGATAAGGATAAGGGAGAGTATGTGTATGACAGCATGTAAGGGAGAGTATGTGTATGACAGCATGTAAGGGAGAGTATGTGTATGACAGTATGTAAGGGAGAGTATGCGTATGACAACATGTAAGGGAGAGTATGCGTATGACAGCATGTAAGGGAGAGTATGTGTATGACAGTATGTGAGGGAGAGTATACGTATGACAGCATGTAAGGGAGAGTATGCGTATGACAGCATGTAAGGGAGAGTATGTGTATGACAGTATGTGAGGGAGAGTATACGTATGACAGCATGTAAGGGAGAGTATGTGTATGACAGTATGTAGGGAGAGTATGTGTATGACAGTATGTAGGGGAGAGTATGTGTATGACAGCATGTAAGGGAGAGTATGTGTATGACAGCATGTAAGGGAGAGTATGTGTATGACAGCATGTAAGGGAGAGTATGTGTATGACAGCATGTAAGGGAGAGTATGTGTATGACAGCATGTAAGGGAGAGTATGTGTATGACAGCATGTAAGGGAGAGTATGTGTATGACAGCATGTAAGGGAGAGTATGTGTATGACAGCATGTAAGGGAGAGTATGTGTATGACAGCATGTAAGGGAGAGTATGTGTATGACAGCATGTAAGGGAGAGTATGCGTATGACAGCATGTAAGGGAGAGTATGCGTATGACAGCATAATAGAGCTGAGAGAGTATCATGTCTAGAATACCTTCAGTTAATTGTTTGAACAATTGCTGAAGTTTTGAGTGAGTAGATATGAGAGGACTCCTGACATCCCGGGCGGCGGCACAAGAGCAAGCTGGCAAGCGCATAGAGCAACAACAGAGTCGTAAGACAAGACGTCCCTCTATTAGAGTCACAAGGAGGAGCCCTCTACAGCCTTCCTTGTCCTCCTCAAGCGGCGACTTCCGCCGCTTGAGGCCAAGGAAGACAGTTATTTAGCGTCAATGAAAAAAAAATAATAATAATGTCCCTTAAGCTATGTTAACAATTTCGTCCCCATTACATTTCCCGCGATGAGAACAGGAGGGGGGGGGGGGTGGTATTTATCCCATTATATCCAATGGCTGTTAATTTCCTTTGGTGCTGGATGATGCTTTTAACCATTACTTCCTCATTTCCTACTCTGCTTGCAACATTAGCGTAGTAAAACCCATCGCAAGAATGGGCACCTCAACCCCCCATTTTTTTTAATTGACCCCATTTCTCACGACGCTGCGTTATAAAGATGGCCTTCTATTGGTCGCTTACCCATTTGCTACCCATTCCAGGCACCCTTAACCCTGGAATTCTGGATTCCGAGGCGTCTGGAAAATATATATATTTAGAGTCTTGACCCCATACACGTGACCCCCGTGTATGACCCCGTCCTACGTGTGACCCCCGTGCATGACACCCTCCCCCCCCCTCCCTCCCACGTGTGACCCCCCGTCATTAGAACATAAGAACAAAGGCAACTGCAGAAGGCCTATTGGCCGCATACTAGGCAGCTCCTAGTATACTAGGCAGTATACTAGCTCCTAGTATACTAGGCATACTAGGCAGCCCCATTAGAGCATCTGCAAGTTGCTAGCAACAAGGCGAGACACTCGATTACATTAACACTTGAGAAACCTGGTACTCGTGCCGCAGGTGGCATAGATATACTGGCGAGAGGTCTTAGTAAGAGTATGGGGGAGGAGGGGAGGGTGGGGGACGGGGAATGGCAGGAGTAACAAGGGCAGCAGCGGCCTCCGCAGAGCTAACAGCAGAGGCTACAACAGCAATGAACAGCAGAAGTCGGAGCAATAATTGTAGGAATAACAGCAGCAGGTGCAGCAGCAGCTGTTTCTCTATGGTAAACAGATTTCGAACAGCAGGAACAGGAGAGCCAATAAACAGTTGTCCCAGCAACAGTGATACGGCAGGATAATACTAATGACAGCAGCAGCAGAAGCAGCAGCAGAAGCAGCAGTAGCAGCAGCAGCAGCAGCAGCAGCAGCAGTAGCAGCAGCAGCAGTAGCAGCAGTAGCAGCAGTAGCAGCAGCAGCAGCAGCAGCAGCAGCAGCAGCAGTAGCAGCAGTAGCAGCAGCAGCAGCAGCAGCAGCAGCAGCAGCAGCAACAGCAACAGACTAGTAGGACAGCAGCTCCTGCTATACTAGTCTTCTCCCACAATAGTGGTAACAACTATCGCACTACCTACAATAGTGGTAGCTATAGTACATGGCTATATAGTATAGTGTATGACTTCTCAGGTGAGGTCAACACCTGTGCTGTTGCTACTGACTATATAGATAAACACCTGTTATTTATTACACACACACACACACACACACACACACACACACACACACACACACACACACACACACACACACACACACACACACACACACAACATTGCAAAAAAAAAAAAAACCTTTGACACAGTACCACACAAGAGACTAGTTCACAAGCTGGAGAGACAGGCTGGAGTGAAAGGGAAGGTACTCCATTGGATAAGGGAGTACCTAAGCAACTGAAGACAGCGAGTCACTGTGAGGGGCGAGGTCTCAGATTAGCAAAGTGTCACCAGTGGAGTCTCGCAGGGTTCAGTCCTTGGACCTACACTATTTCATTTGTAAATATGATCTTCCAGAGAGAAAAAACTCGCTCCTCTCAATGTTTGCTGACTGATGAAAACATTATGAGGAGGATTAAGATAGAGGAAGATATTATAAGGCTACAAGATGATCTAGACAAACTGAATGAATGGGTCAACAAATGGCTACTAAAGTTCAACCCAAGTAAATGTAAGGTAATGAAACTCGGCGGTGGAAACAGGAGAAAAACAGGATACCAACAGAAACAGGATACAAAATAGTAGTTGAAGTCCTTCATGAAACGGTCAGAGAGAAAGATCTAGGAGTTGATATCACACCAAACCTGTCTCCTGAAGCCCACATAAAAAGAATAACGTCTACGGCATATGCGAGGCTGGCTAACATCAGAACAGCCTTCAGGAACCCGTGTAAGGAATCATTCAGAATCTTGTACACCACATATGTAAGACCAATCCTGGAGTATGCGGCCCCAGCATGGAGCCCGTATTTTGTCAAGCACAAGACTAAGGTGGACAAAGTTCAGAGGTATGCCACTAGGCTAGTCCCAGAAATGAGAGGCATGAGTTACGAGGAAAGGCTGCGTGAAATGCACCTCACGTCGCTGGGAGATAGGAGAACTCGGGGAGACATGATCACGACCTAAAAAATATAAGAGGAATCGACAGGGTAGATAAAGGTAAGTTGTTTAACACGGGGGACACAGGTGGAAACTGAGTACCCAAATGAGCCACAAGGACGTTAGAAAGAACGTTTTCAGTGTCAGAGTAGTTAACAGATGGCAGGCATTAGGCAGTGATGTGGTGGAGGCTGACACCATACACAGTTTCAAATGCAGATATGATAGAGCCCAGTAGGCTCAGGAACCTGTACACCAGTTGATTGACAGTTGAGAGGCGGAACCAACGAGCCAGAGCTTAATCCCCGCAAGTACAACTTGGAGTGTACACACACCCACACACCAAACACAAGACAACACACAAGTTAAACACAGGACGAAGTTAGAGAAGATTCAGAGGTATGCCACCAGACTCGTTCCGGAACTGAGAGGAATGAGCTACGAGGAAAGGCTAAAGGAGCTGAACCTCACGTTCCTGTAAAACAGAAGAGTAAGGGGAGACACGATAACCACCTACAAAATTCTCAGGGGAATTGACAGGGTGAACAAAGAAAAACTGTTCAGCACGGGAAAAACACGAACAAGGGGGCACAGGTGGAAACTTAGTATCCACATGAGCCACAGGGACGTTAGAATGAACTTTTTCAGTGTCAGAGTAGTTAATATATGGAATGCACTAGGAAGTGATGTGGTGGAGGCTGACACCATACACAGTTTCAAATGCAGATATGATAGAGCCCAGTAGGCTCAGGAATCTGTACACCAGTTGATTGACAGTTGAGAGGCGGGACCAAAGAGCAAAAGCTGAACCCCCGCAAGCACAACTCGGTGAGTACAATTAGGCGAGTACACCCACATACACACAGGGAATAAACGCAGGTGACAAAGATGAACTGTTTAGCAAGGCTGGTTCATGAATAAGTTGACGCAGATGGAAAGAATAAATCCAGAAGAGCCACATTTGAATTATTATTTTTTTTGTCAGAATTGTGATACAAAAATGAAATGCTCTAAAAACGTGAAGTAGTGGAGGTAAACAGCTTAAAACTGTTTATATATAACCCAACCCAATTGGCTCAGATACCTGAACACTTGCTCAACCTGTCCTCTTAAAAATAACGTCGCTTTTGGCCGTTTGCCCGTATGGCCGACAGTGGACGTAATTTGAAATTAAAAAAAAATAAAATAAATCTGGGATTTTTTTCAACAACAGTAAGTTAAAGGTCCTCTGATAGGTTAGGTGGGCAGGAAACTCTCATAAAGTTTCAAAACGTTATGAAAAACGTTACTTGAAAGTTTCCTCTCCTAACCTTTCAGAGTAAGCCGGACGACTTAAACAGAAAACGGGACAGTACGTTACTTTTGTGAGTCGATTTCATTCCCAAATTACGTCCAAACTTGGCCATAGCGCGCATACGAGCCAAGAGCGACGTTATTTTTATGAGGACGGGCTGGCAGACCGCGGAACTAGCAGGACAACTGCCAGAAGAAACTGTCAAACAGCGACAAGCGGTATGTACCATGGGAGCTTTCAGGTGTCCCAGAGGCCCCAGCCCCAGGACCGCTTCCAGCAGCAACAGCAGCAGGCGCTGGATCACCGCTTCCAGCAGCGGTAGCACCAGCAGCGTCGCGTAACGGAAACAGGTTGTGTCCGAGCAATAATTAGATCTTCCAGCAGTTGCAGAGGCAGACAAAGGGCTCCATCACGGCGCCCTTTGTTGCAGTGATGCTGGTCAAGAGGTAGTTTTCTTGTGTGTGTGTGTGTGTGTGTGTGTGTGTGTGTGTGTGTGTGAGTGTGTGTGTGTGTGTGTGTGTGTGTGTGTGTGTGTGTGTGTGTGTGCGTGTGTGCGTGTGTGTGGTGTGTGTGTGCGTGCTGCTGGCTAGGCGGTACTTGGCCAGGCTTGGTACTAAGGGGGTCAGGCTTCAGCTCAAGGGCTCCGTCTTATATCGTCGTCAATCGTCTGATGTTATGTCACCCAGATCATTGTTCAAAAATGAAAGTACTTATATTGACGACGTGTTTGGCAGTACAAACATGTTGTGGTGGACCACCGGAAAATACACTTTTATGATATTGAATTTGAACAATTATATATACATATATATATATATATATATATATATATATATATATATATATATATATATATATATATATATATATATATATATATATATATATATAATGTCCAGGAATATTTTAGTTTAATTTTTAGCTATATTTTTTTAGCTTTATTTTTGTGTTACATAGTTACAAAGAGGATGATAATTTCAGGATAATGGGTTACAGCCGCCTTGCAGTAATGCCTCTTATCCCCGCAATTGACGCGATCTGCGTCCAGTTAGCTATGTACGTATGTATATATGTATGTGTGTATGTGTTGAGGGGGGGGGGTCCTAAAACTATACAGGGAAGACTGAAAGGTGAACCAAAGACTGGAGCTAAATTACCAAAACTGCGCATATCAAATGACTAACGACGTTTCGGTCTATGCTGGACCCCTATCAACCCTTGAATCGATAAGAAGGGTCCAGGGCACTTCTTATCAATTTCCATAACCTCCAAAAAACGTCCCTTTTCCTTCGTATGTGTGAGTTGGGATCAAAATACATATTTCAGTAGCGTTATTATGACATTTTCCCGTACATGGGAATACAAATTTCGGGAAGCTGTAAGGAGAGAACGAAAGAGAGAGAGAGAGAGAGAGAGAGAGAGAGAGAGAGAGAGAGAGAGAGAGAGAGAGAGAGAGAGAGAGAGAGAGAGAGAGAGAGAGAGAGAGAGAGAGAGAGAGAGAGAGAGTCGAGATTCCTGTGTGAAAAAAAGGAGGACTTACAATGAAAAATTTGTGGAGAAACATAACGTAGGAATTGCCGGTGTGAAAACAGACTGTGTTGCCGTGAGCATCAATGCTGAGCCACTGGTGATGGGGGGCGACCAAGGGGTGAAGGGAAGATAGGGAAGAAACGGATAATGGGGGAGACAGAGGTGACGAGATGGATAGGGAGGGAGGGAGGGAGGATTGGCGTTGGATCAGTTGATGGCTGGATAATTGACCAGCAGTCAATCAGGGAGCGCTGGGGAAACTAATTGATGGATGGTGACTGGAGAAGAATAGAAGAGAATGGGGGAACTGAGGCAGATTATGAGGATGCAGGAGTCAAAGTCGTGATCGATAAAGCAGGAGGTATGGAGTTGCAGAGAGAAGGGGGCAAGGGAAGGGTGCAAGGGAAGGGTGCAAGGGAAGGGGGTAGAGGAAAGGAGAGAATGGGGAACCGAAGGCACACTACGACGAGGAAATAGTCAATTAAATAGGGGGTCAAAATGGGAGAAGGAGGCACGGAAAGGGTGATGAGAGAAGAGGGTAGGAAGAAAGGGGGGAGAAGGTAGAGAAAAGGGAGACAAGGAAGGAAGGAAGGAAGGAAGGAATTAAGAATTAATATTACAACCTGTCGAGCGTTAATTTAAGACTGATGAATGGACAGGAGGGAATTAGGTGTTCAGGAGCATACTAACTACCATGGTAAGTGAGAGATGGCTGAGTGGTAAGTGAGAGATGGCTGAGTGGTAGGTGAGAGATGGCTGAGTGGTAGGTGAGAGATGGCTGAGTGATAGGTGAGAGATGGCTGAGTGGTAGGACGGAGATGGGTGACACACACTGTGGCTGTGGGTGACACACACTGTGGCTGTGGGCGACACACACTATGGCTGTGGGTGACACAGCTACAGTGTGAACAACGAACTCAAACCATTTTTTTAGTGGTCTGAACGTATGTTATTCATAACAGAGAAGAAACAGATACCTACAAAAAAAAATTCGTCAAATAAATGTTTAACCTAATACGATTTAAGAATATTATTTATTTCAGAAATGTAAAACAGATGAAAAAAAATTCAGATATTAACAAAGACATTCAATGCAAGTAATTTTTAAATCAGAATACATTGTGCATTGCAAAAAAAAAAAAAAATTCACAAAATCTTTAGTATGTGATATTTAAAACAAAAAAAAGTATGTCTTCTGACGTCATCGCTGTGATAATAATTTTTGAAGGGGAAAGTATTGTCATGGTAGGAATGTGGTGCCAGTTCGAGGTATCGCCTAGGTATTGGTATGCCTTGAACACGCTACCAATAAAGTAGACATCAGCGAATGCTTCTAATATTAACACACACCTGACTGCTCTTACGAAATATACCTGGCATATGCTCGTATATGTTATATCCTTTGTTTTGCTGCCGAGTCCTGATCCTTGCAGATGTGACTATGGCTCCTGCCGCTCGTATATCTGACTCACGTCCTAGTGTCTATACTTATACTGATTAATACACACACACACACACACACACACACACACACACACACACACACACACACACACACACATACACACACGCTTAAAGATAAAAAATATTTATAAAAGACCTTTCATCTTTAGCATATATATATATATATATATATATATATATATATATATATATATATATATATATATATATATATATATATATATATATATATATATACACGCTGTGAATACATATCCTAGTCATGTATAGAAAATACTCAGATCCTGTACATTCACCCGGCTCATAATCTGAACCTCCTTTTGCCAATAGTCTCTTGATGTTAAGAGCAAAGAAATTGACGAACAAACTGTTTCAATATTTAATTGTTGCTATTTCGTTATCAATATTATAATAATCATTATCTCTACTGAGATTTAGAGTGAGTGTTGATGCCAACTCTGACGTGGCCTATACATGTATTGAAAATCAACAGGCAAGGCATAGCTGCAACGGCAGTGTTGCAAAATGCAGACATTTTGCAAGATGAATATGATGAGAACCAGAAGATGCTGCAGGAGAGTGGAGAGAGAGAGAGAGAGGTGTTCCCGACCGTCTGTGGAAGCTGTCCCAAGATTAACTGTAGCCAGTTCAGGTGTGGTCTCATTTTCTTAATCTAATTAATCCCCTAGTGCTGGGAAATAATTAAATCCCTAGTGCTGGAAAAAAAAAAAAAAAATATATATATATATATATATATATATATATATATATATATATATATATATATATATATATATATATATATATGCGGAAAATCCACAGAGAAATATGAAATGAGGTGAACGTTTCGGCTTTGTTAAAGCCTTTGTCAACACCAGACTGACTGATTTCAGTCAGTCTGGTGTTGACAAAGGCTTTAACAAAGCCGAAACGTTCACCTCATTTCATATTTCTCTGTGGATTTTCCGCATAAAATGATCAGTGTTTTGTGATCGTCAATTGCATATATATATATATATATATATATATATATATATATATATATATATATATATATATATATATATATATATATATATATATATATATATACCTCGCATCCTAGGGGTCCAAAACCCGGATTTCCCCGCACTTCGCCCTGATGGCATCACCATATACT
This sequence comes from Procambarus clarkii, assembly GCF_040958095.1. Lineage (NCBI taxonomy): Eukaryota > Metazoa > Arthropoda > Malacostraca > Decapoda > Cambaridae > Procambarus > Procambarus clarkii. The sequence goes on from NC_091176.1 coordinate 23,029,305, forward strand.
CATGGAAGGAGGATAGACAGTTGGTGTGGGACTACACATGAGTATCCACCCTGGCTAACACCTATGTACACTTCGGAGCTGATCAAGCAGGTGGGGCGGCCAACCACAGGGAAACAGCTAAATCACTCAAGTACAGGCGACTGGAAGGTCAATACCTCTTTGTTCCCATAGCGTCTGAGACGCATGGCCCCTGGGGTAAGAGTGCCTTGGGATTTCTCAAGGAATTGGGTTCCAAGCTCATTGACGTCACCAGAGACCCAAGGGCTTCCAGTTTTTTGTTTCAGCGCCTCAGTGTGGCGATCCAGAGGGGAAATGCTTGCTGCGTCCTCGGTTCCTGTCCGGAAGCGGAGGAGCTTCAAGAGATCCATAACCTTTAGGCATTTGTCTTGTATGTTTTGTAACCTTTAAATACACAATAAAGCAAAAAAAAAAAAGCAAAAAAGAAAGGAAGGGGGTGGTAGGAGAAAAGCACACAGAAACTGTATTGGAGGGGACCCACATTCCCTCCAATGCGTTATGTGTGGTTTCCTCCGAGGCTATGGGTCCCCCTTCTTCCAGCCAGAGGTGGTACTCCCTTCCCTATTATATATAAAATATATATATATATATATATATATATATATATATATATATATATATATATATATATATATATATATATATATATATATATATGTCGTACCTAGTAACCAGAACGCACTTCTCAGCCTACTATGCAAGGCCCGATTTGCCTAATAAGCCAAGTTTTCCTGAATTAATATATTTTCTCAATTTTTTTTCTTATGAAATGATAAAGCTACCCATTTCATTATGTATGAGGTCAATTTTTTTTATTGGAGTTAAAATTAACGTAGATATATGACCGAACCTAACCAACCCTACCTAACCTAACCTAACCTATCTTTATAGGTTAGGTTAGGTAGCCGGAAAAGTTAGGTTTGGTTAGGTTAGGTAGGTTAGGTAGTCGAAAAAAACATTAATTCATGAAAACTTGGCTTGTTAGGCAAATCGGCCCTTGCATAATAGGCTGAGAAGTGTGTTCTGGCTACTAGGTACGACATTATATATATATATATATATATATATATATATATATATATATATATATATATATATATATATATATATATATATATATATATATATATATATAAGCAGGTGTTGCAAACCGCCATACATAATGTATGGAATTTGGAGCAGAATTCATGTATAGAGACTTTAATAAAGCAGATACGATACTCATCATCTCAGATGAAGCAGAGCACAACAAGGGTAGATTTGTGTTTACAGATACAGGCAAGCAATCCAAAACTCCACACTGATGTAAAAGAGACAGAATGACGTATGAGACGTCAGGCAGCGGAGACATGAGTAAGATATTAATAATCCAGTCCGGGGCTCCCCCCCCCCCTCCCCCTTGACAGCCGCCAGACACAAACACTTAGATTGTAATTCACACTTAATTCTCTCCTAAGTATGTGTGTGTGTTAAGCCTTGCGGGGACCGACTTATCATCACACATATACACGCACACACACACACACACACACACACACACAAAGCACACACAGACCAATCCTACAGAAGACCAATCCACACAAGACCAATCCTGGAGTATGCAGCCCCAGCATGGAGCCCTCAAGCACAAGACGAAGCTGGAAAACGTTTAGAGGTATGCCACTAGGCTAGTCCCAGAACTAAGAGGCATGAGTTACGAGGAAAGGCTGAGTGAGATGCACCTCACGACACTGGAAGACAGAAGAGTAAGGGGAGACATGATCACTACCTACAAAATTCTCAGAGGAATTGACAGGGTAGATAAGGATAAACTTTTTAACACGGGTGGTACGCGATCAAGGGGGACACAGGTGGAAACTGAGTACCCAAATGAGCCACAGGGACTTTAGAAAAAACTTTTTCAGTGTCAGAGTAGTTAACAAATGGAATGCATTAGGCAGTGATGTGGTGGAGGCTGACTCCATACACAGTTCTAAATGTAGATATGATAGAGCCCAGTAGGCTCAGGAATCTGTACACCAGTTGATTGACAGTTGAGAGGCGGGACCAAAGAGCCAGAGCTCAACCCCCGCAAGCACACCTAGGTGGGTACACACACACACACACACACACACACACACACACACACACACACACACACACACACACACACACACACACACACACACACACACACCTTCAGAATTAACAAGAAGGTAATCTGCACACCAGCAGTCTGCTGGCCGCATGCCCCAGCAGACACGTGACCAAGGGGGTTCAGCGTCCTGCAGACAGTTCACACCGCGAGTGCAGTAAGCAAGGGCACTCGGGGCCTCCGTTGCCGGCTCCCACGATGCCAAACCGGCTAGTTCAGGCCAGTTTAGGGCCTACGGATGTCGTGTGACTGCCCAATAACATGTGTCGTAGACGCATACATGTACTCTGCTTCGCGTCCCGCAACGCATTGCGTATTACACATCTTGCGTCACACCCCCTGCGTCACACCCCCTGCGTCACACACCCTGCGTCACCACCCCTGTGTCACACCCCCCCTGCGTCACACCCGTGTGAAACATCATGTTATACATGTCCCAAACATCATCACAACACAAGGCCAATTACCCAATTACCAGGTCACAGAACACCGGATTCCACCTCCTCATAAAACACGAAGCAGAGACTGAGAATCGTACAGATTTTTGCCTCAAGACTGGTACCAGAACTGAGGGGCTCAACAACGGAGATCACTGCTGTGTCCCATCACTGCTGTGTCCCCATCAGTGCTGTGTCCCCATCACTTCTGTGTCCCCATCACTGCCTCCCAAACCCTGTCACAGAACCCCTTCACCATCTTCACTCATTTGAGCTCACTTGAGTCGTTTAACGTTTTGCTCACCAACTACAGCCATAGTGGTAAGGATGGTGACCAGACCACACTCTAGAAAGTGAAGGGACGACGACGTTTCGGTCCGTCCTCGACCATTATCAAGTCGATTGTGATAACGGTCCAGGACGGACCGAAACGTCGTCGTCACTTCACTTTCTAGTGTGCTATTGGTCAATATTTTTTTCAGCCACGTTGCTGTGACTCCTCATCTGCATAGTGGTAAGGACTCGGAGGATAACTAATTTTAATAAAATCCTAATTCACCTGGAACTGTAAAAAGAGAAATGAACCATTTTCCTTCCAGTAGCGAAAAATCCCTACTGCAAGCTGTGGAATAATGAACTAGTAAGTAAGGAAGATTCACATTAATGTTCTCATTTAACTGGACATTTAACCCTAAACAATGCAGCTATCAAAAATAAAGCAACGAGATTCTCGTAAATATAGATAATATAACCGTGAAAAAAAAAGAATCTTATGCATTCAGATCAGAGCAGGAAGTCGTAAATAGTGGCTTGAGCAGTCTAAGGGTTAAACAGGCTAAGTTGCGCCACGTTCTGAATGTCAAGAGAACGACATGACCAAAATGGTGAAGGCATCGTCTCCATATCTTCACTGGTTTAGAGATAATGAGCTGTAATTATGGTCATTATACCATTCTCTTGCAACCATCAGTTGGAGCATTTATAAAGGCTGGTACATCACTTATGTCTTGTTGTATCCATTCAAATTCCTGCTCAAATTTGATGCTAAACTATCGCATTTAAAGACAATATAGAGGCCATACAATGGTATCGAACCCGCATATCTGGAGTCATCAAGTACAAGCACTACCGGCTGAGCCACTATGAGCTCAAAGCTCTCTCAATATTTTGATACATCACGCTATTAAGATTTCATTGCATATATCAGCTGTTAAAGCGAGAATTGTTAGCGCTGTGTACCAATGTATTGTCAAGAACCGAGATGATGTAGAACGGTAACTGAGGCAGCCATATCGAAGTACCACACACTAAGATACACTAACACTTAACAGGTATGGATCGCAGAGAATGTTTACCGAAAAACGCTTATAAGCGTTGTTAGCAGCGTATGGGTTAACACTGTAATTTAAACACTATCGACTAATGGGGAAAAATCCCTGTGTTTACAGGAGTTAAAAATACTGCAATATTAAAGTTTTGGATTAATGACCGTCAACCTCGCTAGGCTAGGTCGATTGTCCACACTCATTGAGTTTCTGTTGAGGCAAAACTATAGACTCATCAGCCTCTGATGAAGCATAAATAGTTCACTGTTGACGATTCTTAAATCAAAAGAACGAAGAGGATGTAAAAATTATCTCATATTCTTTATAATGGATGAATTTATTGATGAGTAAATATTGTTTTGGCCTCATTCATTGTTAACTTTTATTACACCTAATGCTGTGTATTTGCATCCCCGCGCTCGAGTTAGCAGCACCAGACATGTAATACGACGAGACAAATAACTGTACACTTGGACTGTCACAAATATATTTGTTACTGCTGGATTATGCAAGCCGCTGGGGGATGAGCAGTGACAATGGAGCAAGTGGTGACAAGTTTCTCCTCATACAGGGATTAAGATTCTTTGCAAGATATATATATATATATATATATATATATATATATATATATATATATATATATATATATATATATATATATATATATATATATATATATATATATATATATATATATATATATATATATATATATATATATATATATATATATATATATATATATATATATATACCTTTGGCGAATCCTTGAGTGCGGCGTGACGGACAGACATCAACATTAATTAACAATTGGCTCGTCAAGAAAAGTTTTCATCAGTTGGAGGACCGCAGCTCGTCCTCGTTAACAATGGACAGATATTCAGACTGTTCTGAGGACGGGTTGAAATGTTTCAACCTCTTACTTCAAAAACAAATTGACTACAAAATCAAAATACCTGATTTTAATCTGACCTGGACCTAACTCTACACAAAATTATATATATATATATATATATATATATATATATATATATATATATATATATATATATATATATATATATATATATATATATAATATATACGAACAAGCACAACAGGAGTAGGACGTGAGGACAGACGAAAATGTACACAGGGTAATAAGGAATGTCTGAGGCAACGTCTGTGGTTGAAATCAATCAATCAATCAATTTATCAATCAATCCAAGACTCCCCGAACACATGATACACATCTGTCCCAAACACCCTCCCAGACGCAACTATCCCCCCCCCCCTCTTCCACACCTTCGCCGACACATCAGTCACAGCAACAGTGAAGCTTGAGCGTGGCGTCCTTGCACATGACTCACCTGCAGTATTAGGTGAGTGTGTGGTCTTGACTTGCTCCAGCATGCTCCTTGGCTCTGCGGTGCGACGCCCGACGTCATGCTCTTTCAGGGTCGAAGATTATATCGTCAGGGAACTGGACGATGGTTAGTTTCCCACGCACAAGCACTCGCGAGCGCGCACACAAACACACACACAGACCAAAGAGCCAAAGCTCAACCCCCGCAAGCACAACTAGGTGAGAACACACACACACACACACACACACACACACACACACACACACACACACACACACACACACACACACACACACACACACACACAATCAGGCTGACTCCATACACAGTTTCAAGTGTAGATATGACAGAGCCCGATAGGCTCAGGAATCTGTACACCTGTTGATTGACGGTTGAGAGGCGGGACCAAAGAGCCAGAGCTCAACCCTCGCAAACACAACTAGGTGAGTACAACTAGGTGAGTACACACACACACACACACACACACACACACACACACACACACACACACACACACACACACACACACACACCAAAGCAGCAGCCGGGAAGATATTCAGAGAACAATAAGAAAGTGTGAGAGGAACTTCATACTATTGAAAAAAAGTCTTGCCAGATCAACGAGTGCTTCCTGAAGGGAGAAAGAGGCTGTCAGGCCTAACAGTGGTACTGAGCCACATTATTACAACAGATCCAACGCCGAAATGTTTGCTTGACTTGGATACAACGAAAGCCATTGGGCCATGCAAGATCTCACTTTCAGTAGTAAGAGAGGGAACTGATGCCATATGCTGACCTCTGAGCCAGCATATGGCTAAGAGGCCAGCATAGCCGCTTCCCAAACGGCCAGAGGCCATCAAAAACACCCCCAACAAAGGCATAGGCCTTTGTTGGGGGTGTTTTTGGCTTTGTCATAGTATATCAATCCCCAGCAGCTGCAATAACATGGTAATTGTAAATGACAATATTATTGTAAACGAACATGTAAAAAAAAAAAAGTTGCAACAACCAATTAAGTTACCACCCAAATTCTACAGCATGTTCTGTAGCTAATAATACAGTTTGTTCTCTCCGTTACAGTGTCGTCAGTAACCCTATGTTTCATAAATGCTAGGCTGGGTGTCTCAGGCCTCGTCTCGAACCCCTGGTCACACAGCCAGCCTGGCCAGAGGGGTTAATCCAGCACTTCTTGTAATTCTAGAGAAATTGTCTCTTGAAGATTTACACGTTTTCTTAGTTCACGAATGGCAGACCTCTGACGATCACATTGGTTACTTATCGTGTTCCTCACGTCTCTTATTTTCACCGGTTTTTAATCTGCACTTCCTTCTGTATCTCTCAGTACGCTGTTATTTTATTGTGCATATTAAAGATCTGATGGACTTTTTTCTTTATTTGAAACACATGATATGATTTTTTCGATTTCGTTTCAAGAAGTACATTTTAAGTGCTTTATTGATTGTCGGCGAGTACCAAAGTATTTCTGTATACAAGACAATCTTTTAGAGCAGGATGGGAATCGGGCCAGCGTCCTTAGTCACCTGAAACACGGCACCGTATAATGTTTGCAGTTGTTCTCAAGATACACCTGGTCCAGAGTCAGGTTAACACACACAAGCCACCCAAGAGGTGGCACGGGCATGAATAGCCCGTACGTGGTGGCCCTTTTGAGCCATTACCAGTATCAAGAGATGATACTGGAGATCTGTGGAGGTGCGACTGCACCCTGCGTGACGGGAGATGTCTCCCGGACCAAATGGTGATCATTGTAGCTTGCCACACCCTTGCAAGGACCCTTCATACTACACCTTAAGGCCGTCTAACCTTATCTTTACCTTGCGATGATTTCGGGGCTCAACGTCCCCACGGCCCGGTCCTCGACCAGACCTCCTCGTCCTAGCTGACTGTCATCATCTCTGAACTACAGGTAATTAATTAGTTTGTTCCATGTTTACACACACCTGTCGCCTTTAATGAGTCGTATCAATCACAGACAAATATATAGCTTATAAATCTAAACTTAAATTATATACAGTAATCCATATATAATGACTAGGTGTTATTATTATTATTATTATTATTACTTTCATGTATATAATAAACTAATATTTTATGAAAACAAACTCAACTGTAAATGTACAAATATTTTTGTTAATAAAGTTTTGAGTTAATTATTCCAAGATCTGTAGTTCCGTCACTCCGTCCTTGAGTTGACGGTAAGGACGGGTCTCGTAGAGCGTAGTAATCGGTAGTTATCGCCGATACGTCAGTCCGTCTCTTTATTAACCACTGCGTAAGAAAATGCGACTGTTTTTCCCCCTAACCAGAGCCGTATGGACCCAAGTCATTCACCTAACCTACAGAGGCCGAGGCCTACAGAACCGTCAAAATTACGGCGCTTGAATTTTTACAAAATGTCGATTACTAAATGGGATAAGTCGATTGCATTAAATATGAGACGTAATAGGAGAATGGATGTGATGACCAAACCATATATACTATGTACATGCATGTATGAGTATGTGTACATGTATATATAACATTAATAATTTTTTAACTAGCGTCAAAAGGTTGTTATTTGCTTAGCTAAACGAATTAGAGGGTTCAGTTCCTGAACCGATTATGTGCCTCTGTAATCCTTTAACCACCGCCCACGGGATGGGTATGGGGTGCATAATAAAGAAAGAAATTGAATTGAATTGAAAATTGACCAAACCACACGTCAGAAGATGGAGAAACGGCGACGTTTCAGTCCGTAGCGGACCATTATCGAGTCGTGTGAGACGACTTGATAATGGTCCGCGACGGACCGAAACGTCGTCGTCTCATCATCTTCTGACGTGTGGTTCAGTCATCATATCTTCAGCCCCGTTATTGTGACTCATCGTCAGCAAGATAAAAGATAGATTGGGTGAGCAGCAATGTGGTCTCAGATAGTTCTCCTCTAACAAGGCAATCTTCCTGGTGATTGTTGAGTCGTGAGTAGAGTGTTACAGTAATCTGGCGGATGTTCTTGACTATATCTGCAAGGTCGGGTGAGGAAAGATTAACTATCTCGATGTTGTTTATTTAGTGTTATTCCTTAATTATAATTAATTATAATTAATTATAATTAATAATTAATTATCCTTTTGTTAGCAATTGAAAATTATATCTTCTTAGTTTATTTTTCATTCCCTTAAAACATCGTCATGTTTATCAATAATTCTTTGGTTGCATAATATGTGTATTAATATATATATTTTTTTAAGGACTTCTATCCTGAGTTTCCATGCAATCCAGTCAACTATCACCACCCATTAGCTCCCAATCCAGTCAACTATCACCACCCATTAGCTCCCAATCCAGTCAAGTATCACCACCCATTAGCTCCCAATCCAGTCAACTATCACCACCCATTAGCTCCCAATCCAGTCAACTATCACCACCCATTAGCTCCCAATCCAGTCAACTATCACCACCCATTAGCTCCCAATCCAGTCAACTATCACCACCCATTAGCTCCCAATCCAGTCAAGTATCACCACCCATTAGCTCCCAATCCAGTCAAGTATCACCACCCATTAGCTCCCAATCCAGTCAAGTATCACCACCCATTAGCTCCCAATCCAGTCAACTATCACCACCCATTAGCTCCCAATCCAGTCAACTATCACCACCCATTAGCTCCCAATCCAGTCAAGTATCACCACCCATTAGCTCCCAATCCAGTCAACTATCACCACCCATTAGCTCCCAATCCAGTCAAGTATCACCACCCATTAGCTCCCAATCCAGTCAACTATCACCACCCATTAGCTCCCAATCCAGTCACCCACCATCTCCCATTTCGTCTCAAACAACTCTATCTCACTCTGCATCTTCTTAATATTTCTCCTAAACAATTACAAGGCCTAGATGTAGTACAGAATGATGCCATGCGCATCATCCTGGGTTGTCCTAGAACTGTCAGAATTGTTAACATGAGAAAGGAACTAAACTTACCTTCCATTTACGAAAGAATAGTTCTACTTAGTACTATGTTTTGTGCCAAAACTTTGAAAAATAATGGTCCCCCCAGCTCTATCCAAATTAAATTGAGATCCATTCTAAACAATTCTGACTGTTCCCTCAATCCGCCGCAAAAGGCTCCTTACAGTGTGTGGGTCAGTGCTAATTATAGTACCTTGAGTGAATGAGTATTAGTATGGATATGAGAATGAGTATGAGTATGTGAATGAGTGCTGCTTAATGCTGCCCATGGAGGACACAGTAAATGTATATATGCTAATTAGCATTGTATAATTTGGAAAATTACAACAATTATACCTTCTGCTTCCTTCCTTCCTTCTGCTTCTCACCCATTCCCCCCATTCTTTCTCCACCTATCCTCCTCACACAAGACGTCTCCCATCCCCACCACCCATCCCTCGCTCAGCCTCACTACCATCTCCTCCCCCTCCCCTCTTCCACCCCCACACAAACATCTCTCCCCCCCACCACACCAACATTCCAGACATACCCGCCTTCAGCACTGTGGCAGGCAGTCTTCCTCAGAATACTGATGGGGACGTCTACGCCTTCCCCCCCCCGTCCCCCCCTCCCCCCCATCCCCTCCTCCTCCTCCTCCTGCTAACGAAGACGTTGTTGATGCTGCTACTGCTGCTGTTGCCACTTTTGTCGAAGCTATTGTTTGCGGTACAACTGCCTGTTATTGTCACTGTTGTTGTTGAAGACCTCGGGAGGTGTCTCTCACTGCAGCCGGTGAGGTAGACACCGGTTTAATTCCCGTTGTTAAGGAGTATGGAGGACTGTTATAGGCCCCTACTAGGTTAACTACTGATGATCTTCCTCAAGATGCAACTCCATACCAGCTGCCTGGCTCCTGGGGGACCCATTTTACTGCTAAGTGAACTGAGGTATTAGATGAAAGGTGTGTGTGTTTTTTTTTTTTTTTTTTTTTTTTTTTGTGTGTACTCACCTAGTACTCACCTAGTTGTGTTTGCGGGGGTTGAGCTCTGGCTCTTTGGTCCCGCCTCTCAACCGTCAATCAACAGGTGTACAGATTCCTGAGCCTATCGGGCTCTGTCATATCTACACTTGAAACTGTGTATGGAGTCAGCCTCCACCACATCACCCCCTAATGCATTCCATTTGTCAACCACTCTGACACTAAAAAAGTTCTTTCTAATATCTCTGTGGCTCATTTGGGCACTCAGTTTCCACCTGTGTCCCCTTGTGCGTGTTCCCCTTGTGTTAAATAGACTGTCTTTATCTACCCTATCAATCCCCTTCAGAATCTTGAATGTGGTGATCATGTCCCCCCTAACTCTTCTGTCTTCCAGCGAAGTGAGGTTTAATTCCCGTAGTCTCTCCTCGTAGCTCATACCTCTCAGCTCGGGTACTAGTCTGGTGGCAAACCTTTGAACCTTTTCCAGTTTAGTCTTATCCTTGACTAGATATGGACTCCATGCTGGGGCTGCATACTCCAGGATTGGCCTGACATATGTGGTATACAAAGTATACCTAAAGACATATGTGGTATACAAAGTGTGTGTGTGTGTGTGTGTGTGTGTGTGTGTGTGTGTGTGTGTGTGTGTGTGTGTGTATTCACCTAGTTGTGTTCGCGGGGGTTGAGCTTTGCTCTTTCGGCCCGCCTCTCAACTGTCAATCAACTGTTTACTAACTACTTTTTTTTTCTCCACACCACACACACAGCCCGCCACAGGAAGCAGCCCGTGACAGCTGACTAACTCCAAGGTACCTATTTACTGCTAGGTAACAGGGGCATTCAGGGTGAAAGAAACTTTGCCCATTTGTTTCTGCCTGGTGCGGGAATCGAACCTTCGCCACAGAATTACGAGTCCTGCGCGCTATCCACCAGGCCAGACGGCCAGACTGACTGACTGACGGCCAGACTTTACTGACTGATGGCCAAAAAGAAGTTTTCTAATAAAGTGTCGTCCAAGCAGTTGTGTTTGGGAAGGTGAGGAAGAGAGGGAAGGTAGGTAGTGATAAGGATAAGGGAAGGAAGGTAGAGAGAGAGAGAGAGAGAGAGAGAGAGAGAGAGAGAGAGAGAGAGAGAGAGAGAGAGAGAGAGAGAGAGAGAGAGAGAGAGAGAGAGAGAGAGAGAGAGAGAGATTCAGAACTTGGAAATGCGGGGAAGGGGAAGGGGAGGGGTGGAGGGGGGGGGGGAGAGGGGGGAGGGCGGTGTAACTGAGGTAGGGTTGGAACCGGTTCATTATGTCGTCTTCACACTTGCGTTCAGAATGCTCTAGTAACGAAACCGGTTTGTTCTGAGCCTCGCTCCACATATAATAAAGACAACCTAACGAGAGAGGAAAAAAAAAACTAACGAAAAAAAATAACAGTGAGAAAGAAGACAATAACAATGTTAAATAAATGAGAAATAGCGAAAACTGACGAAAAACCCGCCCATTTCCAGCCACAAAAATAAATTTCCCATAACTTTACGATATATTTTTTTTTAGGTCGTCCTGGGTGGGTATTGAATAGGTTGAAGGTGAAGTGAAATAGAGGAAAAGTAATTGGGTAAAGGGAAGGACAAGGGAGGGGACTGGGGATTAGGGAATAGGTGAAGGGGTGACCTGGGGGGGAAAGGGGTGGATTTGAATGAGTAACAGGGCAGGTGAAGGAGACCGTATTTTGGAAAAAGGGGGGACGGAGGGAGGGGAGTAGATGAAGGGGTAGGCTTGGTGAAAGGGGGGAAAGTGGGGGGGCTTGAGTTAAAGGGCTAGATGAAAGGGACACCAAGTAATGGGCTAGAGAAAGGGGGGGATGGCAGGCCCCTGGAGGTAAGGAATCAGCTGAAGGAGGACAAGACGAAGTGTAGAGATGAAGATAGGCAAGAAAGAAGGTGAAAAGAAGGTAAGAAGAAAAGGTGAAGAGGGTAAGCAGGAAGATAAAAAGGAAAATGGAGGTATGGCTGTGTCATTCAAGGTTGTTGACTCTATATATTAGACATTTGGCGTCCGCTCGTATTGACATAATGAGACACACTTTACTTATCAGCCTGGACGCTTACTCAACACCTGCCAGGGAGAACTGACCCGACCCAAGGTCAGCTGCGCACGCAAGGTCCGCCCCAAGCACACTACCAGGCTTATTACGCAACTTAAGGCAGGATCAACACACGCTGAAGTGATCCCGTGCGTATTGAGTGTGTTGATAACCTTGTACTGTCTCCAGTATTATATATATATATGCCCACAACAGGCATGCCTGTTGTGGGCATATATATATAATAATATATACACCATCTGTACACCAGTTGATTGACAGTTGAGAGGCGGGACCAAAGTGCCAAAGCTCAGCCTTCTCAAGCACAACTAGGTGAATACACACACGCATACACACACATACACATACTCGCACATATACACACACATACACTCACACGTATTGGAAACATTGACCATTAAATGCCAGCAGGAACCAGTGACCACTGTGCCTTCGTCTTCGAATACTAAATAACGCTGAACACCATGGCAAGAGGTGACCAGAAGTACATTGTATAAGTCTACGATACCAAAAGAGAAAAATACCAGGTCAGAAAATTCCTGGAGGGAAATAATAGCATGTGGGAAGAGAAATCAAGAGGAAAATCAACTCGAGACATGATGGATTACGTCAAGAACAAACTCAAACCACGAGGAAAAAATATTCATATCACCACTGACAGATTACGGGAACCCATGAAGAACATCAGCCAATAGTTACTCTGCTTTCCTCGAGGCGAAGAGCAGAAAGCAGGAGAACATTGGAGAAATATAGATAACAACAGAAGAGAGAGAAATCACGATATATACAAAGAATATGAGAACTCTGTGACTTATTATCCTTATTAACATCTTTATTGACAAAAATTAATTACAATTTTCCCTAATCTGAGGAATTAAATTAGGTCTTATTAAAGTGAGGATAATGAGCTGGTATTAACTGTCACACAGGACAGAGGGCCATACACAAGACAATTAGTCTAAAATGTAGGCTGAAGCACACACACACACACACACATTATATATATATATATATATATATATATATATATATATATATATATATATATATATATATATATATATATATATATATATATATATATATATATATATATATATATGTGTGTGTGTGTGTGTATGCGTGTGTGTACTCACCTAGTGGTGCTTGCGAAGGCTGAGCTCTGGCACTTTGGTCCCGCCTCTCAGCTGTCAATCAACTGGTATACAGATTCCTGAGCCTACTGGGCTTTATCATATCTACATTTAAAATTGTGTATGGAGTCAGCCTCCACCACATCACTGCCTAATGCATTCCATTGAATAACTACTCTGACACTGAAAAAGTTCTTTCTAACGTCCCTGTGGCTCATTTGTGTACTCAGTTTCCACCTGTGTCCCCTTGTTCGCATACCACCCGTGTTTAACAGTTTATCTTTATCTACCCTGTCATTTCCTCTGAGAATTTTGTAGGTAGTGATCATGTCTCCCTTTACTCTTCTGTCTTCCAGTGTCGTGACGTACATTTCACTCAGCCTTTCCTCGTAACTCATGCCTCTTAGTTCTGGGACTAGCCTAGTGCCATACCTCTGAACTTTTTCAAGTTTCGTCTTGTGCTTGACAAGGTACGGCTCCAAGCTGGGGTCGCATACTCCAGGATTGGTCTTACATATGTGGTGTACAAGGGTCTGAATGATTTCTTACACAGGTTCCTGAAGGCAGTTCTGATGTTGGCCAGCCTCGCATACGCCGCAGATGTTATTCTTTTGATGTGGGCTTCAGGAGACAGGTTTGGTGTGATATCAACTCCTAGATCTTTCTCTTTGTCCGTTTCATGAAGGACTTCATCTCCCATTCTGTATCCTGTGTCTGGCCTCTTGTTTCTACCGCCTAGTTTCATTACCTTACATTTACTCGGGTTAAACTTTAGTAGCCATTTATTGGACCATTCATTCAGTCTGTCTAGGTCATCTTGTAGCCTCATACTATCTTCCGCGTGTGTGTGTGTGTGTGTGTGTGTGTGTGTGTGTTTCCATTACTTATTCGTTAATTTCGACACCTGGCCGGAAAGTTGAACACACAGTGATGAGAGACACATATTCTCAAGACAAGCCAGGATCATGACTTGTCACATCCAGCTTCCTGGCAAGCTCCCCCCCCCCCTCCCTCCCTCTCACATACCACACACCCAAAATTTTCAACTTTACGTTTCCCGCTTGGTAATTGAAACTATACATATAGATACACACACACACACACACACACGCAAGACAAAGTTAGAGAAGATTCAGAGGTATGCCACAAGACTGGTCCCAGAACTGAGAGGAATGAGTTACGAGGAAAGGCTAAGGGAGCTGAACCTCACAACCCTGGAAAACAGAAGAGTAAGGGGAGACATGATAACCACCTACAAAATTCTCAGGGGAATTGACAGGGTGGACAAAGACAAACTCTTCAGCACGGGTGGAACACGAACAAGGGAACACAGGTGGAAACTTAGTACCCAGATGAGCCACAGAGACGTTAGAAATAATTTTTCAGTGTCAGAGTAGTTAATAAATGGAATGCATTAGGCAGTGATGTGGTGGAGGCTGACTCCATACACAGTTTCAAATGTAGATATTATAGTCCAGTAGGCTCAGGAATCTGTACACAAGTTGATTGACAGTTGAGAGGCGGGACCAAAGAGCCAAAGCTCAACCCCCGCAAGCACAACTAGGTGAGTACAACTATGTGAGTACACACACACACACACACACACACACACACACACACACACACACACACACACACACACACACACACACACACACACACACACACACACACACTCAATAACCTCACGAAAATGTTGTGGGCGCCGTGAGGAATGGTCGGCGGCGCTTTGCGCAGAGGTTTCGAACCCTGTGTTTACCTATAGTTTCCGGGTAGAAATTGGCAGTATTGGAGCAGCAGGTATACAATCCCTCCACATCCGGGTGGAAGTTGGAACAAAAAGTGGGACAATAGATATTTTTTTTTCGTTTGTTGGGGGCTTTATGGTGATCAGGAGCCGAGTCCAATTAGCTACTGGTTGAAATTATGTGCAGGTGAGGACAGGTGAGGACAGGGTGAGGACAGGTGAGGACGGGTGGTGAGGTTGGAGTTAAGGGTCTATGGAGGGAGCTGTGGTGGAGGGAACAGAAGATATGATGGAGGGAAGGAGGAAGGGAGGGAGATGTGGTGGTGGAGGGTTTTTAAGTTTTAATCCTAGTTTTCATGCCTCCAAGGATTTTGTAGGTTGTGATCATATCACCTGATCTGTCTCTCCTCGAACTTTGCCCAACACTTGGACTGGACGGCCTCTCTGCTTGCAGGTCTGCGTTCAATTCCCGACCGTCCAAGTGGATGAATTGACAACTGCCCCTCCTCCCCCCCAATTGATTCTGTGGCGCCATTAACGCAATGACGCCATAAATTCTGATCATTATGATTGACGCTGTTGGGCAACTCGTTAGTTCATCATTATTACACTCGTCAAGTCCTCCTTCCCCATTTTCTTTCACTAATGTTTCCGTTTTTCCTTGTTGCTTCGTAACCTATCATCTCCCTCCCTCTTAACCAGGCCCCTCTTTTTCACCTCTCCCCCTTGCTTACCCGCCTTTTCTGCCTTCTCGGCCTCTTTCTTAACCCTCTCACTTCCAGTCCTCTCTCTCTCTCTCTCTCTCTACCCCCCTTCTCGTTGTGGCTTTCTCACCACACTCACACCTCACCACACTCACACCTCACCACACTCCTGTCTGAATACAAATTATTCCCAGTTGTTGTGTTTGTGCACTGAGCAGTCCATTCAAGCCCTCTCTCCGTCCCCACACCCCCCCCCCCTTTCTCTCTATCCAGTTCTTTGACTCTCCACCATTTCTGACCTCTCCCCCCCCCTCTCTCTCTCTCTCTCTCTCTCTCTCTCTCTCTCTCTCTCTCTCTCTCTCTCTCTCTCTCTCTCTCTCTCTCTCTCTCTCTCTCTCTCTCTCTCTCACCTCCCCCCTCCCCCCTCTCTCTCTCTCCCCTTCCCATTTCCTCCCCCTCCTGTTACCCTGTTCCATTCAAGCTTTGCCTCTTTCCCTCCATCGCTTCGATCTTACAATGCCTACTCTTTCTTGTCAGATCCTTCTTCTCTGTCTTTTACCTCCTCTTTCCCTTCTGGATTACCGTATGCATTCACTCCTGCCCATTCCATAGCACGTGTGTGTGTTACCGCCTCCCCCCTTTCCCTTCCTTCCCTTTTTTTCCCCTTTGCCACAGTAATTACCTTTCCCACTCCACCTATTGAGAGCTGACCCTCTTGTCCTCCGCTGTGGTCTCTGTTCCATATCCCATTTCTTTCTTCTCGTTCCTTATGTCTTGTTTCTCTCTCTCTCTCTCTCTCTCTCTCTCTCTCTCTCTCTCTCTCTCTCTCTCTCTCTCTCTCTCTCTCTCTCTCTCTCTCTCTCTCTCTCTCTCTCTCTACCTCCTTGTGAGCTCACCGTGTCTGTCTCTCTCCCTATGTATCATCACTCTTTCCCTATATATATATATATAGATATTATATAATAGTTCCTACTTTCGAACCTTTGGGTAGGCCTGCGGCTTGTCCCAGCAGTGGGAAGAGAGGACAGGGGTTGAGCTGGAGCTCCGTGTGTTATACTACTATATTTGTCCACTATATCACCTTTCAAGTTATAAGATAAATGTTACTCTAAGCCAAAATGTAAAGATCCATTTAGATTGATGACCACATCACACGCTAGGAAGATAAAGAGACGACGATGTTTCGGTCCGTTCTGGACCGTTCATCAAGTCGATCGATCAACTTGATCGATCTATTTGATATCGATTAAGTAGATCGATATCAGTCGAAATCTAAATCTTGATTTAGATTGATGTTTAGATTGAGTGGGTTTAGTCCAGCTAATAATGATTTGTATAAGTTTTTATTGAAATAGTTTCTTATTGAAACTTATAATGATTTATTATTGAAACTTATAATGATTTCTTACTGACAACAGTAATGATCTTAAAATCATTGATAAATGTAGCTTCTAAATCTAATTCATAAGTATACAGTTTATAACTATAGATATTGTTTTTTTAATGTTGTTATTATGACTTTTTCCGAGATAAATAATTTGCTGTAAATTTATGTAAGACTAACCAAACTACCAAAATGTACACAACGAAGATTTACAAAATTAAGTGATGATTAAAGTTTACGACCAAAGTTGACTGACGATTGACTGCGACTGTTGATTTTTCCTGAAATCAGTTATTAATGTTGTACATTTCAATAAGAAAAACTTAAGTTTTGAAACATTTGATTTACAAATATTTAACAATGTAAAATTGTGTGATTTAACAATGTGTAGCTTTCGGACAGTGCTGACAATAGTTATGGATGTCTGAACGTGACCTGCCTATGCCTGTCCTGCACGCCAGACCTGTCCCACTGCAAAGTAGCCCCAAGAATCTGGCCTCCTACCTTGGATAGATAGTCAGGGTGTGTTTGTGATGTGTGTCTGTGTGTATGAGTGTATGTGTGTGTATGGGTATATGTGTGTGTGTGTGTGTGTATGAGTGTATGTGTGTGAGTGTGTGTGTTCGTTTGTGTGTGCGTGTGCGTGCGTGCGTGTGTGGGCGTTAGTGAGAGTGGGTCAAGGAATTTCCTGTGTCCTTGTAGTGGAGGGCGTGATGGGGGTGAGGGGAAGGGGGAGGCTCACACGCACACGCACGCAAACACACTCATATAGACTTATACCGACACGCACACACTCAAGCACGCACACTACACTCTTGTGTACCGGGTAAATAAATAACAGCCAGGGACTCGGGTTCGCTTCCCGGCCGAGGCAGAAACAAATGAGCAGAGTTTTTTTTCACCTGATGCCTCTGTTTACCTAGCAGTAAACAGGGGTCTAGGAGTAAGTCAGTTGTTGGGGGCTGCATCCTGGGGATGTGTGTGTGTGTGTGTGTGTGTGTGTGTGTGTGTGTGTACGTGTGTGTGTGTGTGGAAGAGAAATATATGCAATAGACACAATAGAGGAAAATAGATTGGTTAGAAAGGCGGAGTCCGAGAGCTAATAGCTCGATTCTACAGATACACATAGTAAATACACACACACACACACACACACACCCCTCCACACACACACACACACACACACACACACACACACACACACACACACACACACACACACACACACACACACACACACACACACACACACACACAGACACACACACATACACACACACACACACACACACACACACACACACACACACACACACACACACACACACACACACACACACACAAAAGGCCCAGGAACATGTACACCAATTGATTAAACGCTGCGAGGCGGGACCCAAGAGATATGATAACCCCCCCCTCCCTCACGCAAGCACAACTAGGTGAGTACACACTCTTGCAACAAACGCCTTACTCACACGCAAACAGGAAACTACAAATAACGGACAGAAATGACGGGCAGACTGCGGTCAACTGCGGTCAACTGCGGGACCAAGTCAACACAATGCTGCACATAATTGTCTTCTGTACCCAAGAGAAACTGCGGCACTTGGAAGGGGGGGTCTGGGGAGGGGGGGGGGAGGGTTAAACCGGTTTTGTGACATAGTGAGAGATAGATGGCCGGAGGGAGGGAATTGCCAGGGGGGGGGGGGGAAAGCGCCAAGCCACGACGACTATATAGCACAGGGGTCAGGATAAGGATTTGGGATGGGACGAGGGGGGGGGGAAAGGAATGGTACCCCCCCAAATATTTGTGGGCGGTCGGAGGGGGATTGAACGCCGACCTGCATGAAGCGAGACCGTCGCTCTACCGTCCAGCCCAAGTGGTTAGGTTGGATAGATTGCGGTTTAACCGCTGTAAAACTGGAAGGACTTTTGGTTATCGTTGAATTATAAGGAAAAACCACCAATTAATTTGGTCTTATACTCCACAACGTTTTAAAAATATTATTGCAACGTTGCCACAATGCCAAAATGACGTAAACAACGACAAATAATGTTCTGCTTACGTTCAGTTCTTAGTACAAGGACGTTCTTGCAACTTTGCAACATGTAAATAGTGAAAACAACCTAATGACTAAGTTGTATGCTTGAAATAAGGCAAACTTTAATTTCGCCAAGTATTTAACATCTGTTTTATGCAGCTATGATGAAGACTGCGGTTGAATACGGTGAATGGCGAAGACTGCGGTTAAATGCAGTGAATGGCGAAGACTGCGGTTAAATGCAGTGAATGATGAAGACTGCGGTTAAATGCAGTGAACGGCGAAGACTGCGGCTAAATGCAGTGAATGGCGAAGACTGCGGTTAAATGCAGTGAACGGCGAAGACTGCGGTTAAATGCAGTGAATGGCGA
Source organism: Procambarus clarkii (assembly GCF_040958095.1). NCBI lineage: Eukaryota > Metazoa > Arthropoda > Malacostraca > Decapoda > Cambaridae > Procambarus > Procambarus clarkii. The sequence goes on from NC_091176.1 coordinate 23,048,966, forward strand.
AGACTGCGGTTAAATGCAGTGAATGGCGAAGACTGCGGTTAAATGCAGTGAATGGCGAAGACTGCGGTTAAATGCAGTGAACTGGCGAAGACTGCGGTTAAATGCAGTGAATGGCGAAGACTGCGGTTAAATGCAGTGGACTGGCGAAGACTGCGGTTAAATGCAGTGAACTGGCGAAGACTGCGGTTAAATGCAGTGAACTGGCGAAGACTGCGGTTAAATGCAGTGAATGGCGAAGACTGCGGTTAAATTAAGTATTATGAGAATGGGTGCGGTCAGGCAGGGAGTAGTGAGTGACGCTGTGAGACTATGAGTGGACAATGAAAAGGTTCTGCCACTAAATACTCCACTACAGATGGAACTGCGGTTAGGGTCAAAAGGTGACTATGTTAGGCGTTTGTGGGTTGGAACTACGGCTCTCTACAATGGAACTACTGCCGTCAGTTTTTTTTTTTTTTTTTTTTTTTTATTTTTTTTATTATTATTTTCTACCACAGACGTGGCCACACATTTACAATGCTAACCAGCATATATACATTTTCTTCTGTCCTCCATGGACAGGGTTAGAGAAATGTTAAACATACAGTTCAAGGGTTTATTGAACACTCAACCACAGAAGGTGATTCGGTGCTTTTAAAATGCTAAGCTAACCTACATACGTAAATACATAGATACACAGATTTACGTATGCCCTACATAAAGTATTAGATGTGTCTTTTACATAGTGTCATTAATGTACATTCACAAAGGTGAAATGTAATTCTGATCAGCTTCCATATATGCTTTATACGAAAGTCAGTCAGTATGGGACATTCTACAATATAATGTTCAAGTGAGTGCATGTTTTCTCTTTCACAAAGTTGACACATTGTGTACTCGACATTTGGGTTTTGAGAAAGCTGCCAGATACGTCTATATCCCAGGCGTATTCTGGCCACTATAACATCACATTGCCGGGTTCTTGTTCTATTAGTCCCATATGTGAATGTCTCCTCACGATATCTATCATAATATTTAATGCTACAACTTTCAGGTCTTTGAGAATTTGTTAGGTCGGTGAGATTTTCATTAGATATTTGTTTAAGTATTCTCTTTGTCACTGCTAATGAAACACCCATATCAATTTCTACCACTGGTTTTCTGCAGGCTGACTTAGCAAGCATATCAACAGTGTCACGCCTTGAGATGCCAACATGTGATGGTATCCATAGGAATTTAATCTCAAATCTGTTTTCTTTGGCAGCTAAAACATTCATTCGAATATCACTGACTATTTTCTGGGTGTCACTACTATGTGCGTTAAATGCCAGGAGTGCACTCTGCGAGTCACAGTATATAAGTCCACTGCCTTTGTCTTTTAAAAATTCAGTGGCAAGGTATATGCCTGCAAGTTCGGTTTGAGTTGTACTTGCCCAGTCATTGACGCGCTTCATTGCTGTATGTACGAGAGAAGATTGTTCAAATATGTTACAAGCACATCCGGTACATCGTCCACCTTCTTCTACAGAGCCGTCGGTATAGCACTGATAAACATCGTTACCCATACTCTGAGTACTTTCAGTGATGCTTTTCAGTGTTAACTGTTTTAATAATGTAGTGTGCACACTATCTTTCTTGGACGCATTTACAAAATCAACTGATAGATCCCAGTTATCCCATGGAGTAATTGGCTGATTAATCATTAGTCGAGTTGGGTACATATTTAATATTTTGATGGAGTTGGCTACCTTGTAGAACCAATATACATAATCAGATTTCGTTCTTCTTCTATAGACCTCAGGTGAGTGTAGCATATTAGAAAGTTTAGCTTGAAACTTCATGTGTTGTCTAGATCTACTCAATGCCTTCACGCCGAAAACTGGTGGCAGATTATCTTCCTGCCGTGTGGGATCATCTTGCGACACCAGCAAGATACTTAACTGCGGTTAACTTGGACATAAAGACTGATGCCAACGCGGTTAACTTGGACATAAAGACTGATGCCAACGCGGTTAACTTGGACATAAAGACTGATGGCAACGCAGTTAACTTGGACATAAAGACTGATGGCAACGCGGTTATCTTGGACATAAAGACTGATGGCAACGCAGTTAACTTGGACATAAAGACTGATGGCAACGCAGTTAACTTGGACATAAAGACTGATGCCAACGCAGTTAACTTGGACATAAAGACTGATGGCAACGCAGTTAACGTAGACATAAAGACTGATGCCAACGCGACTAACGTGGATGTAAAAGCTGATGGCTCAGCGGTTAACGAGTATACTCAAAGGGGAGAATTCAGTTAACAAAGCATTGATGAACACTTAACTACATAGCCGTTGTTGAAAGCACGCTGAGGAGTGAAGTGATGTTAAAATATAATGACTCGAAGTGGACCCGATGTTAAATTCTACCGAATCTGAGAGGAATTGATGTTAAACGCAGCAAAGGGAAGGGAAAGAGCAGTTAATGCGAACATTGCATGCATTGTTGAAGAGAAAGAATGCGACGCTGTTGTCTGTGAGCCGCTTCATCAAACGCCAAGCTTAGCGGTGTATTAAAATGCAGTTGTATGATGAATTAAATTAGTAGGTTGGGTCAATTTAGATATTGATATTGTTGTTATTGTATTGTAAATTTTATTATGGACACCATGGTTAGCTGTGGTACTGAGGCATGGTTTACCATGGTTAGCTGTGGTACTGAGGCATGGTTTACCATGGTTAGCTGTGGTGCTGAGGCATGGGTTACCATGGTTAGCTGTGGTGCTGAGGCACGGGTTACCATGGTTAGCTGTGGTACTGAGGCATGGTTTACCATGGTTAGCTGTGGTGCTGAGGCATGGGTTACCATGGTTAGCTGTGGTACTGAGGCAAGGTTTACCATGGTTAGCTGTGGTGCTGAGGCACGGTTTACCATGGTTAGCTGTGGTACTGAGGCATGGGTTACCATGGTTAGCTGTGGTGCTGAGGCACGGGTTACCATGGTTAGCTGTGGTGCTGAGGCACGGGTTACCATGGTTAGCTGTGGTGCAGTGCACGGTTTACCATGGTCAGCTGTGGTGCTGAGGCACGGTTTACCATGGTTAGCTGTGGTACTGAGGCATGGGTTACCATGGTTAGCTGTGGTACTGAGGCATGGGTTACCATGGTTAGCTGTGGTGCTGAGGCATGGTTTACCATGGTTAGCTGTGGTGCAGTGCTCGGTTTACCATGGTCAGCTGTGGTGCTGAGGCATGGGTTACCATGGTTAGCTGTGGTGCAGTGCACGGTTTACCATGGTTAGCTGTGGTACTGAGGCATGGGTTACCATGGTTAGCTGTGGTACTGATGCACGGTTTACCATGGTTAGCTGTGGTGCTGATGCACGGTTTACCATGGTTAGCTGTGGTGCTGAGGCACGGTTTACCATGGTTAGCTGTGGTGCTGATGCATGGTTTACCATGGTTAGCTGGGATATTCAGGCACAGTTTACCATGGTTAGCTGTCGACACCGTCGACGGCTCTAAACCAAATTGTAAACCCCCTTAGCTGGAACCATCACAAACGTGAAGGTATTGCGCATTGCTGCATATTACTTATTGATGAGGCAAATCATTCTCTAAATGCTGGCAAGACATTGTTTGCCAGGCAGCATAAGCTGGCTCCCACGAGCACCACAGCTTAGTCTGGGGCTCGGTAAACCACTGCCCTTCCATTGAAATGGCGAGTCGCAGTATAATTGCATTTTTTGGCGAAGCAATGTTTTTTTTTTATGTAGCAAATATAATTTGTACTATATTTCACAGCAAGGTCTGTTACTTTAGAGCAGCCGTTGTCTATCCGGCTATCGATTGTTTGAAGGCAGTCTTTGTCTATCCGGCTGCCGATTGTTTGAAGGCAGTCTTTGTCAATCCGGCTGCCGATTGTTTGAAGGCAGTCTTTGTCTATCCGGCTGCCGATTGTTTGAAGGCAGTCAGTCTTTGTCTATCCGGCTGCCGATTGTTTGAAGGCAGTCTTTGTCTATCCGACTGCCGATTGTTTGAAGGCAGTCTTTGTCTATCCGGCTGCCGATTGTTTGAAGGCAGTCTTTGTCTATCCGGCTGCCGATTGTTTGAAGGCAGTCTTTGTCTATCCGGCTGCCCATTTTTTTTTTTTTTTTTTTTTTTAGAGTCTTGATCTACTCGGCTACATATTTCTCGCAAATATATATCCTGATTGGCCAATGATTCTTTGGAAGACATGATTGGCAAAAATGTTCCGATTTGTCAATGTTGCTGATTGGATAACCTTGCCAAGTTTCATCAAAGGCAACGTCATATAACCTAAGCAAAATTATCTTCCTCAACAAACAAAAAAATTTTGGTCGATATAAAAACACCTTCTGGTCGATGAAGACACATCTGTGATGATTTTGTTATAAATCACCGACAAATAAACTTCTAAATCTAATAAAAAATATACATTACAGAATGTGATGATAACGTTCATACGCTGCGCTGCTATTGTTACGGTCTATTCTATAATTAATGTACTGTAAATGGATGTCAAATAACCCAATTATATACGTACAACCAATTTGGACAAAGATTTTGAATATGGACACCGTTTAACTGCTTCAAGGTCTTTTACATCTGTTATATGCGAGTATACTTATTAGTTAACTTGTTGTATAACACAGTAGCGGTATATTTTTAAAATTAGATCCCTGCTAGTATGTTGACAAATGCTAAATAGAGTAATAAATTTTATTAAAATCTAACACGTGCTAGCAATAAATGAATCTATTCAAGTGCTGGATCTTGCTAATATATATATATATATATATATATATATATATATATATATATATATATATATATATATATATATATATATATATATATATATATATATATATATATATATATATAACGCAGGAGAAAAATTTGAAATGAAACATGCCAAATTTGCATTATGTTCCAGATTTCCAGACTTTATCGTTCAGGTGAGAGACTTAAGCTGTTGGGCACTTAATATCCTAGTTTTAACTAGCATCTAATAGTCTGATATAGCTTGTTTCTTGGGAGTTAGGCAATTAAGTTTAAAAAATTGGCTTATTTTTTATATGGCGAGATAAGCTGGGATGGAAATAGCGACACTTCATTATCTTACTGGTTATCTTGAGATGGCTTTCAGGGCTGAGCGTCCCCGCGGCCCGGTCCTCGACCAAGTTGGTACAGAAAAAGATTCGCTTCTAACATGGGGTTTGATAACTGATGGTCCAAGTGGTATCTTTCGCTCCCTGCCTCTATCCCAGCTGCGATTTTATCAGACTATCTCAGCAACTATTCTATCCTATCTTAGCTCCCATTCTTTCCTTATATCCCTTTCCATGCGCTATAGTCATACTGGCTTAGTGATGTCTTCTCATAATTGAAAGACTTTATCACTGAACATTGTCTAGAGAAAATACCACGAAGTTTGAAAAACCAATCAAAATTGGTTACAATATGCTATCGCAGCGTCCAAATGATATATTTATGACAGTTCAAAGGACATACCAGATCTAACCATCCGAATCTACTTATCTAACATCAAATCATCAATCATATTATGCGACAAGCAAATCCCCCCCTGAGCCTGCATGCAAGCACACACAAGGCTACAATCCAAGAACTCAAAGCGTCACCAGACATGGGAGAGGTAGACGAAGTTTTCTAAAGCAATCGATATCCTGTGCTGCCTTGTCTAGACGCAATGGGTCGCTTGCATGCACCGACGGGAGCTTTGGCGACAAGCGCTTGGAGCTTCTGAGGTATGGATTTTGTAGTCCCTATTGCAAGGAACCGCCGCATGTGTGTGTTCACGTAGTTGTGCTTGCGAGGGTTGAGCTTAGGCGCTTTTGGCCCGCCTCTCAACTGTCAATCAACTTTTTTTTTCATACACATTCCCAGGAAGCAGCCCGTAGCAGATGTGTAACTCCCAGGTACCTATTTACTGCTAGGTAACAGGGGAATCAGGGTGAAAGAAACTCTGCCCATTGTTTCTCGCCGGCGCCGGGAATCAAACCCGGGCCACAGGATTACGTGTAGAGCGTGGTATCCGCTCAGCCACCGGAGCCCTGTGTGTGTGTGTGTGTGTGTGTGTGTGTGTGTGTGTGTGTGTGTGTGTGTGTGTGTGTGTGTGTGTGTGTGTGTGTGTGTGTGTGTGTGTGTGTGTTTTGACAGATTTCACCGAACACCGTGATGAGGCTTGAGGCTTTTTCAGGGCGTAGCGAGGCAGGGAACAATTTTGCCTTCTTCAAGCACGAACGGGCAGAGAGCAGAGTCTCTGTGAGAGCCAGAAGGTAGGCAGGCAAACAAGCAGACAAACAGGCAGGTAAGCACAGGTGGAGAAGGTCACCTCCTCTCCTTGTCACTCAAGTTTCAATCATATTCCACTTCCAGGCAGGTACTGCCCTATGGGCCACCCCTACCACCTTACCTACAGCCCTATGGGCCACCCTTGCCACCTTACCTACAGCCCTATGGGTCACCCTTGCCACCTTACCTACAGCCCTATGGGCCACCCTTGCCACCTTACCTACAGCCCTATGGGCCATCCCTACCACCTTACCTACTGCCCTATGGGCCACCCTTATCACCTTACCTACAGCCCTATGGGCCACCCTTGCCACCTTACCTACAGCCCTATGGGCCACCCTTATCACCTTACCTACAGCCCTATGGGCCACCCTTGCCACCTTACCTACAGCCCTATGGGTCACCCTTGCCACCTTACCTACAGCCCTATGGGTCACCCTTGCCACCTTACCTACTGCCCTATGGGCCACCCTTGCCACCTTACCTACTGACCTTTGACCCACCCCTCAATAATATCTTCTCCCTCCACGTAATCTATTCCGTCTTCGATATTTTCATAATTTTTCTTCTTACTACTCCTCTTCCCATTGTATTTTCTCCCCTATTAGCCCTACTTTATTAAGTCCCATTATTATTGCTATATCGAGCCTAATTAACGCTATTCAGCCCTATTAACAATGCCCTATTCAGCCCTATTAGCACTGCTCTTTTCACTCGTCTCTTTGTACTACTACAATAAATCTTTATTGATCAAAGCATTTATTCCTTTTCTTCTCTTCCCTTTCGATTAATAAGCAGTTTCTACAGTGCCTTCTCAACCTCCTCACTTTCAAGCTCTTTTCATTACAGTGCAAATATAACCGCCCGTGGCTGTGATATTTGGCCAACCGCTTTCCCCATTTAACCCATTCCTCTTCCACTTAATCTATTCCTTTTCCGGTTAACGCATTCCTCTTCCACTTAGCGCATTCCTCTTCCGTTTAGCGCATTATTCGCTCATTTTAACCCATCACTCTCCCATTTAACTCACTCCTTTTCTATTTAGCCTATTAGTCACCCAATTAACCTATTCCTCTTCGGTTTAACCCTTACCTCTCTCATTTAGCTCATAACTCACCCATTTAAGCCATGACGCACCTATTTCCCCCTTTCCATCCCTTGTGTCTAGCCACACCCTTTCCTCTTCCTCTTTTTGTGACTATTCCACCTTATATTTTCCTGGAACTGATGACGGCATCTGTTCCATCGCTTCTTTTCACACGCAAAACGCACACGCAATGTGTGCGTGCGCTCTCTGCTGCATGCGTGCTTTTGTTTGGGAGGGGTTTGGAGGGGGAGTACTCACCTAGTTGTCCTTGCGGGGGTTGAGTTTGGGTTCTTTGGTTCCGCCTCTTAGCTGTCAATCGACTGGTGTACAGGTTTCTGAGCCTACTGGGCTCTATCATATCTACATTTGAACCTGTGTATGGAGTCAGCCTCCACCACATCACTGCCTAATGCATTCCATCTATTAACTACTCTGGCACTGAAAATATTCTTTCTAATGTCCCTGTGGCTCATTTGGGTACTCAGTTTCCCCCTGTATCCCCTTGTGCGAGTCCCACCTCTGTTAAATAATCTGTCTTTATCAACCCTGTCAGTTTCCCTGAGAATTTTGTAGGTGGTAATCATGTCTCCCAGAATTCTTGTGTCTTCCAGCGACGTGAGGTGCAACTCACACAGCCTTTCCTCATAACTCATACCTCTTAGCTCTGGAATTAGTCTAGTGGGATATCTTTGAACCTTACCCAGCTTCTTCTTGTGCTTGACAAGGTATGGAATCCATGCTGTAGCAGCACACTCCAGGATTAGTCTGACATATGTGGTATAAAAGGTTCTAAACGATTCCTTACACAAATTTCTAGAGAGAGAGTTCTGATGCTAGCCAGCCTCGCATATGCCGCTGATGGTATCCTTTTGACGTGTGCTTCAGGAGACAGTTTTGGGGGTGACATCAGCGCCAAGATCTCTCTCTCTCTTTTAGTTTCATGAAGGACTTTGTCTCCCATTCTGTTCCTTGTGTCTGGTCTTCTGCTTCCTCCACCTTGCTCCATTTCTTTACATTTTCTGGAGTTGAACTTTAGTAGCCATTTGTTGGACCATTCCTTCAGTTTGTTTATGTCATCTTGTAGCCTCTTGCTATTTTCCTCAGAGAGGTGGGAATGGACGGCAGGAGTTCGTAGGGGGTAGAGGTGTTGGGGTGGGGGTAGGGGGGACGTGGTGGGGTAGGGGAATAGGGGAGGTGATGGGGTAGGGGAAGGGGAGGAGGTGTAGGGGTGTAGGGGTGGGGGAAGGGGGAAATGTTTGAGTGGAGGAGAGGTTGAGGATATGAGGGGTTGGGTGGGGGAGGGGTAGGATTAGGATAGCTGGGAAAGGTGGGTTGGGAATGGGTGGGAAAGGGAAATGGTAGAAAGGAAGGGGGGAGAGTGAGAAAGATGATATCGAGACAGCAAAGCAAGTCTCAGGTAACCAACATTTAAAGTCTCTTCTGAAATGGTTTGTGAATACAGGAATGTGTGTGTCTAGTTCCTGTCTGTGTATACCTGTTTGTGGCTTCCTGTCTGTGGCTTCCTGTCTGTCTTTTCCTGTGGCTTCCTGTCTGTCTTTTCCTGTGGCTTCCTGTCTGTGGCTTCCTGCCTGTGTCTTCCTGTCTGTGGCTTCCTGTCTGTGTATACCTGTCTGTCTTTTCCTGTGGCTTCCTGTCTGTGGCTTCCTGCCTGTGACTTCCTTTCTGTGTCTACCTGTCTGTGACTTCCTGTCTGGATCTTCCTGTATCTTCCTTCCTCATAAATTATTTAATAAAGGTAAACATGTAGCATTTTAATAACTAATCCACAGTGAGCGAAACGTTCAGCAAAAAAACTACCGACCAACTCCCACAGGGAGCGTGAGGAAGCGCAGTGGTGCGTGTGTTCCAATGTTAAAATCCGGGACGCCAGGAGCTAATAATACCGACACATAATTACTTACGACGAATGAAAGTAATGAATTAGTTGTATTTTGTTTGAGCTCAAGATTTGCTGTCAAACTGCTTCGTTTGGGTTCAGACATTCTTAAAAAGGAGGGGGAGGGGATATGATTAACTGTAAGGGGGGAGGGGTTTACCTGGGGGGAGGGGATAATTCAAATGGGGTAAATTAACTGTTGGGAGATAAGTAAATAGAGGTAATTCAACATTCTTCCCCCTGGTCGTTGCGTTCGTTAGGGTATTGAGTTTCTTAAAATCGACCAGGCAGCGTCCGCGAAGGACCAGCCCATTTGCCTCTACGTAAAAAAAAAAATGCGACCGTTTTGCCGAACCAGAAACGTACTGACCCAAGCAACCCCCCTAACCTCTCGAGGCCGATGCATAGTGTCAGTGGAAGCGTAAACTATGTGGAGGATTTTTAACTTGACTGAAACACCAGGGATTCTAATGCTGTTTTTCAACAGTGGAAACATTGCAGTGTTTGGAGAGGGAGGAAGAGGTAGCAGCCTCTTCCTCCCATGAAGAGGCTGCCTCTTTGAATTGAAGATGATTGGTGAGGGGGGGAGGGGGAGGAAAATAGTGGAGGGTAAAGATTGGGGGGGGGGAGGAAGATAGTGGAGGGTAAAGACTGGGGGGGGGGATAATGAAGAAGTGACATTAGTTAAGGAAGGTTGAAGCAGCTGTCGGACTGTCCGCCTTGCTGACACGCACTGGAATGGTGAAAATGGTGGTGTTGGCGGTGATAGTGTTGGCAGTAATGTTGATGATGTTGTTAATAGATGGTGGCGGCGGCATTAGTAGTGATGGTGATGTTGTTGACGTGGTTGGCTATAGTGGTGATGGTAGTGGTGGTGATGGTAGTGGTAGTGGTGGTACAGTTGTAAGGTGTGGAAACAGAGGCAATAATGGTGGTAGTGGTGGTAGTGACTGTGGAGGTAACGGGGCTTAAGAGTAGGCGATAGAGGTTATTGTTTTCTACCACAGACGTGGCCACACATTAACAATGCTAACCAGCATATATATATATACATTTTCTTCTGTTCTCCATGGACAGGGTGAGAGATCTGTTAAACATATAGTATACTGAACAATCAACCACAGAAGGTGATTGTAGTGCTTTTAAAATGTTAATCTAATCTACTTATATAAATACACAGATTTGCATCTGTCCTACAGATGGGGAGCCGGTCGGCCGAGCGGACAGCACGCTGGATTTGTGATCCTGTGATCCTGGGTTCGATCCCAGGCGCCGGCGAGAAACAATGGGCAGAGTTTCTTTCACCCTATGCCCCTGTTACCTAGCAGTAAAATAGGTACCTGGGTGTTAGTCAGCTGTCACGGGCTGCTTCCTGGGGGTGGAGGCCTGGTCGAGGACCAGGCCGCGGGGACACTAAAAAGCCCCGAAATCATCTCAAGATAACCTCAAGAAGTTACATAAACAGTGTTCAATGTGTCTTTTACATAATGTCATTAATGTGCGTTTACAAAGTGAAATGCAATTCTGACCAGCTTCAGCATATCCTATATACACATACTTACATATATATAATATATATACACACTGATGTCTCTTCTGCTTTGACAGAGTAAGACAGCTGCTATAGAAACTAGTGTGTTATAAAGCACTTAACCACTGAAAGTGATTATGATGCTTTTACAAGCTTAAGTTGTAGTTATATTACACACATTGTATAACTGATGCATTACAGTCATTCTTGGGTATAAGTCCAATATATCATCAAGTGTTTCAGTACTCATATAGTAATTACACAGTTCAGCATACCTCAGCCCAGGAGGGCGAAAGTCAGTCAGTATGGGACATTCTACAATATAATGTTCAAGTGAGTGCATGTTTTCTCTTTCACAAAGTTGACACATTGTGTACTCGACATTTGGGTTTTGAGAAAGCTGCCAGATATGTCTATATCCCAGGCGTATTCTGGCCACTATAACATCACATTGCCGGGTTCTTGTTCTATTAGTCCCATATGTGAATGTCTCCTCACGATATCTATCATAATATTTAATGCTACAACTTTCAGGTCTTTGTGAATTTGTTAGGTCGGTGAGATCTTCATTAGATATTTGTTTAAGTATTCTCTTTGTCACTGCTAATGAAATACCCATATCAATTCTAATACTGGTTTTATACAAGCTGTCTTTGCAAACATATTAAGTGTCATGTTTTGAGATGCCAACATGCGTATCCAAAGGAATATAATTACAAATCTGTTTTCTTTGGCAGCTAAAACATTCATTCGAATGTCACTGACTATTTTCTAGGTGTTACTACTATGTGCATTCAGTGCCAGGAGTGCACTCTGCGAGTCACAGTATATAAGTCCACTGCCTTTGTCTTTTAAAAATTCAGTGGCAGGGTACATGCCTGCAAGTTCGGTTTGAGTTGTACTTGCCCAGTCATTGACGCGCTTCATTGCTGTATGTACGAGAGAAGATTGTTCAAATATATTACATGCACATCCGGTACATCGTCCACCTTCTTCTACAGAGCCGTCGGTATAGCACTGATACACATCCTTACCCATACCCTGAGTACTCTCAGTGATGCTTTTCAGTGTTAACTGTTTTAATAATGTAGAGTGTACACTATCTTTCTTAAGTGCATTTACAAAATCAACTGATAGATCCCAGTTATCCCATGGAGTAATTGGTTGAATAATCATTAACTGAGTTGGGTACATATTTAATATTTTGATGGAGTTAGCTAGCTTGTAGAACCCAAATGCATAATCAGATTTCGCTCTTCTTCTATAGACCTCAGGTGAGTGCAGCATATTAGAAAGTTTAGCTTGAAATTTCAAGTGTTGCCGAGATCTACTCAATGCCTTCACGCTGAAAACTGTGCTAATACACAAAATTCTCTCACTAATAGTAGGTAATTTTAACTCGGCTCTCAGATTACCTTAGAGCCTGTTAGTAGTGGTAATGGTGGTGATGGGGAAGGAGGTCATTGGGAAGTAGGGGGCGTCAATGGGTAAGGGGGGAACTATGGATCTGAAGGTAAAGTGACAGGCTGAATTGTCTGTGGACATGTGAAGCGAATTGCTGGTGAAAGGAAGAGATGACAAGGAAGAGAGAAAGAGAGAGAGAGAGAGAGAGAGAGAGAGAGAGAGAGAGAGAGAGAGAGAGAGAGAGAGAGAGAGAGGTAATGGGAGGACAAATGCAGAGAGAATTAAGGGTTGAGTTGCAATGATTTAACCCGAGCATTTGGCCTCAAGTGTGACCTTTAGATCAAGTCGAGTGAGAGAAGCAACTTAAAATACAATAAATAATTTACCTACATTAAAAAAAAATGGATCATACTTATACACAATTCCCAACCTGAAGGTCCCGGGTTCAATTCCCGCGCCAGGATCTTTCCTAAAAAAAAATGGCGGCTTTATCTATATTTTGGGAGCTTGTTAACGCTCTGAGGTCGTTATTATTATTATAAACAACCTGGTAACGCTTCCCAGCTCATAAACGTTTGAATTCAAGACAAACAAAGCTGCAGTGATTGAGGAAAGATAGACAGGTTTCGTAAGTTGACATGTAAATACTTAATGAACCTTGGTATGTTTTAGGTGATATGGTGTTCGTATCTGCTGCTGAGACTTCCTTTTGTTATAAGACAGTCATTTCCCCGTATAGGGCATCGTTGTGGCGTTCCGTAACGTGTCTTGTACATAACACGTTATCTCACTGCTGTATCTCCCCAGTGTGTGTGTGTGTGTGTGTGTGTGTGTGTGTGTGTGTGTGTGTGTGTGGTGTGTGTGTGTGTGTGTGTGTGTATGTGTGTGTGTGTGTGTGTGTGTGTGTGTGTGTGTGTGTGTGTGTGTGTGTGTGTGTGTGGTGTGTGTGTGTGTGTGTGTGTGTGTGTGTGGTGTGTGTGTGTGTGTGTGTGTGTGTGTGTGTGTGTGTGTGTGTTTACTAGTTGTGTTTTTGCGGGGGTTGAGCTTTGCTCTTTCGGCCCGCCTCTCAACTGTCAATCAATTGTTTACTAACTACTAACTTACTAACTACTTTTTTTTTTCCCACACCACACACACACACACACACACACACACCCCAGGAAGCAGCCCGTGACAGCTGACTAACTCCAAGGTACCTATTTACTGCTAGGTAACAGGGGCACTTAGGGTGAAAGAAACTTTGCCCATTTGTTTCTGCCTCGTGCGGGAATCGAACCCGCGCCACAGAATTACGAGTCCTGCGCGCTATCCACCAGGCTACGAGGCCCCCTAATGAGTGTATGAGTATGTGTGTGTACTCACCTATTACTCACCTATTTGTTCTTGCGGGGATTGAGTTTTGGCGCTTTGGTCTCGCCTCTCAACTGTCAATCAACTGGTGTACAGTGTATGTGTGCGTGTGTGTGTGTGTGTGTATGTGTGTCTGTGTGTGTATGTGTGTGTGTGTGCGTGTGTGTGTGTGTGTGTGTGTGTGTGTGTGTGTGTGTGTGTGTGTGTGTGTGTGTGTGCGTGTGTGAGTGTGTGTCAGTGTCATTTTACAGCCCAAATGTCGCACCAATCGGCTTCGAGCCCCATAACCGGAGGAGTTCCCATGGCCAGATTGGAAGCGACCCATCACCACAGAACCAACACTGGCTCTCCAAGGAAAGCTCCGCCGCCCGATAGTCATCACTTCAATAGCTCCAAACTCGCTAATTGCCTGATGCTTTATTGTCATGGTGATTAGGTGATAATTACGATATTAGATTAGCCGGGACTGGAGGCGTAGCACGGGCTGGCTGAGAGGGATTACTTGATAAGATCCGAAAGGTAAAAGGATGCCTTATCGCAGCGGGAACCAGAGTGGATGAAAAGGGGCGAACAGATGGAGCGAATAAGAATAGAGTAGAGCACTGGCGTAATAGAGGGGGCAGGGAAGGGGGGAGAGGCTTGGCTGATACAAGGGGAGATGGAGGAATGGAGAAGAATAAGGGTATTAGTGGGGAAAGAACGGGTTTGAAGGGAAGGAACGAAGGGCAGACGCGATGAATGAAGGGGGGACAGGGGGGATTAAGATGCTCCCTTGAATGAAGGGTTAATGTGAATAAAAATATGCATTTGATGATTTGATACTCCAGATGAAATCTTAAACTCCTATCAGATTATATTGGAGGAAAAACTTTGAAAATTGTACCTTACTATTAAGACTAAATGGAACGTAGGGAAGGATGTAGAGGGAAAAAAGAAAGGTAAAGAGAGAGAGAGAGAGAGAGAGAGAGAGAGAGAGAGAGAGAGAGAGAGAGAGAGAGAGAGAGAGAGAGAGAGAGAGAGAGAGAGAGAGAGAGAGAGAGAGAGAGAGAGAGAGAGAGAGAGAGAGAGAGAGAGAGAGAGAGAGAGAGAGAGAGAGAGAGAGAGAGAGAGAGAGAGAGAGAGAGAGAGACCACCAAGATAAAATTGAGAGTAGAAATTCAGCAAAGCAGAGAGCCGAGAGATACCCAACTCCACACACACACACACACACACACACACACACACACACACACACACACACACAGATTCAGAAGATTCAGCGGTATGCCACCAGGCTCGTCCCGGAACTGAGAGGATTGAGCTACGAGGAAAGACTAAAGGAGCTGAACCTCACATCCCTGGAAAACAGAAGAGTAAGGGGAGACATGATAACCACCTACAAAATTCTCAGGGGAATTGACAGGGTGGACAAAGACAAACTCTTCAGCACGGGTGGGACACGAACAAGGGGACACAGGTGGAAACTTAGTACCCAGATGAGCCACAGAGACGTTAGAAAGAATTTTTTCAGTGTCAGAGTAGTTAATAAATGGAATGCACTAGGAAGTGATGTGGTAGAAGCTGACTCCATACACAGTTTCAAATGTAGATATGATAGAGCCCAGTAGGCTCAGGAATCAGTACACCAGTTAATTGACAGTTGAGAGGCGGGACCAAAGAGCCAAAGCTCAACCCCGGCAAGCACAATTAGGTGAGTACAATTAGGTGAGTACATAGGTTTCAGAAGTCTGGTCCATTTCTGTACGTTGCACCATAGATAATGCAATCATTGTCACTTTTGGGTGACGGGATAATATTGAAAAGAAGAAAACAGAAAATACAGACAGTTTTTAATGACGAGATATACCCATGTTCTGCTTCTCCAAAAATTTCAATTTTTTCATAAAACTATACAATCACAGAGCTTTTTTTTCCCCAATCAGGTGATACAGGGACACTTTTCCAATCATACGAGACTGTTACTTTTCCAATCATTTGATACAGTGCTACTATCATGCTTTCTGGCAGATTTTCCAAAGCTCCGTTACAATGTCCTGCCTAACATTTCACAATATCCACTCATTACTTTTACGGGTTATTCATGCCCATGCCACCTTTAGGGTGGCTTAATCTTTATCAATCAATCACTCATACCTCACTAGTGAGAGTCCACCTACATTAATGTTGCTGTCAAAGTTAAAGATATAAGTTAATCTAACATAATTCAAATCTAACCAACCTAACTTCAACCTTCGCCTTCCAAACATCGAAAATACACATCGAAATTATACTTGGCAGATGTGTAGATATGTACCTAATTATACATTTTTTTCCAATTATGTCTTATAATGCTTATATTCTTATAAAGCTCGGTGCTTTATAAAAACATATGTTTCTTATAATTTAAAGCTCGGTTTAGCATTCGAGACAGAATATTTGAAATTAATCTGATGATGGGACTAAAGCTTCTGCGTGATAACAAAAACAACATTGTGTCAGTTGCACTGTTAGAACACATACGAAATGGAACTAGCGAGTTTAAATGGATTCAAAGAACTGCCACTCATATTAAAATGATGGGACTGCACGATGTATATACAGATGAAAGAGTACAGCACTTCCTTCCACCCTGGCAGATAGTACCTTTTGACATCCTGACCCCTACATACCCCACCAAGAAACGAATCACAAGCAACCCTCATGCTCAGCTTGCTGTTAAATTAAGCACCATAGAACACATTCACAATATTCAAGCTGAAAACAACATAGCATAGACCATATACACTGACGGATCACTCAACACAGCTACAGGGAGGGCAGGAAGTGCTGTTATTGCTTATCAGCCCGATGGCAGCACAATTCAAAGGAAATAAGAATTAGTAACTGGGCATCCACAATGCAAGCCGAGTTGGTAGCAATACTGGTAGCACTCGAAATTATTGACAACACTGAAGTAGACAGCTTAATTATTTCTGACTCCCTTTCCTCACTACGAGCAATAAACAGTTTGCAATCAAGTAATAACGTTCTTGTCTTGGAAGCTAGACGTAGATATATAAGAATACTTAGCAAGAGGGTAAATATAAAAATGTTGTGGATTCCTTATCACATTGGCCTGCAGGAACATGACAAAGTTGACGCCCTTGCTAAGGCTGCAGTAAATAAAGACAGTATTGAACGGAATCTTGAGTTATCAAATAGGTCCCTTAAAAGTGTCATTAGACGAGAACTCCTGGATGAATTTGAAGAAAGTAGAACAGTGCAAACTGGAACTAGCAGATCCATTGTTCATCACAATGAAATGTGTGAAGTAAAACATGTGTATGGGGCAAGTAACAAAGTCAGTAGATTAACAGATGTTGTCACAGCTCGAATAAGATTTGGCTACAAGTATCTCTGGCAGTTCGGCTTGTATAGGGATCTAGATGAAGTAAAGTGTAAAGTGTATGGACAAAGACACGGACACACACTCGAACACTATATCTTGGATTGTAGTAAAATTGAGCCATTTAGAGATAAATCTAAGCTCACTCTGTATGATATGGCAACCTATCTTATTACCATGGATAAATTACCTGAAATCCTTGCACTGTACCCATATTTCGCTTCCAGTAGATGAACGACATATGAGATTAGGAAACAAGTAGTGTATTGTGAGGACTAATAATAAACAGAAGCTCCCCTATGACTCTGTAATATCTTCATTGGTCAAACTATTATGTATTAGCGATAAGATCTACCATTAATGTATGATGACTTACTGTAAATATGTAGCTCTTGTAATAGCACTTTCTCTGTAACTAGCTGACATTGTAACTATAAGGTGTGAAGGATAGATGAAATTGTTTATGTAATAATCTAAGATGAGGTCTGATAAAGACCTTTTGTGCCCTCTGTAATTCTTTTTGCGCTACCGCTCACAGGATGAGTTTGGGGTGCACAATAAACTAGCCGCCTCCGGCGACAACAATCAAATCAATGTTTTGGCCACATTATGGTGACCAATTCTCAGCATAATGCTTCATGGGTACACCTTTTCCTTAGAAACGTCTCGCTGCATAGATCTGCTCAAAGTGAATTTTTTTTTCTTGCAAGGAAAAAATTAATGACTTTATCGCGAGGTTCTTCGGTTCGAATCGTTGACAGTGACACGAGAGGTATTTTAAGCTGAAAAATGACGAACATTCTAAGAGGATTTTTCTATTAATTCTCAATTGAGATCAGAAACCAGTTTCAGAGTTAAGTAGTCACTGTTTCAGCTAAATCAAATGTATACATTTGTCTAACGAGTTTACAGGTTGAATACAAAATCTGTAATCATAGGATGGACTATTTTTTGTATTTTGCCTTTCACCCTGTTGTGATTTTATAATTATCTGACTATTATTACAGTACTGTTCATGATACTGTACCTAGTGCTTGTATTCATCTAGTTGTGCTTGCGGGCTTGCGCTCTGCTCTTTCGGAGAGCAGAGCTCAATCCCCCGACTCTCTTTGTCCTGGTAGTCTACTGTACCTGATGCTGCCATTGGTACAGCTGCTGTCGTTAGTACATAACTGACTTCTAGTACAGATGAGACGGTTGACGACTTGTTGAGCCGCGTAACTTACTGATAGGAATGGTAGCTACTGTCTCAGGTACTGTTCCTGGTACTTTCCGTTGGTACTTTCCCTTGACATTGTAGTTGTACTTTCCCCCTGCTACTATCATTGTTACTTTCACTGGTACTGTGAATGGTACTGTCGTGGTGGGGACTGTCGGTGGTACTTTCACTGGTACTGTGAATGGTACTGTCGTGGTGGGGACTGTCGGTGGTACTTTCACTGGTACTGTGAATGGTACTGTCGTGGGGACAGTCGGTTGTACTTTCACTGGTACTGTGAATGGTACTGTCGTGGTGGGGACTGTCGGTGGTACTTTCACTGGTACTGTGAATGGTACTGTCGTGGTGGGGACTGTCGGTGGTACTTTCTCTGGTACAATGTCAACAAGAAAATAAAAAAAAAGTGTTAGAAAAAAATGAAAAGCAAAACGACTTTAGGATAATGTCATAAATTACCTTGAAAATTAAGTTTCAAAAATTCAGTTTGAAAAAGGGGGAACAGGAGGAATGAAAGTTTATACAGAATGTACGGCATAAAAGTAGTGAAAGATAATTGGTTGAGAGGAACAAAATTATACGAACTAAATTGTACGAATTATACGAATTATACAAAATTGTACGAGAGAAAGAAAGGAAATGCCAAAACACGATCGAAGAAAGCCGAAGAAGGAAGCAAAGAAACGTACATCTTCGATGGAAGTCTGTGAAGGAACTCGGGGAAAGTCTCAAGGAACTTACCTAGAGAAAGTCTGAGAAGGATAAGCCAAGAGCTCGGGAAGACTTTACGTTAAAATAAGCTGTAGGAGGCCTGGTCGACGACCGGGCCGCGGGGACGCTAAGCCCCGAAAAACACTTCAAGATACGGTGGTGGTCTTATATAGACTTCATCACCTTATATAGACTTCATGACCTTATATAAACTTTGTCATCAGGCCTGAGTTCAATTCCCGACAGTGTAAGTGGTTAGGCATTGTTCCTTCACTTTGTTCTCATATCCCAGCTCCTTGTCCCTCTTATCCTAGTTTCTTGTACTCTTATCTTATCTTCACTGTTGCTTAGCTTTAGCATCTGCTTGTTAATATGACAAGTCTAGAAAGACGACTCGGAAGTTTTCAACAACTTTAATTAAAGATTGCATGACAGAAAAAAAAAAAAATCGCATTTTTTTTTCAATTAGTTTCTGTGGCAAGTTTCTATAAATAACTTAAAATTAATAATTGCAAATTACATTATTGGATTTCTGTTCATATCAAAGTTTTACACCTAAAATATTCTTCCTTTTATTTCATATTTTCGTGTGTTATTTCTTGCGGATATTCGCTCTTATTCTTAACATTCTTCAAGACTTTCACAAAGTGCATTCTTTGTTTTCTTAAGTCACACTCCGTACAACAAAGACACAACCCCCCCCCCCCTCCCTCCCACCTCAACTGGTGTTATCTTGAGGTTATCTTGAGATGATTTCGGGGCTTTTTTTTTAGTGTCCCCGCGGCCCGGTCCTCGACCAGGCCTCCACCCCCAGGAAGCAGCCCGTGACAGCTGACTAACACCCAGGTACCTATTTTACTGCTAGGTAACAGGGGCATAGGGTGAAAGAAACTCTGCCCATTGTTTCTCGCCGGCGCCTGGGATCGAACCCAGGACCACAGGCTCACAAGTCCCGCGTGCTGTCCGCTCGGCCGACCGGCTGTTCACACACACTTCCTCAGAATTCCCAAATAATGGAAGATAAATTCTGCTATCATACACAAATGCTATAGTAAAAATAAATAAAGAAAATAACAAATTATATAAATGAAAAAAATTAATTCAGTGCAAGAGGCCAGAGACCAGTAACTTGAAGATAATTACTGTCCGTTGGTTCTGTCGTTTTGAGGCGCTGTGGTCAGGACTGCTTGTTCACTCGTTTCGCTCGTGTTCTACTTGAACAGTTCTACCTGAACTCTTGCAGCGGACAGACGTAGTACTGGTTTTCATAGGTGTTTGTAAGCCTTTGGTGAAGTACTCACAACTGTTTAGTCTATACAGACACATGTGTGTGTGTGTGTGTGTGTGTGTGTGTGTGTGTGTGTGTGTGTGTGTGTGTGTGTGTGTGTGTGTGTGTGTGTGTGTGTGCGTGCGTCTGTGTGTGTGTGTGTACATCATATTGTGGGTGTGTGTATCGAACCATGTGTACATCGTTCTGTGAGTCCACTATCGAAATAAAGTTTAAACTGGAGTCGCATTCCTCCTACATGCACGCGCCCCTGGTATCGTGCACATACGGTAATCCAGACACGGAGGCCACAGTCACGGAGGCCACAGTCACGGAGGCCACAGACACGTTAGAAATAACTTTTTCAGTGTCAGAGTAGTTAACAGGTGGAATGCACTAGGCAGTGATGTGGTGGAGGCTGACTCCATACACAGTTTCAAGTGTAGATATGATAGAGCCCAGTAGGCTCAGGAATCTGTACACCAGTTGATTGACGGTTGAGAGGCGGGACCAAAGAGCCAAAGCTCATTCCCCTCAAGCACAATTAGGCGAGTACACACACACGCACACACACACACACACACACACACACACACACACACACACACACACACACACACACACACACACACACACACACACACACACACACACACACACACACGCGCACGCACACACACACACACACACACCGGAAACGGGTTGAGCGGCAGACTGACCACAATAATCAAGCCGAACAACCCTCAGTGAGGTGTTCACAATACCTGGGAATGACCGTCAATTTACGCCCTATAAATCGCCTCTCTGTCTGCTAATGATAAGAGTTAAAATCGCATTATTCACCAAGACAAACAACTGTACTGCCGGGCACAGAGTAACAGCCGTCTACTGGGGGGAACAGGTGCCGTTAAGGGTAGTCAGAGGAGGGAACGAGGCCCTTGGGGGCAGCGTCTTGAGGTTGACTCAGAAGAGAAAACATTAAAATAACCCAAGAAAGCTTCGCAGGATCTTACTCTTCATGGTTCATATAATCTCATATATTTATCATTGTTCTTACCTTCGCAGATTTTAGTTTTAGTAATGAGAGAGAGAGAGAGAGAGAGAGAGAGAGAGAGAGAGAGAGAGAGAGAGAGAGAGAGAGAGAGAGAGAGAGAGAGAGAGAGAGAGAGACAGAGAGAGAGAGAGAGAGAGAGAGAGAGAGAGAGAGAGACGATTTAAATATTTTATGAAAGAAACCAACTGTTGATTTTTGTGTATACATTAATCATAGGTACTCACACCAATGCACTTGAGAGCACGAACCAATGCACTTGAGAGCACGAACCAATACACTTGAGAGCACGAACCAATGCACTTGAGAGCACGAACCAATGCACTTGAGAGCACGAACCAATGCACTTGAGAGCACGAACCAATACACTTGAGAGCACGAACCAATGCACTTGAGAGCACGAACCAATACACTTGAGAGCACGAACCAATGCACTTGAGAGCACGAACCAATACACTTGAGAGCACGAACCAATGCACTTGAGAGCACGAACCAATGCACTTGAGAGCACGAACCAATGCACTTGAGAGCACGAACCAATGCACTTGAGAGCACGAACCACGTCACTAGAGAACACACACGAACATTATATATCACGGGGAAGTGAATCAAGGTAAACTACTAATAAAATAATTAGTACGAGCTCAACAGCTGTAAAGTGATGCTGGTTTGTGAGGGGAGAAATATCTCTATGTTCCTTACAGTTACAGTCCGGAATCCGGTTGAGATACAGGTTCTTGTACCCTCTACCCACCAGTCTGGTAGTCACAGTCGTCTCCATCCACCAGTCTGGTAGTCACAGTCGTCTCCATCCACCAGTCTGGTAGTCACAGTCGTCTCCATCCACCAGTCTGGTAGTCACAGTCGTCTCCATCCACCAGTCTGGTAGTCACAGTCGTCTCCATCCACCAGTCTGGTAGAGTGGCAGGCTTCACTACCACCCCAGTCAGCTCACCAGGTGTAAATATCTCCCAGTTTTTGTTGATAAAATTAATGTTTTTTGATGACTATTTCATCTCCAGCAAATAATTACCATTCACCATGGCTGTTAAATCCATTACCCACAGAACTCAACCCTTCCACAAGCCTGGCCTCGGCGCCTGATTTAAACGAAATTGGATATAAATTAGAGGTAATATGTATATGATTTGCACTTAATGCATGATAAATTTGGAGGCGGAGAGAGAGAGAGAGAGAGAGAGAGAGAGAGAGAGAGAGAGAGAGAGAGAGAGAGAGAGAGAGAGAGAGAGAGAGAGAGAGAGAGAGTAGGAGAGGTATTTAAGCACTCTTTGATAAAAGGGAATCCAGAGGTATATTAGTTTTTGTGTGTTAATAGCATAATAAATATTCCCTGGAATGATATATTTTAATCTCTTCAAAACCTTAGATTCACGATTTAGAGTAAATATTTTATGGTCTGATAACTTTGGATTCATTACATTACGGAATGTTTGAACGCATGAGACCAGAGAGAGAGAAAGAGATGCCGTGTTCTGTAGGCGGAAAAATTCTAATATCGAGAATAAATATTACCTGTATCGGTAATATAGATTCCAACACATAATAGCGTCACGTACCGGCCGTCACGCTATTGGCTGAACGCAATTCTTGAAAACATCTTCGTTAATGGAATAACAAAGACAAAAAAAGAAAGTTATTTATTGTTATTCGTCAAGTTTGCAACGAAACAGGTAATGAGAATTGTATTCCATGTCTGCAACAATCTTCCATTACACACCAGGTATTGTGAGCACCTAGTGTCAATTACTGTGACGGATTAGGGAATGATACGATTTAATGGACACGATTATTACTGAGCTTTGCTTAGCGGGAGACATCAGTATCATTACGTGTAGCAGTTTGTATTGTTTAGTATATAAATATATATTCCAGCCATTTATATATATTCCACATATATATATATATATATATATATATATATATATATATATATATATATATATATATATATATATATATATATATATATATATATATATATATTCCAGCCAATATATATTCCACAAAGGCTCACGAGTCAATATTCACGTTCTCTGAAATAAACAAAACGATTGTTGACCAGACCACACACTAGAAGTTGAAGGGACGACGACGTTTCGGTCCGTCCTGGACCATTCTGAAGTCGATTGTGAATGGTTCTCAATCGACTTGAGAATGGTCCAGGACGGACCGAAACGTCGTCGTCCCTTCAACTTCTAGTTGAACATGCTAGTCAACATACATCGGTCTGGTCAACATACTTCAGCCACGTTATTGTGACTCAAAATTTATAAATAAATGACTCAAAAAAAATGACTCAAAAAAAAATATTGTGACTGCAAAACGATTGTTTTTTTGTTCAAATATATATTTTATTATATTTATTATATATAATATATAATATATTATATATTATATATAATATATATTTATTATATATATATATATTTTATTATTATATACAGAATAGCTTTGTGTATAGTTGGGCCTATGGTAGGTTCGGTTATGTGTTTTGGTTCTCTCATGGAATGATTTGTGTTCGAAGTTAGTGAACAAGTTTTGAGCTCATCTTCCAGGTCTATTCTTCCAGGCTACGACCAGCCAGGCCTCAACGACGTAGTCATCAATTTTACGACACGTTTCCAGGCTCTGCTCATCCATGCAGCGGCCGACCCCCAAAGACGTCAATTTCAGTGCACACTGTGTATTCAGAATCAATATTTTCTCAAATATAAACTGACTATTTATAATAGAATTATGTGCATAGTTAGACTGAGGTTAGGTTAGGTGTTCAAGTCGTATTGGTCAATTAAATGACCAATATGACCAATTGGTCAATTAAATGACCAATACGTACTCACGCACGCAATTGCATTGCGTGCGTGAGCATTCGTGGAGGGGGTGAGTCAAACTTAGCAAGTGAGCAAAGCACTGTTCGAGAAAAGTTTGAACGTAATCAGTTAAAGAGCCATGCGTAAAGTGTTTTTTTTTCATTCATACAAAGAGTGGGATTAAGGAGCTGAAATAACGAGCATTTGGCCATTGTTTATGAGGACGTGTTGATCACACACAGAAGGTGGTAACGACGGTGGTTCACGAGGCTTCGCATCTTCGTGCAACTATGTGTTGATATGTACTTCTTAGGGTTGCAAGGACACGTGACTCATCCTCGCTTGAATATGTGCACACTCTTTCAGATTCCCGGGTTAAAACACCTTATATATAGTGTCGACTTATAGACACTATAAAGCTTTACCTTGTCCCCCTATTGTCTTTAGTAGGAGCTATAGTAATATCTGAGCCAGGCTCGACTGCCTTGCTTGCATCTAATTGCTTCAGATCCTTCACAATCCTAACGTATCCCCCTGGGGGATCCCTACCACCGAGCTACCACAGTACCACAGTAGCTGTGGTAGCAAGCACCCACAACCTCCCCCTTGAGAGCTTCTCCTCTCCTGGGAGCACAAGAACCCGCCCACAGACTCTACACACCCGCCCCGCACCCACTTGAAGGGAACACGAGCAGTATTTAAGTAGGACATTAGCAGGGGCAGCGAAGTGCTGTCGTAAAAGGTAGGTAATATTAGCTGTGTGCAGGGTGCGCTAAGGAGTTAGATTAGTTGTACTCAAACTATGAAGAGGGAGAGGGAGGGGAAAAGAGAGAGGGTGAGAGAGGGAAAGAGAGAGGGTGAGGGAGGGAAAGAGAGAGGGGGAGGGAGGGAGGGAACAGAGAATGTGTTTGTGTTTACTACTTTGTGCCTTCAGAATCAAACTGATAGCTCTTGTACCCCGCCTTTCTATACGTCTGTTGTCTAATAACTTCTCTCGACCTATTTTCTTTATCATATTTGCTATATATTACACGCACACACGCGCACACACACACACACACACACACACACACACACACACACACACACACACACACTTGTGCTCACTAAGGACCCGTAGAGGACACAATGGCCAACACGAGCTCTTAAGATACGAGGCACTTGACAAAGGACTCACGTAACCACTTACGAGCTATGTACCTCTTACCTCATCATGGTGGCTTAGTCGGTATTTACTAAACAGTTTACTACCTCCGAAGTGCCACGAGGTTGTCCTCAATTCGAACTACAAGCTGATTCGAACACATGAAACAAGCGTCGAACATGCAGTACATTGCTACAGAATAAAGAAAAAGCAATTACAAACATTGAGGCTTAGTTGACCAGACCACACACTAGAAGGTGAAGGGACGACGACGTTTCGGTCCGTCCTGGACCATTCTCAAGTCGACTGTGTCACAACACAATCTTAGTCTTAGTCACAACATTAAAAGGAAATTTTCGTAACTGTATATTTACAAAATATTTACAAAATATTGTAAACAATGTTGTTGGTGACTACCTGTCCAGAACGACTCACTTGTTGTGGTTAATTAGTAGCCTGTGTGTAGTTAATTAGTAGCCTGTTGTGGTTAATTAGTAGCCTGTGTGTAGTTAATTAGTAGCCTGTTGTGGTTAATTAGTAGCCTGTGTGTAGTTAATTAGTAGCCTGTTGTGGTTAATTAGTAGCCTGTGTGTAGTTAATTAGTAGCCTGTTGTGGTTAATTAGTTTACCTGAATTGGTAAAGTCAAATGTATTTTAATGTTCTTCTTTTCTCACCTTTTCTCTCCTTTTCTCTCCTTTACCTCCCTCCTTCTCCTCCTCCTCCTCCTGCTCCTTCTCCATTCACCCTTTAGCACTCTCCCTCGTCCTCCATCTCTCTCTCTCTCTCCAGCCTCACCTCCCTCACTTGACTCATCTTGGCAGTGCAATTCAATTTCTTTCTTTATTATGCACCCCATCCCCATCCCGTGGGCGGTGGTGTAAAGGGTTACATAATCGGTTCAGGAACTGAACCCTCTAGTTCGTTTAGCTAAGCAAATTACAATCTTTTGACGCTAGTTGCAAAATTATTAATGTTATATATATTTATTTAGACGTACTCATACATACATATACATATATACGGTTACATACACATACATATTTAATCACCCACACAAATACACACATCAATAATCTTTTGTGTCACAAGTGATCAACAAGAGGCTCACAACAGTCACTATACAAGGCACTATACATCTATGGTGAGTCACACAGTTACTAGTCTTGCTCCACACCCACCCAACTGGGCGGCAGCTTTACAGTCATGTGCTCCACATCCACCCAACTGGGCGGCAGCTTTACAGTCATGTGCTCCACACCCACCCAACTGGGCGGCAGCTTTACAGTCATGTGCTCCACACCCACCCAACTGGGCGGCAGCTTTACAGTCATGTGCATGCATTACCTACAGTAAGCAAATTTTGGATACTTCGCTAAGATTCCTGGCAGCACATCACTATGAATGAAGTACTTACACATTTCTTGGACACTATTGATGGTGTTATCTCTAAATTCCGCGATTTTTTCACATTCCATTATATAATGACGCAAAGTATGCGAATAGTTCTGCTGACAGAGTTTACATTTAGTCAAATCTACATCAGCAGATGTTATAAATTCCCAGAGGTACTTGTAGCCGAGCCTAAACCTAGCAGTGATATTATCTAGAAGTCTGCTAACATTATCGCACCCATAGACGTGCGGTTCTTCCTGAATAATAGAATGATGAAAGAAGGAGGAACTGGTGTGAATTTCACTTTGCCTCAAGTCTCCGAAATTTAGTTGATGTTCCCGGTATATTGCTGCCCTCAGGCTACTCAAAGGCAGTCCAAGTTGGTAATCAATTCCCTCTTTACGAGCAAAAGTCTTGGTCAACTCACCAGTTCTATCATACATTCGGAGACCAATATGGGAAGGAATCCACAGGAGACAAACTCCATCATTGATTATTTCATTATATCTGTGTCTAGCTTCAGAGATGAGCACGTCACAGTTATGCCGTAGGAAGCTGAGGGCAGTCAAGGATGACAAGGAGTCACTTACAATTAGCGTGTCAAGTTTGCATTCATATACGCGCTCGAGTGCAAGGATTATGGCAACCAATTCTGTTTGAAGAGTGGAGGCCCAGTTACTGAGACGCGCTCCACACTCATGGGAGAAGGAACCATCTCTCACTGTCACAACAACTGCACTTCCAGCTGCACCATAGGACTGATGCAAGGATCCATCAGTGTAAATAATCTGGGAAAGGGAGCGCTCTCTGACTAAAGCATCAATTTGGCTTAAAACATTGTACTTTGCTTCTTGTCGAAGCAAGACTTGTTCTTTAATCAGCTTCTTGGGTGGGAAAGGGGGGAACAGTAATTTGGAAAGGAGTGATCATCCATGGGGGCAGGAAAGTGTCGTTGTTGTCTCTCTTGGTGGGGGTGATGAAAGTTATACATTCTGAGCACAATGGCAGATTCGGTAACCCATTTGTAAGGATGCTGACCTTCCAGGAAGAAGGCAGGCTACCGTCCAAGCTATGGTGCAAATGTGAGAATTGTCAAAATGATGTATCTCTCATATATTAGGTCTCTGATTATGCTGCACCCATGCTTGCTCTAGTGCCTGAGAGAATGCTTGCAGGGCTGGAAAAGATGCAAAACGAAGCCATGAGGATTATCCTCGGATGCCCCCGTACAACTAAATTACTAAACATGAGGAAGGAACTGGATATTTGGCAGTGCAGTTGAGGAAATTGTCTGGAAGTCCTCCAGCAATTTATTTTTGCTTGCGAGCGTCGGAGTCGCGTGTGACCCTACGCTTCTTCCTGCCAGGTGCTGCGACGCTGTACCTGGGGTCACGACCCGCTAATTGCTCATTAGTCCTCAAGGAGATGAGCTGTATCTTAGCAGTCATGAACGTACAAATATCAGGTCTTTGATTGTCTCTAATTGTTAGTTTCTTTGACATCTTTGCACTGATGGGTATTTTAAGGTGCAAGCGTGCGTGTACGTGCGTGAGCCAGTCCTCACGCACGTACACGCACGCACGCACGCGCACACACACACATTGAATACTACTCCTCACGCTAAACAGGACGGGAGACAGAACACACACAACAGGAGTCAGCCGACACAAGTCAGACTCGGAGGAATTCCAAGAAATCATCTGTTAACTGGAAAGGTACACTCGGAGGATCATAAACTACTTACTGCTGCGGGACGCTGACCTTGGAGGCTGACCTTGGAGGCTGATCTTGGAGGCTGATCTTGGAGGCTGACCTTGGAGGCTGACCTTGGAGGCTGACCTTGGAGGCTGATCTTGGAGGCTGATCTTGGAGGCTGACCTTGGAGGCTGATCTTGGAGGCTGATCTTGGATGCTGACCTTGGAGGCTGACCTTGGAGGCTGATCTTGGAGGCTGACCTTGGAGGCTGATCTTGGAGGCTGATCTTGGATGCTGACCTTGGAAGCTGACCTTGAAGGCTGACCTTGGAGGCTGATCTTGGAGGCTGACCTTAGAGGCTGACCTTAGATGCTGACCTTGGATGCTGACCTTGGAGGCTGACCTTGGACGCAGTTTGTGTGTGTATTCACCTAGTTGTGCTTGCGGGAGTTGACCTCTGCTCTTTCGGCCCGCCTCTCAACTGTCAGTCAATCAACTGTTACTAACTACTAACTATTTTTTTGTTTCCACACACACACACACACACACACACACACACACACACACACACACACACACACACACACACACACATCCCCAGGAAGCAGCCCATAACAGCTGTTTAACTCCCAGATACCTATTAACTGCTAGATGAACAGGGGCAACAGGGTGAAAGATCCTTTGCACATTTGTTTCTGCCTCGGCCGGGAATCGAACCCGAACCCTTAGGACTACGACCATAGAGCGTTGTCCACTCAGCCGCGAGGCCCCAAAGGTGTGTGTGTGTGTGTGTGTGTGTGTGTGTGTGTGTGTGTGTGTGTGTGTGTGTGTGTGTGTGTGTGTGTGTGATGTTTTAGATATGTGTGTGTGTGTGAAAACATGAGATTAAAAAGGAAAGTTTCCAATCAATCATTTAATCAACTACGTATTTAAAATACTAAAATACTTAAAAAAATGGCTTTGACTTTTCTCTTTAATAAAAATATATGTACGTACCTCTTTTTTTCTGGTATATGCAATAATAATAAACAAGATAATTTTTAACAATTACTTGTGAAGGATAACCAAGAATATTTCGAGTGATAATTATTCTCTTCTTAAAGAGAAGAGCAACATGAGAAGAAAGAGACATGACCAAGAAAGGAAAAATTACACTCACTGTATTACATACGAAAAATCCAGTATATTTTTGACTATTATAACGGGGAACCACTCCTGTGAATGCTCACAGGGAACCACTCCTGTGAATGCTCACAGGGAACCACTCCTGTGAATGCTCACAGGGAACCACTCCTGTGAATGCTCACAGGGAACCACTCCTGCGAATGCTCACAGGGAACCACTCCTGTGAATGCTCACAGGGAACCACTCCTGTGAATGCTCACAGGGAACCACTCCTGTGAATGCTCACAGGGAACCACTCCTGTGAATGCTCACAGGGAACCACTCCTGTGAATGCTCACAGGGAACCACTCCTGTGAATGCTCACAGGGAACCACTCCTGTGAATGCTCACAGGGAACCACTCCTGTGAATGCTCACGGGGAACCACTCCTGTGAATGCTCACAGGGAACCACTCCTGTGAATGCTCACAGGGAACCACTCCTGTGAATGCTCACAGGGAACCACTCCTGTGAATGCTCACAGGGAACCACTCCTGTGAATGCTCACAGGGAACCACTCCTGTGAATGCTCACAGGGAACCACTCCTGTGAATGCTCACAGGGAACCACTCCTGTGAATGCTCAGGTTCAGCAGACTTCCTGTACCAATAAACCACTAACAGAATATGAAGTCTAGCACAGTGTTATTGAGATATCTCAAGTGACACTGATCTCACCAGGAGATATGGTGAGATCTTGATTATCCGCACTATCAACTTCTCGAGAAGCTGATCGTGTAGATAGCGAGATTTATAATGAATATGAGAGAGTGGAGGATGGGAGAAGAGAAAGAGCCAAGGGCCAGGTGGAGAATCCAGGTGAAGGGAGAGATATATGACGTGGAGATTGCTGGAGGCATCACGGGCTCACCATAGCCCGTGCTGCATGGACACTTCGTCCTGAGTAGCTAAATCTCTAACAACAACAACAACAACAGCTGGAGGCAAAAGCACGCGTCTGCTGAGGGAGCCGGTCGGCCGAGCGGACAGCACGCTGGACTTGTGATCCTGTGGTCCTGGGTTCGATCCCAGGCGCCGGCGAGAAACAATGGGCAGAGTTTCTTTCACCCTATGCCCCTGTTACTTAGCAGTAAATAGGTACCTGGGAGTTAGTCAGCTGTCACGGGCTGCTTCCTGGGGGTGGAGGCCTGGTCGAGGACCGGGCCGCGGGGACACTAAAAAGCCCCGAAATCATCTCAAGATAATCTCAAGGAAAGTAATTATGAGGAGGCGCTAGACCGGTGTGACTATACAGTACTTGGAAGGAAAAATGGGTCAGTATAGGAGCTGGGATACGGCAGGAACTGGAATAAAACAGGATAGAAACTGGTATAGAACAGAATCGGAGCTGGGATAAGACAAGATAGTATAAGAGACAAGTATAGTATATGATACAGAGCCACATGAAAGACTGACTAAAAACATAGAGGCTCATATGGTATTGGGGGTGCTGTGTTAAGTAGGATTCATGGCTATACCAAACGAAACAAAGAGTTAGTATAAATGGGGTTAAGTCAGACTTGTAAAATGTTGTAATTGGAGTGCCTCAAGGCTCTGTCCTGTGACCTCTGTTATTCATAATATATATAAATGATTTAAATTCAGGTTTGAGCAGCAACATTCGTAAATTTGCCGATGATACAAATATCGGGAGGGAAATAAACACGGAAAAGACTCTATATCACTTCAAGATTATCTAAATAGGGTTTTGAAATAGTCAAAAGATTGGCAGATGCAGTTTAATGCTTACAAATATAAGGTTTTGTGGCTAGGTAATGATAGTGTTACAAGATACGAGCTAGATGGTGTTGAGATTGCGAAGTCGGATTGCGAAAGGGAACTGGGAGTTATGATTAGTAAGAATTTAAAACAAAATAAATGCATAAATGTTCGTAATAGGGCAAATAGGACACTGGGACTTATTAATTAGATTTATTTATTAATAGGACACTGGGAATTATTTATTAATCGAAGCGTTACTAATGAGACACCTGGTGTTGTTCTTCAGCTATATCATGCTCTGGTTAGGCCCCATTTAGATTATGCAGTTCAGTTTTGGTCGCCGTACTATAGAATGGATATACATTTACTAGGACGCGTCCAGCGTAGGATGACAAAGTTAATTAATTTGAAACCTGTCATATGAAGAAAGATTGATAAAGCTTAAATTACTTAAATTACACTCTCGAGAAAGGCGAAGTATTATGGGTGACACGATAGAGGAGTACAAGTGGATGAATGAGCATAACTAGAGGGATATTGGTAGGGTGTTGAAAGTATCAACACAAGATGGTAAGTAGGTAGAAAATTTATACTTGAACACGAAACAATGGGTATAAATTGGATAAGTTTAGATGTAGGAAAGACCTGGATAAATACTGGTTCGGTAACAGGATTGTTGATTTGTGGAACCAGTTACCCCGTATCGTGGTGGAGTTTGGGTCCCTTGACTGTTTCAAACGTGAGTTGGACATGTAAATGAGGGGAATTATGTGGTAATAAATAGGAGCTGCCTAGTAAGGGTCAATAGACCTTCTGCAGATCACCTTTAGTCTTTTGTTCTTAAGAGCTGGGATAGGCCAGGATCTGGAACAGAATAGGATAGAAGGTAGGATTGAAGGACGGTGTGAAGCAATGGAAGAATAAGAGACAAACGAAATCAAGTATCGTAAAAAAAAAAATGAACTATTGACTCTGCGAAAGTGTCTTGTAATGAGGGTACTTTGTGTGTTTCCAGGTTTAATCAGTGGAGAGAGACTCAGCACCTGCCTTCAGCAGCATACCTAAGGTTATTATGTCACGATGAAATAGTAAGTTTCTTACTATTTCTTCTCGGGAGTGAAAATTATTAAAAATTATAATTTTCATTCTTAACAAATCGTCTTCTGTAATTCTGATTCCCGCTAAGCTTCCTTCTTGTTCTTTCCGATGTACAGTTGAGTATTTTTACATTGAGAAACTACCAAAGTAGGATAGGATCAGAAACCCTTAAGTACACGCATGTTCGATCCCATTGTATGACTTTTTGTGTGTCTTACATTGCTTTTGTATTTCTAATCATTGTTGATTAATTTCTTATTTATTGTCTCGTTGCTTCACAAACCATCTTCTACTAATCAAGGGGTTTATTTTGTCTGTCATAAACTATTATGAAATTTATCCCTTTACTGCATTATACGAAATAATCCCAATGGCGTTTGCCTATTTTTCAATCACTATGCTATTTCATCAGACATAAATACAAAACGGCAAGGAAAAAATTACTGAGGTAGTATATATATATATATATATATATATATATATATATATATATATATATATATATATATATATATATATATATATATATATATATATATGTATCTGTCCCTTTGAGATGCATTTTATTGTCTCAATAAACGTACAGAAGTTGAACTTGAACAATTTAATCTCGTGTTTATTTTCGTGATACACACACACACACACACACACACACATATATATATATATATATATATATATATATATATATATATATATATATATATATATATATATATATATATATATATAACAATTAACAATGCAGCCAATTGTCTCAGTGTTTGTTTACATTAAAGAGTACGAACAAAAAAACTGAATAGTTTTAACGAATCCAAAATTTAAGTTAGGTTAAAAATGGTTAAAAATTTAAGATTTTTTGTTTATTATTTGAACATAAAAATTGAGAGGCTAATGAGCTGAAACAATCAGGACCGTTGTTAATCACTTGAAGTTCCTAGAAATAATAGATTACCGTTATCACTCATTGTTCCTAGAAACGGCAATATTTGAATGAACAATGAACATAGTGTCAGTGAGCCTTCAAGTGTTATAGAACATGTGCTTCTTTACGCTTCAAGAATGATTTAACCTGTTCTCAAGAAATCGTTGTTATTTAAAGTATAAACGGGAATAGGGGCAAATTTATTGTCATCTGTTTGAAACAGGGCATTAACATCATCAAAGTGTTTGCTTAGATATCTTACATTCACGTTAATTACAGAAACATTGTGATTACACGCTAAAACATTGTTTACATCATGTGCCGTGTAATACCTGCAATTTTGATCAACGGATGTGTGTGTGTGTGTGTGTGTGTGTGTGTGTGTGTGTGTGTGTGTGTGTGTGTGTGTGTGTGTGTGTATACTCACCTAATTGTACTCACCTAATTGTGCTTGCGGGGGTTGAGCTCTGGCTCTTTGGTGCCGCCTCTCAACCGTCAATCAACTGGTGTACAGATTCCTGAGCCTACTGGGCTCTATCATATCTACATTTGATTATCTGTGTGTGTGTGTGTGTGTGTGTGTGTGTGTGTGTGTGTGTGTGTGTGTGTGTGTGTGTGTATGTGTGTGTGTGTGTGTGTGTGTGTGTGTGTGTGTGTGTGTGTGTGTGTGTGTGTGTGTGTGTGTCTCCTTCCTCGTTTGGTGGATCAGATGTATTGGCTTTCATTATTTTTTGTTTTCTGGTCTTTACGTCTGCTGTTGTTACAGTCTGCTGTTATGGACTTGTTATTGTCTGTTGCTCTGCTTTTGTTACTGTCATTTGTTATGCTTATACAAGAAAGATGAACATGAAAAAAAGAAAATGAACATGTTTCATATAAGAAAATGAACATGTTTCATA
Source organism: Procambarus clarkii (assembly GCF_040958095.1). Taxonomy (NCBI): domain Eukaryota; kingdom Metazoa; phylum Arthropoda; class Malacostraca; order Decapoda; family Cambaridae; genus Procambarus; species Procambarus clarkii. Next base: position 23,083,020 of record NC_091176.1, read on the forward strand.
CAAGAAAATGAACCTGCTTCATACAAGAAAATGAACCTGCTTCATACAAGAAAATGAACCTGCTTTGTTTAAGAAAATGAACATGCTTCATACAAGAAAATGAACATGCTTCATACAAGAAAATGAACATGCTTCATACAAGAAAATGAGCCTGCTTCATATAAGAAAATGAGCCTGCTTCATATAAGAAAATGAGCCTGCTTCATATAAGAAAATGAGCCTGCTACATATAAGAAAATGAACATGCTTCATATAACAAAATGAACATGTTTCATATAAGAAAATGAACCTGCTTCATATAAGAAAATGAACCTGCTTCATATAAGAAAATGAACATGCTTCATATAAGAAAATGCCCCAAGAAAGAAATGCTCCGTTCATCCATTGCTGTAACATTTCATCATTTCTGAAATATTGCCGCATTCTGTAAAACAACAGACAACAGCAACAACTACAAAATACCCCACGCAAGGAAACTCTCTATTCAAGCAAATACTCGCAAATAAATGTTCTTTACAAAAAAAAATGTTCTTTTAAACAAATGAACACGTTCTTCGTCTCTACAAGAAGCGAGGTTGTTGGTGAACCGACCAGGAAGAAAGAACAAATAACGGCTGGAACAAGGAATAACAAGACAAGGCTAATTAGTTATAAAAGGCTAATTAGCACAAGACTAATTAGTTCTTCTCCGGAAATGTTAAGATATACCCATATAGTGTGAACGAGGCACCTAAAGATTTAAGGTGTTAGTATTCTGATATTTTCAATACTCGGTGAAAAAAAATTATTTTTAAATATAAAGTTTAAATTATTACATACAAATAATAATGCAGTTGATGTTATTGTTATTTAAGTATAAATTATATTACATGTAATATGTTAATTCGAAATTCTTCATTGGGGGTATTCAACGTCTCAAATTTTTGGCTTCTTCATTCTAATTATTTTGTCATCACATTGGAATCGAACTCCAAGTTGAGGCGAAGAACCAAATGCTATCCAGGTGTGACTGGAGAGCTTAACAACAGGATCTGTCTAAAGTGGAACATTAGAGAGACGTATAAGTGCTCCTCAATACTCTCCTCCCCCCCCCCCATCCCTTCAACTCTTCCCACTCCCATCCCTTCAACTCTTCCTTCTATCCTCCTCTATTTCGTCCTCGTTATCAGCTGTCTGTCGGGAAGCGGGTTTTGTGATAGCGACGCTGAAAGATTTAACCGAGGAAGGAAATCTTACGTCTGGGTCGGCATTTCCTTCCGTGTGGCAAGGAGAGAGACGGCAGTTTAGCCAGCCATTCCCTACCAACTACCACCTGAAGGTGGTGACGTATATTTACACGTCGGGGGGCGCTGACTACTTGCTAATTTCACGCCGCATCGGTTCGAATCACACTCGGATACTTTCAAGAACGGCGAATGGGAGGAGCAAAAAAACAACAACAACAAGGGGGTGGATCAGCGCTTGGCTGTGCAACTCTGCATCTGGCACAGGCAAAGATTTACCATACTCACCTCTCTCTCTCTCTGCACCGTTACAGATATCCTCCCGGGCAGATATCTTCAGATATCTGCCCTTCGACGTCGCCTTGGCGTATGGATGGGGGGGCCCAAAAGAGGGATAGGGAGACAAAGGAGGAACGCAAGAAAAAGACATACGAATGAAGGGTAGGAGGGGTAGGGGGGGGGGGAAGGAAGGTAGAGTGGGAGAGGTGTAGTGGTGGGAAAGGGAAGAGAGGGGAATGCGGGAGAGGTAGAGAGGTGTCTCGATTGTTTCTGGTCCACAGTTACTTTTTTGGAGGTTACTGCAAAAATGGGGGACTTTTGGTACTGGTTTCGTCCAGCGGTCCGTTGTGGGGTACTGTTTTAGGTACTTTTGTGGAAAATGCAAGAATTTCGGGGTCGGGGGAGAGGGGGGGGATGATTTGTATATAGTTCTCACAACCTATTCTCCTAAAGTCATAGTTGTACTTATAATTAACTACTTGGTCGAAAGCACCGGTATGTAGCGACACGTTTCGAACCCTTAATTATTATAGAGTATTTGAAAAAAAAGCTCAAAACCAACCTTAAACATTCTTAGGCTTAGTATAGCAAAACATACATATATTCCTATAATATATATATATATATATATATATATATATATATATATATATATATATATATATATATATTATAGGCCTAGGATTGCTTGGACAGGTTCGGTTCCTAAGTTACACTTCCAAGGGTACATATTGGTACATTCAATAAAATAATTAATAATTGATATCAAATAATCGATATCTTTCATCATTTTAGGAGGATGGGTGAAGATCAGCCCACGACGAGGACTGCGGCTCGACCGTCAACAGTGCCATTAAACGCTGTTGTTGTTGTTGTTGTTGTTGCTGCTGCTGCTGCTGCTGCTGCTGCTGCTGCTGCTGCTGCTGCTGCTGCTGCTGTTGCTGCTGCTGGTGCTGCTGCTGCTATTTCCATAGTATCTATTACGCAACTGTTGATACAGTGAAATCCACAGTTCGAGTAATGTTGCTATTACTGTTCTTACTGTTGCTAGTACTCCTGATGCTGTTCATACTGATCTTCATGCACTCCTGATGCTGCTCATACTGATCTTCCTACACTCCTGATGCTGCTCATACTGATCTTCCTACACTGCTGATGCTGCTCATACTGACCTTCCTACACTCCTGATGCTGCCATACTGCTGATATTGCTTCCCCCCCCCCATGTTATCTTTCTTCTCCCCTTATTTCCTCTCTTGCCGTTATCCCCTCATCCTTCTCTTATCTTTGTTATACCAATTCCCCTCAATTTGATGTTGTGATTTCCCCCAAGGTATCGAACCCCTCTGTGTTTTACCTTCTTCAATCTTCTTGATTCCTCTGATTGGCTTCCAGTTTACCGTCTTCGCCATTCAGAAATGTTTCTCATTTCTCTAATAACAGCTTTGATATTCTCCTTAGTTCCTCCATTATCATCTCTTTCCTGTCTTCTGTTCGCTGTAATCTTTCTGTTCCATGGACTCCTGCTTCTTGGAGAGGATTTTCTTTCAAGCTCTCCTCTGCAATCATTATATTTCCTTTCTTCATTTTTAATAAAGAAAAAATATATATGTCTTCAAGCCACGGAGTTAGTTGAACGTGTGTTAATTGTTTAGTGTTCTGAGTGTTTTGATAAATTTAACTCAGTGTTAAGCCAGTATAGAGCACATGGTAAGCCACAATGGCTGTGTATGTCGGTTGGCCTCGTAATACGAACACTGGTTAACGAACACCTCCTAAAATTTAACCAACACAAAGGCAATTTTGCTTCTGTTTTGACACAATGAAATTTTAATTTTAAATTATCTGCTCGTGTTCATTTGATAATTTTATTTTATTATTATATTCAGTATTTTAACCTTTATTAAGAAAACGTTTCAATAAAATAACTGTACCTTCCTATAAAATTATTTTTGAATTTGAGACTTAGTTTTGTATTAATATATATATATATATATATATATATATATATATATATATATATATATATATATATATATATATATATATATATATATATATATATATATATATATATACACAGAGCAATTGATTATTTTCCACCAGGTAGGAATTACAAGTAAATATTTCATAAACAAAAATTATATTGCCAGTATGAGTTAAAATAATATCTTGATACCATTACAGTCACTCGCTGTATGGAGCACAATATAACGTTTCGTGTTATTTTTCTTTAGTTTATGAAATATATATTACAAAAATATTATAATGCCTATGTGATATCATTGTGTATATACGAAAGACCTTATTTAATGGTCCCAAAGCCGTTATTTGTCGACTAGTAAAATACTTTTATTTAATTTAGTTTTCTGAATACATTTTCTGAATGTGTTTGGAACAGAAATGTGAGAAAATAAGCCAGTGTAGTGAGACAGTTTCTTTCTGTCCGGCTTTCTGTCCGGCTTTCTGTCCGGCTTTCTGTCCGGCTTTCTGTATGCCCGCAGTGTCTGTCTGTCTGTCCACACTTGTTTTTGTAACGTCTGTCTGTTTCTATGTGTGACGTTAGCATCTGATGATAACACTGGAACGACGCACTGGAAAACATATTTATTGAAGCCTTAACATTATTATGCACTTTCATCTCTCGTCTCCAGGGGAAAAGTCTTACTGGGTTCTTTGACCTTTCAGACGCAGGACCTTTGACCCCTCCGATGGAAGATCTTTAACCTCTCTGATGCAGGACCTTTGACCTTTCAGATGTAATTTCATCCGGGATCTTATTCTGTAGTAGAGTTTTATCAGTAAATAACCATTCGTGCTTGTAAGATTTATGTTAACACACACACACACACACACAAACACACACACACACACACACGCACACTCATTGCGAATGTGTGTGTGTGGCAATGTGGGGCCCTGAGAGCTGAATGGACACCGCTTCGGATTCGTAGTCCTGAGGTTCCGGGTTCGATTCCTGGTGGAGGCAGAAACAAATGGGCAGAGTTTCTTTCACCCTGATGCTCCTGTTACCTAGCAGTAAATAGATACCTGGGAGTTAAACAGCTGCTACGGGCTGCTTCCCGGGGTGTGTGAAAATAAGAAAGAAAAAAAAGTTGATTGACAGTTGAGAGGCGGGCCGAAAGAGCCAGAGCTCAACCCCGAAAGCACAACTAGATGAATACTTCTGATGCACACACACACACACACACACACAGACCAATTTAATACAGCACGACATCAATTCTTCCAAATGTAACAGTTCACTTTTCACAAATGTGTCTGTGGTGCCTTTGAGCAGCCTGAGGGCAGTAATATTCCGGGAACATCAACTAAATCTCGTAGACTTGAGGCAAAGTGAAATTCTCACCAATTACTCCATCTATCATCACTCTATTATGCATGAAGTACCGCACGTCTATGGGTCATCCAATAAGGTTAACAGACTTCTAGATGTTACCACTGCTAGGCTTAGGCTCGGCTACAAGTACCTCTGGGAGTTTGTAACATCTGCTGATGTTGATTTGACTAAATGTAAACTCTATCAGCAGAACTATTCGCATACTTTGCGTCATTATATAAAGGAATGTGAAAAAATTGCGGAATTTAGAGATAACACCATCAATGGAGTCCAAGAAATGTGTAAGTACTTCATTCATAATGATGTGCTGCCCGAAGTCTTAGCGAAGTATCCAAAATTTGCTTACTGTAGGTAATGCATGCATATGACTGTAAAGCTGCCGCCCAGTCGGGTGGGTGTGGAGCACATGACTGTAAAGCTGCCGCCCAGTTGGGTGGGTGTGGAGCAAGACTAGTAACAGTGTGACTCACCATAGATGTAAAGTGCCTTGTATAGTGACTGTTGTGAGCCTCTTGTTGAATCACTTGTGACACAAAAGATTATTGATGTGTGTAATTATGTGGGTGATTAAATATGTATGTGTATGTATATATGTATACGTATATATATGTACATGTATGTATGAGTCTGTGTACATGTATATATAACATTAATAATTGTGTAACTAGCGTCAAAAGATTGTTATTTGCTTAGCTAAACGAACTAGAGGGTTCAGTTCCTGAACCGATTATGTGCCTCTGTAACCCTTTACACCACCGCCCACGGGATGGGTATGGGGTGCATAATAAAGAAAGAAATTTAATTGGTCTTACCCACTTAAAGCAATCAGAGACTAAATTTCAATAACCTCTACCTGATTCAAGTATGTTTATTGAGACAAGAAAAAAATACATCTCAAAGGGGATAGAGTAGCTCAGGCTATTTCTACCCACCTGAAACCTCACCCAAAGCACACCTATGTAACATAAAAGGCGACGTTACGGTCCGTCGTAGACCTTTTATCAAATCATTACTTGATAAAGGTCCACGAACCTTTAAAAACCAACAAGTCTCACTATAACTCATCTCAAGTGTAATTACAAATCGTAAACAAACACTGGAATTATATTTTAACATTTTAACCATCGGTTTCGGTTCATTGTCATTCCCTGAAAATATTTGTTTTATAGATACCTTGAACGCTCTCTAGTTTTCACGTCGTTTTGAAACCCCCCATGGTGCCAGGTACTCTATGGTACATCATTTCAGATTCATTAGGTATGCAACTATGAGCTCTGTTAACTGTGCGGTTACTGGTCATATTCTTACAACGCATCATCCGTTCGTTTCAGTCACTTTGGTAACACAAGCAATGTTATATATATATATATATATATATATATATATATATATATATATATATATATATACCCAGCACTCAGACCAGCCATGCCGAAAGCCAAGAAACAATCCAGTTGGGACAGCCCCATTGCAGACAAAGAAGCCACAGCTTTGCTGGAGGCAGCAACAACCCCCAGTGATCGTGCACGCCTCACAGCTGTGCAGGCTCCCCATGCAGGGGACTTCCTTCTGGCAGTCCCTATGTCTGCGACAGGCACACGTCTTGATCCGCAGGAGCTCCGTATTGCAGTCGCTCTCCGCCTTGCTGCCCCTATCCACACTGTTCACAGGTGTATTTGCGGCGAGGCAGATGCTGACGAATATGGATTGCATGGCCTGCACTGTGGAAAATCGGGTGGTTGGCACACTAGACACGACGAAGTCAACGACATCATTAAAAGAAGCCTTGCCTCTGCTCAGTGTCCAGCGGAGAGAGAGCCCCGCAACCTACTGAACCGTGACTCTGTTAGCTTTGCCGGCCGACCAGACGGAATCACACTGCGTCCGTGGAAGGGTGGCAGGCAGTTAGCATGGGACTATACTTGCGTATCCACCCTGGCAACGACATACATCACCCTCTCTGCCGGCACGGCAGGAGCCGCAGCGACACACAGAGAAAAACAAAAGTCAGTCAAGTACAGGCAATTAGATCAAAGGTACAATTTCGTTCCAATAGGGTCTGAGACCCTAGGCCCATGGGGTGAGAGTGCAAGAAGGTTTCTTAAGGATCTTGGTTCCAAGCTCATTGACACCACAAGAGACCCTAGAGCAGCAAGTTTTCTCTTTCAGCGCCTCAGTGTCGCGATCCAGAGGGGAAATGCCCGCTGCATCCTCGGTTCCTGCCCGGCGTCGGAGGAGTTCGAGGAAATCTACAGCCTCTAGGAAGCGAACTTTTTCTTGTGTCCTCTTAATGTTCATTTTTTGTATAAAATCAGATATGTAACTATATATATATATATATATATATGTCGTACCTAGTAGCCAGAACTCACTTTTTGGCCTACTATTCAAGGCCCGATTTGCCTAATAAGCCAAGTTTTCCTGAATTAATATATTTTTTCTAATTTTTTTCTTATGAAATGATAAAGCTACCCATTTCATTATGTATGAGGTCAATTTTTTGTTATTGGAGTTAAAATTAACGTAGATATATGACAAAACCTAACCAACCCTACCTAACCTAACCTAACCTATCTTTATAGGTTAGGCTTGGTTAGGTAGCCGAAAAAGTTAGGTTAGGTTAGGTTAGGTAGGTTAGGTAGTCGAAAAAACATTAATTCATGAAAACTTGGCTTATTAGGCAAATCGGGCCTTGCATAGTAGACTGACAAGTGCGTTCTGGCTACTAGGTACGACATATATATATATATATATATATATATATATATATATATATATATATATATATATATATATATATATATATATATATATAACAGGAACAGGAGTCCCCCGTGGCGTAGTGGTAAGACACCCGCCCGGCGCTTCGAAAGTGCTTTGGTTTGCGTTCATATCCTGGCCAGGGAGGATTGACTAGGCGCCAATCCTTAACTATACGCCTCTGTTCATCCAGCAGTTTATTATTATTATTATTATCTGCCACAGACGTGGCCAGACATTTACAGTGCTAATCAGCATATATTCATTTTCTTCTGTCCTCCATGGACTGGGTTAGAGATGTGTTAAACATATAGTTCAGGGGTTTATTGAACAATCAACCACAAAAGGTGATTGTAGTGCTTTTAAAATGTTAAGCTAATCTACATACGTAAATACATTGATACACAGATTTACGTATGCCCTACATAAAGTGTTCGATGTGTCTTTTACATAGTGTCATTAATGTGCATTTACAAAGGTGAAATGTAATTGTGATCAGCTTCCACATATACTTTATCCACATACATATACATACACACACACATATATATACATATACATATATACATACATATACATGCATATACATACATATACATACATATATACATACAGATACATTTGTCTCTTTTACCCTGACAGGGTGAGATAGCTGATAGAGAAACTAGTTTGCAGTGAATGGGTACCTGGTTGTTAAACGATTTGGCGGGTCGTATTCCGGTGAAATTAAAGAGCAAGGACCTGCCTGAGACGCTACGCGTGCTGTACACGAATGTAAGAACTCTTGTATATATAAATCAATAAAAAATAAATAATAAAAATATTTAGTTTAGATATGTAGCTTTACCTCTTAGTATCTTGAAGTATCAAAACACTTAAGTAACTTCAGATCAGTACAAGTTATTCAATTTTCCAAAACGTCTTTAAAATACATAAACATTGAAATAATCTTGAGTACATTTGCCAGCACTAAACCCGACTTTATTTATTTATTTTTATTAAACCCGACCCGAAATTTTTTTTAAACCCGACTGGATTAGAGTTTGATTTACAAGTCGACGGAGATGTTTCTGTGCAATCTTTTACACCCGATGTCTCTCTGTTTATCTGTCAGTAAACATGTATATCTTGGACTCAGTCGACTATTGTGGGTTGCCTCCTGGGGGGAAGGCCAGTCACATGCCTACAAGAACCTCGATACCACTAAAAAAAAAAAGACTTCCTGTTCCCGACAATAGCAAACCCTCATATATATAAATATATATATATAAAAGTACTTGTGTTGACCCACCATCAAACTCTCACATAAAATCTTATCATAGTTCGATCAAAGTATCGACGCGGGGCGCCACAAAGGCCATCGATAATCTTTAGCCGACGTAGCCAGAGATTCGTCCACTCACAATGTGGTCTTAAACAGTCTTTGAATCGAAACATATTTGTCCTCCCATTTGTCTGTGAAGAAAACGACGTAGACTTTAACATGGACAGAAGTCGTACTAAGAAGGTACAGTCGTACTTCAAGTCGTACAGTCGTACTTCAAGCAGTGAAGTAGAAGGTCCAGGTAATTCTTACAGCTATGTACAGAATTAACCGTATAAATAGAAGTACATATCTGATCATTAGCCCGTTAAACTATAAGGGGGTCGGACCACCAACCACTTAAATCTACCAACGCTGCTATCTACCAACGCTGCTGTCTACCAACGCTGCTGTCTACCAACGCAGCCTTCTACCAACGCTGCCATCTACCAACGCTACCGCCTATTCTCGACCTCTTCTCCCAGCTCTGAGGTCTTGGCACACACAATGTGACGAATTTTATGTCTCTTCCTTCATCTATTCCCTCCCTTTCTCCTCCCTTCTCTTCTTGCATCTCTTACCTGCTCTTCTGCCTCCCTATTATCCTTCTCTGACTTGCTGTCACTCTATTTATTGTTTACTTTACAGTCCCTTCCCTTTTTTTAAACACGGTGACTTCCCTCTCCCCCCCTTCCTCCTTTTATTCTCTGACTTTCCCCCCTTCTTAACCCCCCTTCTTTATTCTCATCCCTCCCTCCTCCTTAATCTCTTCTCTTCCCTCACTCTCACAATGGTTTTTAATCCTTCTCCACTTGGTGATGTCCTTCTAACTTAGGGGTAGTTTTTTGAGAGAGAGAGAGAGAAAGAGAGAGAGAGAAAGAGAGAGAGGGAGAGAGAGAGAGAGAGAGAAAGAGAGAGAGAGAAAGAGAGAGAGGGAGAGAGAGAGAGAGAGAGAGAGAGAGAGAGAGAGAGAGAGAGAACCAGAATTATTTAAAGTATACACAACGAGTATATATATATATATATATATATATATATATATATATATATATATATATATATATATATATATATGTATATATATACTCAGAACGCAGCCATCAGGCCATAGAACATATATATTAGCCATAATATATCATTATTACAAATAGACATTATTTGTTTCTTAATGTTGTTATATCACACACACACACACACACACACACACACACACACACACACACACACACACACACACACACACACACACACACACACACACACACACAAAAGCCTTAAAACTAACCGCAAGGTCTTGCAATATATCTAGGTCAGCAGGACAGTAATAAGAGGTATCGTATAGTGTGATATGTCACAACATCGTGATAACAGAATGTTATCTCAGTTTACTCCATCAGCTTACACCTCAGTTAAAGCACACTGAATATAGGCGACCGTTTTTAAGCTTGATCTGCCGTTAACGTGAAACCGGACACATGTTATTGGAGAACGTAAAACAATTCGAACACAATATTTTTCGAACGGAAACGATGTTACAGGACGTGGATTCATCAAGGAGGTATTGAACTACTTTCGAAACCTCTACATCTTTTCTCCATCTTTGGCGACTTTGTTGATATTTATTCGACAGTTTAACGAGCATGGAAACTACCTTGTCACGTGGTGTTTTTGTTATAGCCTGCTTCCTATTGTGCTTCGGAGCGCGTAAACTGTTTACTGTGAGGAAAGAAAGCCGCAATATTTTGAGAAAAGATGTACAGGTTTATAAGTAGTTGCACAACTGCTTGATGCATCCCGGGCTATTCATGCCCGTGCCATTGCTTGAGTGGCTTAATCATCGTCAATTAATCTGCTTGATGAATCCTGATCCAGGACACACATTTACTGGTAGCCACACACACACCTGGTAGCCGCATACACCTGATAGCCACACACACAAACCTGGTCGCTACATACACCTGGTAGCCACATACACCTGGTCGCCACACACACATACACCTGGTAGCCACACACACACCTGGTAGCCACATACACACCTGGTCGCCACACACACACACCTGGTAGCCACACACACACCTGGTAGCCACATACACCTGGTAGCCACACACACACCTGGTAGCCACACACACACCTGGTAGCCACATACACCTGGTAGCCACACACACCTGGACGTCACATTTGAGTTAGCTTTGTGGCAGTGCGGTCGGCTCGTGGCTCTTGAAGGAGAGAGTTAGCTAATCAACTCACCTACACAACAGCTTCATTCACGCCTGCTACTCCCTTTTAAATACACTCGTTCGAAACACCTTTTGACCAAGTGTTGCCCTGTGTGGGGCGGAGGGAGGGGGTGTGTGGACCCCCCTATGTTATCTGATGGGGGTTGTTGTTTTTGTTTTAGATTTAGCTACTCAGAACGAAGTGTCCATGTAGCACGGGCTATGGTGAGCCCGTAAGTTGATGGGGGGGGGGGGTCTCAGTAGGCTGTTTTCAGGTCTCGCGTTCTCGCTTCTCCAAGTGAGGCAGCAGCTTACGCACCTGTGTACATATGTGACACGGTCCTCTGGACACATGTGTGACACATGTCTCAGGACACATGTGAGGGGCCAACCTCCTGCTATCGTGTGTTCTGACAGGCAAGCCAACTCCCCCCTTCTCCGGCATGCGGCGTTCAGTTAGGTAAGAGTATCGCAGACCCGCGGAAGACCATGATGTATCGTAATATCGCGTGGGGCGATCGCGTAGGAACGCTTAGAGATCGTATCGGACGGCGTGGGGGATGTAATCTGGGAGGGTTATTGATCGGGCAGCATCCTCATGTTTTGTTATCGGCTTGAGATAAATAGGATGGACAACCTTCCAGGGCGGGTGCTGATGCTTGGGATCTACCCTGGCGTGTCCTAGAATACGCAACACCACCTCAAGTATTGTCTCAGCCGCAGGAAGGTTTGTAAGTGCGGGTATGTTCTAAGGAATTTTGGTTTATAAGTACACACACACACACACACACACACACACACACACACACACACACACACATAACTAGGTGAGCACATACACGCACGCACGCACGCACACACACACACACACACACGCACACACACACACACACACACACACACACACACACACACACACACACACACACACACATAACTAGGTGAGCACATACACGCACGCACGCACGCACACACACACACACACACACACACACACACACACACACACACACACACACACACACACACACACAACTAGGTGAGCACATACACGCACGCACGCACGCACGCACGCACACATACACACACACACACACACACACACACACACACACACACACACACACACACACACACACACACACACACACACACACACACACACAACGTCTGTTGTGTGTCGTCTGCAGGAACTGAACCTTACGACACTAGAGAAAAGAAGGGAGAGAGGAGATATGATAGGGACATATAAAATACTCAGAGGAATTGACAAAGTGGAAATAGACGAAATGTTCACACGGAATAGTAACAGAACGAGGGGACATGGATGGAAGCTTGGAACTCAGATGAGTCACAGAGATGTTAGGAAGTTTTCTTTTAGCGTGAGAGTAGTGGAAAAATGGAATGCACTTCAGGAACAGGTTGTGGAAGCAAATACTATTCATAATTTTAAAACTAGGCATGATAGGGAAATGGGACAGGAGTCATTGCTGTAAACAACCGATAGCTAGAAAGGCGGGATCCAGGAGTCAATGCTCGATCCTGCAAGCACAAATAGGTGAGTACACACACATAACTAGGTGAGTACACACACACACACATAACTAGGTGAGTACACACACACACACACATAACTAGGTGAGTACACACACACACACACATCACTAGGTGAGTACACACACACACACATAACTAGGTGAGTACACACACGCACACACACATAACTAGGTGAGTACACACACACACACATAACTAGGTGAGTACACACACACACACACACATAACTAGGTGAGTACACACACACACACATAACTAGGCGAGTACACACACGCACACACACATAACTAGGTGAGTACACACACACACACATAACTAGGTGAGTACACACACACACACATACATAACTAGGTGAGTACACACACACACACATACATAACTAGGTGAGCACATACACACGCACACACACATAACTAGGTGAGTACACACACACACACATAACTAGTGAGAACAAACACACACACACACACACACACACACACACACACACACACACACACACACACACACACACACACACACACACACACACACACATAACTAGGTGAGAACAAACACACACACACACACATACATAACTAGGTGAGCACATACACACACACACACATACATAACTAGGTGAGCACATACACACGCACACACACACATAACTAGGTGAGTACACACACACACACACACACACACACACACACACACACACACACACACACACACACACACACACACACACACACACACACACACACAGGTTAGTGTTGACCCAGCAACGCACATGGTAGTGGTGCTTACCTAACAGTGACACTGTAGATGTGTACTCACCTAGTGCTCAGTACACCGCCTTGTTGTATCTGCTGCGTTTCTTATAACTTTGCTGACGTTTATGTGGTTGTCTGTTGTATCTGGCCTTGAAGTTGTGGACGGAGGTGGCTTCCACAACCTCTTCTTTTTCGTGCATTCAACTTGACCACCCGTACAAGGTACGAATATTTCCTTACATTTCTTCGGTTCATTTATGTTTCTAATTTCTAATTATGATACCTTGACCTACTTTCACCCACATTAAAAAGGCTGTTCTTGTCCCTCTTATCTATTCTCATTATTTTGTATGTTGTGATCATGTCCGCATTGCTCCTTCTCTCCTCTATAGTTGTGAGATTAACTTCTCATAACCTGTTCCCGTAGTTGTCTTATCTTAAAACAGCTTATCTTAAAACAGCACCAATTTAAGTCTTTAGTGCCATACTAATGCTTACGATCTCTTCGCATGCCGCTGGTGTTAACCAGTTTATATGTGACTTCACCAGTGTTGGTATTAAATCCACTTCTAAACCTTTTTTTTCTTCCGAGTCCTGTAGCTGACTTACTCTTGTGGTGCAAATTCCTTCTCATCTCGAAATTCCGTTTCCGATCATCCTTACTTGTTAGTGTTTAACTCTAATGTCCACTTGTCTGCCCGTTCTTGAAGCGTGTCAAGATCGTTCAGCAATTAATATTGGTGTTTACAATCATCATTAGTGTCCCGTTATTTGCCAGCAGTAGCAGCACTAACAGCTCCCCCAGGCCAAACAGCCTTAACAACAGCCCCCTCCCCCCCCTGGCAGAAACAGCCCTAACAACAGCACCAGTAACAACAGCCCCCCCCCGGCAGAAACAGCCCTAACAACAGCACCAGTAACAACAGCACCAGTAACAACAGCACCAGTAACAACAGCCCCCCCCCGCAGAAACAGCCCTATCAACAGCACCAGTAACAACAGCACCAGTAACAACAGCCCCCCCCGCAGAAACAGCCCTATCAACAGCACCAGTAACAACAGCACCAGTAACAACAACCCCCCCCCGGCAGAAACAGCCCTAACAACAGCACCAGTAACAACAGCACCAGTAACAACAACCCCCCCCCCCGGCAGAAACAGCCCTAACAACAGCACCAGTAACAACAGCACCAGTAACAACAACCCCCCCCCGGCAGAAACAGCCCTAACAACAGCACCAGTAACAACAACCCCCCCCCCCGGCAGAAACAGCCCTAACAACAGCACCAGTAACAACAGCACCAGTAACAACAACCCCCCCGGCAGAAACAGCCCTAACAACAGCACCAGTAACAACAGCACCAGTAACAACAACCCCCCCCCCGGCAGAAACAGCCCTAACAACAGCACCAGTAACAACAGCACCAGTAACAACAACCCCCCCCCCCGGCAGAAACAGCCCTAACAACAGCACCAGTAACAACAGCACCAGTAACAACAACCCCCCCCCGGCAGAAACAGCCCTAACAACAGCACCAGTAACAACAGCACCAGTAACAACAACCCCCCCCCCCGGCAGAAACAGCCCTAACAACAGCACCAGTAACAACAGCACCAGTAACAACAACCCCCCCCCCGGCAGAAACAGCCCTAACAACAGCACCAGTAACAACAACCCCCCCCCGGCAGAAACAGCCCTAACAACAGCACCAGTAACAACAGCACCAGTAACAACAACCCCCCCCCCCGGCAGAAACAGCCCTAACAACAGCACCAGTAACAACAGCACCAGTAACAACAACCCCCCCCCCCGGCAGAAACAGCCCTAACAACAGCACCAGTAACAACAGCACCAGTAACAACAACCCCCCCCCCCGCAGAAACAGCCCTATCAACAGCACCAGTAACAACAGCACCAGTAACAACAGCACCA
The DNA here is from genome assembly GCF_040958095.1 of Procambarus clarkii. NCBI lineage: Eukaryota > Metazoa > Arthropoda > Malacostraca > Decapoda > Cambaridae > Procambarus > Procambarus clarkii. Next base: position 23,098,406 of record NC_091176.1, read on the forward strand.
GTAACAACAGCACCAGTAACAACAACCACCCCCCGGCAGAAACAGCCCTAACAACAGCACCAGTAACAACAGCACCAGTAACAACAACCCCCCCCCCCCCCGGCAGAAACAGCCCTAACAACAGCACCAGTAACAACAGCACCAGTAACAACAACCCCCCCCCGGCAGAAACAGCCCTAACAACAGCACCAGTAACAACAGCACCAGTAACAACAACCCCCCCCCCCGGCAGAAACAGCCCTAACAACAGCACCAGTAACAACAGCACCAGTAACAACAGCACCAGTAACAACAGCACCAGTAACAACAACCCCCCCCCCCGGCAGAAACAGCCCTAACAACAGCACCAGTAACAACAGCAACAACAACCACCACCACCCAGTAGCCACCCCGATATCAACATACAATAACACTTTCAATAATCACCTCCACGTCATTCACTAATATACAACGGCCCAATCGTTCACCAACAGGAGCGAGGATATATTCCCTAATCTTGCTATCTTCTCTACCATCTTCTCCTCCCTTTCTCCCTCCCCCCCCACCACCTTACATCTACTCCTACCTTTTTTGTTTCTCATTTTTGTTATCTCCTTCGTTTTCTACCTTTTCTCTCTCTCTCTCTCTCTCTCTCTCTCTCTCTCTCTCTCTCTCTCTCTCTCAATACCACCACCCGTATTTTCCTAGACTCACTAAGGTCTTGTAAAAATTAATTAAAATGGACATTAATACATGTATTATTGTTGTTGAAACCACTTTCCCTTCCTTTCCCTTATCTTCTTGTCTTCCTCCTTCCCTTCCCTCCCTCCCTCATGCACCGTCTCTTCCATCGTAGTCACCTTTTCCACTTTCCTTACAGTTGTAGCAAGATGAGGTGATGGATGGTCGTTAAGCATTGGTTGCTGTTAGTGTTATGGATTCTAGTCTGGAGTGGTTCCCGGCTTAGTCTCCAGCTTCGATATTCTCTTCTCGTACGTTGAGTTTGCCCGGTGAGGATCCCTTTCCATCGTGTTCACCATCTTTCCATCTTCCCCTTTCCTTGATGTCCCTCTTCCCTTACTTGTTGTTCAGTTCCATCCTTCTCCCCCTTCTATTTTCTCCAGCTATCGACTTCTCTCTCTCTCTCTTCTTACCGTATCCCTTTTTCCTTTATATTCTCTTCCCCATCTGTCCCGTTCTTTCCCTTTCCTCCTGTCCCATCCCTTTCTCTTCCCTCTCTACCTTTACCCATGCGTCTCCTCCCTTCCCATGCAGACCGTCTGTGCGGTCTGATCTTAGATGGACAGATGTTTGAATCTCACACAGACACCCGTCCCAGGTAGAGGTAACACTACCCCCCCCCCCTCTCTCTCTCTCTCTCTCTCTCTCTCTCTCTCTCTCTCTCTCTCTCTCTCTCTCTCTCTCTCTCTCTCTCTCTCTCTCTCTCTCTCTCTCTCTCTCTCTCTCTCTCTCTCTGTTTCTCTCTCTCTCTCTCTCTCTCTCTCTCTCTCTCTCTCTCTCTCTCTCTCTCTCTCTCTCTCTCTCTCTCTCTCTCTCTCTCTCTCTCTCTCTTTCTCTTTCTCTCACTCTCTCTCTCTCAGAATCCCCAGCGAATGTGGGAACGAGTGTCTGGGACTCTTCCAGCATATCAACATGAAGATAGATGGAATAACTAGTGCGAATTTCCCCCCTCCCTCCACCCTTCGTCTCAGGTCAACTAACACTTCTGTTGCAGTTCTGGAGCACATTAGTGCCCTGGGGCTGCTCGTAGACAGGCCCGGGGAGATAACCAACTCCCTCCTTTTAAGAGCACATGCTTCGTCTAACTCAGTTTTGTCATGCATTCAGAGGCCAATATTGGGGGTGGGACCCATAGGAGATAGATTCAGATTCCATCATTTGTTTATGGCGCTGCAAAGTCAGGCTAATTGAGTTTTCTTGCACTTGCGTTGCAGCGACGTACGACTGAACACAGTGCAACATTTTGTTTTATTTATATTGTACTGTCAACCCGGAATGAACAAACCGGACGGTATTAAGCAATGAACAATTACGCTATGGCTGTGTGTTCACTCACAGGATGAATAACGCAGCCCAATGAAGTTGTTCTTTGGGGGAAAATAAAAAAAATACTGGGAATTGTATAGCGCCTCGTGGTTCTGTATAGTTGCCCCAGGGTTCTGTATAGTGCCCCAGGGTTCTGTATAGTTGCCCCAGGGTTCTGTATAGTGCCCCAGGGTTCTGTATAGTTGCCCCAGGGTTCTGTATAGTGCCCCAGGGTTCTGTATAGTGCCCCAGGGTTCTGTATAGTGCCCCAGGGTTCTGTATAGTGCCCCAGGGTTCTGTATAGTTGCCCCAGGGTTCTGTATAGTGCCCCAGGGTTCTGTATAGTTGCCCCAGGGTTCTGTATAGTGCCCCAGGGTTCTGTATAGTGCCCCAGGGTTCTGTATAGTGCCCCAGGGTTCTGTATAGTGCCCCAGGGTTCTGTATAGTGCCCCAGGGTTCTGTATAGTGCCCCAGGGTTCTGTATAGTGTCCCAGGGTTCTGTATAGTGCCCCAGGGTTCTGTATAGTGCCCCAGGGTTCTGTATAGTGCCCCAGGGTTCTGTATAGTGCCCCAGGGTTCTGTATAGTTGCCCCAGGGTTCTGTATAGTGCCCCAGGGTTCTGTATAGTGCCCCAAGGTTCTGTATAGTGCCCCAGGGTTCTGCGTACCGCTTCAAGGCTCTATATAAGGACTTTTACTGTTCATAAAACATTGCAAATGTCCTTGATGATGTTGTTTGCTCTCATTGAGCTTCAAAATGACTTTGACTTCATTTGTTCATTCGCTCGTATGTTGTATTTATATGGCGGGGAGATGTGACTCCAGAGCCTGACACTCGAGGGAAGAACGCCTCGGTTGCGTCAGCCAGAAATCCTCTCCTGAGCACAGAGGGAAAAGCTTCTCTTCTAATTTCAACTTCACTGCGCATTGCAGGCCAGCCCAGCCCTTTGCAACTTGCGCAATCCAGACTGTATTGGCCGGCAACGCCATGCCTTAGAAACATTTATAATCTGAATAGAGGCAGTGAGGCGGAGAGAGAGAGAGGCTGCAGTATGCAAAGTCCCTTGCTGTTGCAGGGACTGGCCAATCAGTCCTAAGAATGCACGACGCACCAGCCAGCCCGTTCTCTTGATTCGCCACTCCGTAAAAAAATGCAACGCTCTTTTTGCCTAACCAGAAGCGTACGAATCCCAATCAACCCCCCTAACCTATCGAGGCTGAGGCGTAGGAGAACGTTAATGTTACGGTGTTTTAATTTTCACGAATACGTCGTACTTTTAACGAATTGGGCATATTTAGTTTAAGATGCGATGTATTAAGTGAGATAGCAGGATGTTTTAGGTATAAGGAAGGTGAAGTTAATATTATATCTTGTTCTATTTAGGTAAAATCACTATGCAACCATGGTGCATAGTGATCCTGGCTGTCTGGGTTCGAATCCTTCTGGGGGGTGGAGTTTTCAATTCAATATTGGCTTGGGGACCATTCAAGCTTGTTCGCGTTTGTGTTGCTCACGTGGCCCCACAAAGTGAAGTGATTCGATGAAATAACTATGCCCAAGTTCACCACCAAGTGCCGTCGGGACGTTGGGGATATGGCCTCGGCTACCAATGACTTTTGTACAGTCATGGGGTCGAGTGGTTAAGGAACCAGGTACGCCATGGTGCATAGTGTTCCTGGCTGTCTGGGTTCAAATCCTTCTGGGGAATGGAGTTTATATATATATATATATATATATATATATATATATATATATATATATATATATATATATATATATATATATATATATATATATATATATATATATATGTCGTTCCTAGTATCCAGAACTCACTTCTCAGCCTACTATGCATGGCCCGATTTGCATAATAAGCCTAGTTTTCATGAATTAATGTTTTTTCGACAACCTAACCTACCTAACCTAACCTAACCTAACGTTTTCGGCTACCTAACCTAACCTAACCTATAAAGATAGGTTAGGTTAGGTTAGGTAGGGTTGGTTAGGTTCGGTCATATATCTACGTTAATTTTAACTCCAATAAACAAAAATTGACCTCATACATAATGAAATGGGTAGCTTTATCATTTCATAAGAAAAAAATTAGAGAAAATATATTAATTCAGTAAAACTTGGCTTATTAGGCAAATCGGGCCTCGCATAGTAGGCTGAGAAGTGAGTTCTGGCTACTAGGTACGACATATATATATATATATATATATATATATATATATATATATATATATATATATATATATATATATATATATATATATATATATATATATATATATATATACAACACAAATTGCTGTACCAGCGTTCCTGTCGTCTTTAGTAGCATCTGACAAAACTTGGTGAAGGAAATCTTACCTGAGTACCTAGTTCAACAGGCAGGGGTACATGATCTCAGCTTCACAGACTGCACCACCAAATGGGTCTCTCTCGCAGGACCAGCACCCCAACCACCGCCTTCTGAAGCCCATAAGCAATCCAGCTGGGATCGCCCCATTGCCGACCAAGAAGCTGCGACTTTGCTAGAAGCTGCGACAACACCACATTACACTGCCCGACTTAGAGCTGTAGCAGCTCCTAATGCAGGTGACTTCCTATTAGCAATCCCAATGTCAGCAACTGGCGTGTGTCTCACACCGCAGGCCCTCCGAATTGCTGTGGCTCTCCGCCTCGCTGCCCCAATCCACACCGAATACAGGTGTATTTGCGGCGAGGCAGTGGCCGACAGGTACGGATGGCATGGCCTTCGCTGCCAAAGGACAGGAGGATGGCATGCAAGACACGGCGAGGTTAACGACATTATTAAGAGAAGCCTTACCACAGCCGGTTGTCCAGCAGAGAGAGAGCCCCGTTACCTAATGCACCGCAACTCTGATTAGCCTGTCGGTCGCCCAGATGGGATTACGGTGAACCCCTGGAAGAATGATAGACAATTGGTGTAGGACTACACTTGCGTTTCAACTTTAGCCAACACCTATGTTGACTTCAGTGCTACACAGGGAGGAAGTGCTGCAAATACAGACATTGATCACGACTAAAATTTTGTCCCCCATTGCCTCAGAGACACTTGGTGCCTGGGGTAAAAGTGCTACTAGTTTTTCGAAGGAGTTGGGGTCCAAGTTTATTGAAACAACTAGAGACCCCTAGAGTCGTCAGTTTTCTCTTTCAGCGCCTTAGTGTGTCAATCCAGAGAGGAAATGCTCACTGCATCCATGTCTCCTGCCCGCCATCTGAGGAGCTGGAAGAGCTGTACAACTTGTGACAGGTACCCTTGTACCCTGCATGTAACCAATGTTGTAACCCTTTTTGTGTAATGAAATTTTAAAATAATGTTAGATATATACGCACACATACAAAAAAATAGGGGGGGGGGGAGGGTGGTTGGAGAAGAAAATATCAAAGTGTTCAGTGAGGATCCACACAGTTCTCTGAATACTCTTTATTTTCTTCTCCGAAGCTATGGGTCCCTACACTTGCACCAGGAGTAATATATATATATATATATATATATATATATATATATATATATATATATATATATATATATATATATATATATATATATATATATATATTAACGACCTAACAGAGGAATTAAGCTAATTATTTCATGTTTGCTGACGATACTAAAGTAATGAGAAAAATCAGAACTGAGAAGGACTGCAATACGCTGCAAGATAAATGAAATGAGTCTCTAGAGATCTGAGAAATGGCTACTTGACTAACTAAGGCAAGTGCAAGGATATAAGGATAGGCATAGGAGTGAGAAGACCTCAAATATAGTGCAAGGACTGCACTCCTATGTTAGTTCAATTCCCCCTTCCCCCTCCCATCTCTCTCTCTCTCTCTCTCTCTCTCTCTCTCTCTCTCTCTCTCTCTCTCTCTCTCTCTCTCTCTCTCTCTCTCTCTCTCTCTCTCTCTCTCTCTCCCTCGCATAGTCTCTCTCATTCAGAATCACCCCTCCCCTCCTATACACTCTTCATCATCCATACAGAGATCTACACACCTAATTTTAACCCCCCCTATCCAGACATTCCTTCCCTCCCCCCCCCCCCCCACTCCACCCCACCCTGACATAACTCATCCATACCGATCCCTCACCTCCCCACCCCACCCCACCACCCCTCCTCCTGGCCTAACTACACGCGACTAACCACCCATCACCCCCTATGCCCGTGCCCAGCCCCCTAATCAACCCCCATTCCTTCTTCACCCTCCCAAAAACCTCTCGTAACTCTGGGCGCGCACCTCTTTACAACCTCTTATTTACGTTTCTCAGGGGGGGGTTTCAGACTTTTTATTTATTTATTTACGTTTTTCAGGGGGTTCAGACTTTTTTATTTACGTTTCTCAGGTGGTTCAGACTTTTTTTATTTACGTTTCTCAGGGAGTTTCAGACTTTTATATTTACGTTTCTCAGGGGATTTCAGACTTTTTATTTACGTTCCTCAGGGGGATCAGACTTTTTTTTATTTACGTTTCTCAGGGGGTTCAGACTTTTTTTTTATTTACGTTTCTCAGGGGGTTCAGACTTTTTTATTCACGTTTCTCAGGAGGTTCAGACTTTTTTTTATTCACGTTTCTCAGGAGGTTTCAGACTTTTTTGGACTTTTTTTTTTAATCATGCTCGTTTATCCTTTTGGCACTTTTTTCCCCATTAGCAAATACTCGTGGTTCGATGCCCTTAAAACCACCTTCGAACACGTTTGAGATAGATTATGAAAACGTACTGTACTTTATTTTTAAAAATACTTATGTTAGGTGAACAGAAAAATCAGGCGAAAGGAAACGTGCCCAACTGTTTCTGCTCTGCCTAGGAATTGATCCCAGAATCCATGGCATTAAATATACTAGTGGGTGTATTCTTTCACTACCACCCATTTTTTGCATTCATTTAAGGTGGAAGACTTGGACTGCATAATACATCAAATTTTACATTCATATACAAATATACACAAGGTGTTATACCCCGAAGAATATGGATATATTTTATACTTGTCAGGTTGACATAGGTGGATGACTGGGTACAAAATGAACAGCAGCTGTATGTGAGTCATGCCCGGTGTGTGTGTGTGTGTGTGTGTGTGTGTGTGTGTGTGTGTGTGTGTGTGTGTGTGTGTGTGTGTGTGTGTGTGTGTATGTGTGTGTGTGTGTGTGTGTTTGAGTGTATATATATGTGTGTGTGTGTGTGTGTGTGTGTGTGTGTGTGTGTGTGTGTGTGTGTGTGTGTGTGTGTGTGTGTGTGTGTGTGTGTGTGTGTGTGTGTGTACTCACCTAGTTGTACTCACCTAGTTGTGTTTGCGGGGGTTGAGCTCTGGCTCTTTGGTCCCGCCTCTCAACCGTCAATCAACAGGTGTACAGATTCCTGAGCCTATCGGGCTCTGTCATATCTACACTTGAAACTGTGTATGGAGTCAGCCTCCACCACATCACCCCCTAATGCATTCCATTTGTCAACCACTCTGACACTAAAAAAGTTCTCTCTAATATCTCTGTGGCTCATTTGGGCACTCAGTTTCCACCTGTGTCCCCTTGTGCGTGTTCCCCTTGTGTTAAATAGACTGTCTTTATCTACCCTATCAATTCCCTTCAGAATCTTGAATGTGGTGATCATGTCTCCCCTAACTCTTCTGTCTTCCAGCGAAGTGAGGTTTAATTCCGAAGTGAGGTTAATTGTGTGTGTGTGTGTGTGTGTGTGTGTGTGTGTGTGTGTGTGTGTGTGTGTGTGTGTGTGTGTGTGTGTGTGTGTGTGTGAGTGTGTGTGTGTGTGTGTGTGTGTGTGTGTGTATGTGTGTGTATTCACCTAGTTGTGCTTGCGGGGGTTGAGCTTTGACTCTTTGGGCCCGCCTCTCAACTGTCAATCAACTGGTGTTCAGATTCCGGAGCTTATTGGGCTCTATCATTTATACATTTGAAACTGTGTATGGAGTCAGCCTCCACCACATCACTGCTTAATCCATTCCATTTACTAACTACTCTGACATTGAACAAAATTCTTTCTAATGTCTCTGTGGCTCATTTGAGTACCCAGCTTCCACCTGTGTCCCCTTGTTCGTGTTCCACCCGTGTTAGTTGGTCGTTTTCCACCCTATCAATTCCCCTGAGAATTTTGTAGGTGGTTATCATTTCTCCCCTTACTCTTCTATTTTCCATGGACTTGAGGTTTAGCTTCCGTAGCCATTCCTCCTAGCTCATACCTCTCAGTTCAGGGACTAGGACAGTTGTGTGTGTGTGTGTGTGTGTGTGTGTTTGCAACGCCAGGAGAGGAGGTTCTTAAGAACTTTAACTAAGATTCATCACGTATTTACTCAACCACTTACGAAACCTGTACATCTTTCCTCAATCACGGCAACCTTTTTTGAATTCCTTAGACAACTTACGAGTTCCGAAACACTACCACAGATTAAATAAATGTAAACAGAGCTGCCATGACTGAGGAAAGATGTACTGGTTTCGCAAGTAGTTATGTAAATGCCTGATGAATCCAGGCCCTGACAGTAGGTATGAGAAGCACACTAAGCACACTAGCGTGATAGCGCATCGCTAAAAAAATGTTCTCTCACTGACTCACATTGATCTGCCCAATAGAACAATGAATATCCTGCCCGTCCTCATCAATTCTGGCCACATGCTCGTTAATCTAACGGCTGCCTCATGAATGAACGGCACCTCACATGGGACTCGCAACTGATTACGTTCGCTGCTGTTGGTCCAATGAATGACCTGATTAGAAAAGAAACTTGTAATTATATATATATATATATATATATATATATATATATATATATATATATATATATATATATATATATATATATATATCTGAGTACTCTTTATTTTCTTCTCCGAGGCTATGGGTCCCTACACTTGCACCAGAGGTGGTACCCCTTCTAGGATAAATATATATATATATATATATATATATATATATATATATATATATATATATATATATATATATATATATATATATATATATATATATATATATATATATATATATATATATATGTACAGCGATAGCAGGCGGCTTGACATCAGCGAGGCACTACACATCAAAAAGTCAACACCAGCAATCAACAGCCAATTAATGCACAACTATATTCTACCCACTTCAATGCATCGTATGGGCCAATATGCCCTCTGCAGTTACTTCCATCCTCATATATGTATATATATATATATATATATATATATATATATATATATATATATATATATATATATATATATATATATATATATACGTGAGTGTGTTTTTGGTGTAGGTTTATTTTTATACTCTGTAATGAATGAAAACTTGCCTGCGAGATTTGCATTGATTTGAGGTTGTTAGTGAGTTTGTGTGTTGATTTGAAGGCTTTCTAAATTTACGTAGCAGTAAACAAGTTATTCAAGACAATGATGTTGAGAGATTCTACATGTAAGAATAGATAATATTACTTGCCGTGTAGAATGAAGATTTGTATTGAATGGAGACTTGTATGAATACCATCTATAGTTCAATAGAATTATAGGACTTGGCTAGTGATAGAGTTAGTTTAGTTCATTTATTATGCGCCCCATACCACTCCTGTGGGCGGTAGTGGAAAGGGTTACAGAGGTACATAAAGAGAGGTACACTCTATCATAAAAATGTCGTGGTTATAATGAACTCCTTCCTCCGGCTTTGCGTCAATCAGTAACTCTCCTTAAAGAACATGTGTTAAGGGTTGTCAAAGGTCAAGGAACCCGTGTATTAATTGCAAATTTGAGACGCTAGAACTGTGCCAAAGCATCGACGACTCGCGAAGCCGTGCGGGTAGGCCTAGGATGTGTTTACCTCTGCACTCCCCCTCCCCTTACTCCTCCTGTGTATAGATCTGAACCACCTAGGCCTCCTGTGAATAGATCTGAACCACCTAGGCCTCCTGTGAATAGATCTGAACCACCTAGGCCTCTTGTGTATAGATCTGAACCACCTAGGCCTCTTGTGTATAGATCTGAACCACCTAGGCCTCCTGTGTATAGATCTGAACCACCTAGGCCTCTTGTGTATAGATCTGAACCACCTAGGCCTCCTGTGTATAGATCTGAACCACCTAGGCCTCCTGTGAATAGATCTGAACCACCTAGGCCTCTTGTGTATAGATCTGAACCATCTAGGCCTCCTGTGTATAGATCTGTAAATGCCGTAAGCCAAAACTGTTAAGCAAGCAGAAACAGCAGAAGCTGCAACTGCAGCAGCACCACTTGCAACAAAAACAGTTCCGTCACCTCAAGCAGTTAGTAGACTCGCCAGCAGCAACAGCACAGCTGTAGTTGCACAACTGTAGTTCTGCTGGTGTTGCAGAACCATCCCCACCAACGCCGCCAGCAGCAGCAGTAACAGTAACAGCAGCAGCAGCAGCAGTAACAGCATCCTCAGCAGCAGCAGCATCAGCAGCACGAGATCCATCCCGTGAGGCATGACTAACCTACACAGTCCTTTTCAAGCTCTTATCAAAGCGGAAAGAGCTCACGGTATTATTAATTTCATGCATTATCAGACCCTTTGACATTTAACATAGTCATCAAACAACTCTTATATTTCTTTCGTTATAAAGTCTTCATTTCTATTTTCAATAAATCGAAGTACTATTGTAGTAACTGCATTTGATACTGTGGTTACTTAGTTAAGAATAAGGCACTGTTCTTATATACAGTAAGTGCAGCGTAAGAATAAAGGTAAGAATTAATTGCAACATTTTGCTTACTGGAAGAATGATGAAATGTGTAAACTGGAAGAATGATGAAATGTGTTTACTGGAAGAATGGTGAAACGTGTTTACTGGAAGAATGGTGAAACGTGTTTTCTGGAAAGTTTTAATATTGCAACGTGATTATCTTGAAGCGTTTCTGGGGCGCTATGATGCGGTAGATTATCGCCTTGCTATGTTTTAAAACCATTATCATCAGCTAATATTAACAGCTGATGATAACAGAGTGAACACAAGATGGAAAATATTGATATGGTCAAAGATTGCAAGTTGGTCAATGGCTGCATGCTGGGCAAGCGTTATTTACTAAAACACGAATTGTGATCATAAATAATTATGTAAAAAAAAAGTTAAAATTATTAATTTAACCAAATTTTCTAAATTTTCAACTGCTTTTAATTGTACCGAAAATTATCAGGCACCGAATTTTTAATGTTGTTAAAATACAATTCTTCGCGATCCTGAAGCGTAAATGTCGGGAAACTTTCGATGAAATTTAACATTCAATATCGGTAAATAATTTTTTTTTCTTAGATTCCGAATAAATAAAAAAAATAAATCCCAAATTTAAACACAAATTGGTGAAACGTATATATTAATCTAACAATTCTCTATCCTCGTATCATGATGGAAACTGAATTTAAAACTTAATTAATTACAGTGACCCAATTCAAACTGAATAAGACCGAGTCGATATGAAATCAGTTTTACCGGCTAGTACGGGTAAAAATAAATCTTAAGTCCATTCAACGTTAAGCATACAGAAAGCTAAGGAATCATTCTTACAAAGTTAACCCGAAAAAAAAAGTTTTCCGGCAAGAGAGGGCAACCACATGACAGGACATAAAGTCTTGCTTCAACGTCAATTGCACTGCAAGTTGCCCATAGAACGGACACTAATTTCACTGCAAGCTTCACCCCCCTAAAGCAAAAGATTTAATCCGCACAGTGCCGGCTCTGAAAGCTACCGCAGCAAAAGTGGAGGGGTGGGGGGGGGGGGGGCTGGAAGGCAGCATAATAGGGGGGGGGAGGTTGGAAGGCAGCATAATAGGGGGGGAGGTTGGAAGGCAGCATAATAGGGGGGGGGAGGTTGGAAGGCAGCATAATAGGGGGGGGGGGAAGTTGGAAGGCAGCATAATAGGGGGGGGAGGTTGGAAGGCAGCATAATAGGGGGGGGGAGGTTGGAAGGCAGCATAATAGGGGGGGAGGTTGGAAGGCAGCATAATAGAGGGGGGGGAAGTTGGAAGGCAGCATAATAGGGGGGGGGAGGTTGGAAGGCAGCATAATAGGGGGGGAGGTTGGAAGGCAGCATAATAGGGTGGGCCACAAAATAGGGGCCAGGCGACAAAGAGGAGTGGTCCAAGCAGCAGACCAACCCTGACCAAGGTTTTCTAAGCTCCGCCCTGGTGTAAAAGTGAGAGGCAGGTGACCCCGACTAAGATCCTGCCTCCCTCCCTCCCTCTCCCCCTTCTACAGCAGCTGCTGCTACGAGGGGACCTGTAGTGAAAAGATGTTCTCACCTAGTTGTGCTTACGTGGGTTGAGCTTCGGCTCTTTGGTCCTGCCTCTCAACAGTAAATCTACTGGTGTACAGATTCCGGAGCTTCTCGGGCTCTATCATATCTACATTTGAAACTGTGTATGGAGTCAGCCTCCACGTGTGTACTCACCTATTTGTACTCACCTATTTGTGCTTGCGGGGGTTGAGCTTTGGCTCTTTGGTCCCGCCTCTCAACTGTCAATCAACTGGTGTACAGATTCCTGAGCCTACTGGGCTCTATCATATCTACATTTAAAACTGTGTATGGAGTCAGCCTCCACCACATCACTGCCTAATGCATTCCATCCGTTAACTACTCTGACACTAAAAAAGTTCCTTCTAACGTCTCTGTGGCTCATGTGAGTACTCAGTTTCCACCTGTGTCCCCTTGTTCGCGTCCCACCAGTGTTGAATAGTTTATCCTTGTTTACCCGGTCGATTCCTCTGAGGATTTTGTAGGTTGTGATCATGTCTCCCCTTACTCTTCTGTCTTCCAGTGTCGTAAGGTGCATTTCCCGCAGCCTTTCCTCGTAACTCATGCCTCTTAGTTCTGGGACTAGTCTAGTGGCATACCTTTGGACTTTTTCCAGCTTCGTCTTGTGCTTGACAAGGTACGGGCTCCATGCTGGGGCCGCATACTCCAGGATTGGTCTTACATATGTGGTGTACAAGATTCTGAATGATTCCTTACACAGGTTTAACAGGTTTCACAGGTGTGTGTGTGTGTGTGTGTGTGTGTGTGTGTGTGTGTGTGTGTGTGTGTGTGTGTGTGTGTGTGTGTGTGTGTGTGTGTGTGTGCTAAACGTATTCGCGTCTGCAGAAGCAAGCGCTAGTTCTTGGACCCCGCTTTTCTAGCCGCCTGTTGTGTAATGCAATGACTCCTGACCTATCTCCCTATCATATCTTCTATTAAAATTACGAATGGAGTTTGTTCCTACAATCTGAACCTTTAGTTAATTCCATTTTCCCTCTGTTATGGTAAAAAGAATACTCTCTAACATCTCTATGGCTCATCTGCGTACCAAATTCCATCCGTACTCTATTGTTCATTGTTCATTGTAAATACTTTCTCTTTTTCAATATATTAAAATTCCCTCTTACGTATTTTAAACGTTGCTGTCATGTCTCCCCCCCTCTCCCTTCTCCTTCCTAGCGGGGAGAGAGAGAGAGAGAGAGAGAGAGAGAGAGAGAGAGAGAGAGAGAGAGAGAGAGAGAGAGAGAGAGAGAGAGAGAGAGAGAGAGGAGAGAGAGAGAGAGAGAGAGAGAGAGAGAGAGAGAGAGAGAGAGAGAGAGAGAGAGAGAGAGAGAGAGAGAGAGAGAGAGAGAGAGAGAGAGAGAGAGAGAGGAGAGAGAGAGAGAGAGAGAGAGAGAGAGAGAGAGAGAGAGAGAGAGAGAGAGAGAGAGAGAGAGAGAGAGAGAGAGAGAGAGAGAGAGAGAGAGAGAGCAAGTAGTTGCCAAAAATCTTCCCATAGTCGTCCCTTCTCTCGTATTTTTGCAATTCGGGAGGATGTGTTTCTACATTTTAAGCCATTAGAGAAAAATTATATCACCGCGTAAGATCATGCCGGAGGAAACTGAGCAGTGAACGACGCAGCAAGTGACGTAATGAGTGAAGGAGTGAGTGACGCAGTGAGTGACGCAGTGAGGGACGCAGTGAGTGACGCAGTGAGGGACGCAGTGAGGGACGCAGTGAGGGACGCAGTGAGGGACGCAGCGAAGGACGCAACGAACTAAGCCTGATGCCCTTAATTCTCGGGACGGTGGTGGTGTGGGGGGGGGGGGGGTTAAGGATGGGGCAGAGCAGAGCCATCTAGTGAGGTGGTAACACACGAGGCCTGGAGGAGGGAGGGGGGAGGGGGGGGGGTAAGGTCTGTGCCACGTGCTGGAGTCGCCATCTGTGTTACACCCGCCATGAGTCTCTCTCTCTCATTCTCATTCTGTGCAACTTTTTTTTTTTAACTGGGCAGTCTGGCCGGTTTTTATAGCACGCTGTATAAGCGCTGTTTCTGAGGAGAGGTCCCACCAAGGGACCGAGTTCTATAGTCTATGGCTATAGCCTCTATAGAGTCTATAGCTATATAGCTATAGCTTCTATAGAGTCTTCTTATTTTTATACCTATAACACAGAGCATATGTAAACTTTCCTACAGTCTAGAGTCGGCCTTTCCTAGAGTCCAGGAACAGCTACCCCCCAAAAAATGGCTTTATAAGTTTCGTAAAAGGCTTGCAAACATGTGCTACAACTGCTTTTAATAACATTAGTTTTCTTGAGGAAATCGTTTAGAGCAATGAGGTAGTTCCCAGCAGAGGGTCCTCCTCCCTTACCCCTGTGCCAGGTAAGTCCCCTACGGGATCACCATAGCCCGTGCTACTTGGAACTTTTTGTTCCCAGTAGCTGAATCTTAAACAACAACAACAACGATTCCACTGAATCCACAGGAAGTCTGTTGGCTTCCACTGAAGTCAAAGATTTACACACAATCTCCAAGTACACGTTAGTGTAATTTCTTCGTGTATCTCAAGCTGGACCTTACTGTCGATGCTACTTTACAAGTAAACTACAAGTGCTGTACTTGTAAAGTACTTGGGAGCGTGTACTTTACCGGCACCAGAGCGCATGGGGGGCGGGGGGTTATGTGTAAAACTTGGACTGACTTCAGTAGAAGCCTCCAAACTTACTGTGGATTAAGTGGAATCCCAGATTGTATAACGTATAGCATGTCATGGTTCAGGTGGGTGTGTGTGTGTGTGTGTAAGGTGCTCGGCGGGGAGG
>NC_091176.1:23120995-23275995 GCF_040958095.1 Procambarus clarkii
TTCCTGCTCGGAGCCGGACACACGCAGACAAGACAAGACAGACGACATCGCCGCAGAAACCCCCGCAACCAATTAAACAAGTCACCAGAAACGCTTGGGGAGTGTCGAGAAGAAATTAGCGAGATAATGAAACAACATCTGAGAAATATGTAATAAATCCCCCAAACTGCTGCACATTCTAGAGTCACTCCACAATTCCCTAATTCCTTAAAAGGCCCAAGAAAACGCTCACCAACTTCCCCCTCACGGCAGATTTCGACCTTTTGCTCCTGAGAAATAAAAGCTAAAATTGGGGGTGTCTTTGAAGAGGCATTTAAGTATCCTTTAGACCGGAATATATTTCCATTTTTTCACCATTTTCTCTCTCTCTACACCCTTACCTCCGAGAAAGAAGAGGCTATTTACAGGCCGATTTATGGGGATATTAGCTCTTATGGGGTAAGGAAGTTAAGGGGGTATTTCGCTGAGAGCTGGGATGGTAATCTATTTTCTAGAGGGAAGAGAAAGTTGTATGCTCGACCTCCTCCTTGAGACCTCCTCCTCCAGACCTATAGAGGGTCGAGAAGCCCTATGCTGGGTCCATTCACGAACCTAGCGAAGGATGACATATAAATGTCTTAATAAACTCGAAGGGTCTTTTTGATATCTAAAACACCTAACTTCCGAGTTTTTTTTAGCAATATGAGAGAAGCTCATATGGCAAAATGTAAATCATTATTAATGTCTAATTAGTTGTTATTATAAATAATGCAGCGGTTTCGCCTAACTAGAAGCGTCAAAACCTAGGCAGTCCACCTACCCCTCTGGAGCTGATAATCATTAGGCCCATGAAACGTCCATACTGCGGTGGTTTCAATTTACCTAAACCACTGCAATTCTTACGCCGGGGGCGATAGCGTCAACAAAGTTGTAGTGATATACAGCTTAATGATAGGTATATTGGTGTATCACATTGGGGGAAAAGACTTAGACAAAGACAAAAGACAAATTGGGGAAAAAGACTAGCAAAACTTAGTTTGAGTAATTATGTTAAGCTTTGTTCACCAAATTACGGAATGGATACTCCTCTCTCTCTCAATCAATCAACGTAAAATAACGTATTTAATCTCGGGTATTAAGACTTTCTTATGAAGACAAAATAGGAGACACTAACTTTATGCTCGAATCAAAATATATAAAAGTTTGTTTCACAAATAAATCCGTCCCATCCCAACTCCTAATCCTGATCCCTTCCAAGTACTGTGTACTCGTAATGGCTCGGTGCTTTCCCCTGATACACACAGAAATCAAAATTGCGTGATGCATCAAATGAACAAATCCACAAGGGCCGTGACGAGGATTCGACCCTGCATCCGAGAGCATCCCAGACGCTGCCTTAATCGACTGAGCTTCAGTAGAACTTCGATTTCAACTCCTTTTGACCATGTCGTAGCTCAGTCGATTAAGGCAGCGTCTGGGATGCTCTCGGACGCAAGTTCGAATCCTCGTCACGGCCCTTGTGGATTTATTCATTTTTTCCACTGATAATTCCCTCCCTCCCTCCCGAATTAATGTGCACGCGCGCGCTCGCACGTATCCACCTATTTGTACTCATCTATTTGTGCTTGCGGGGGTTGAGCTTTAGCTCTTTGGTTCCGCCTCTCAACTGTCAATCAACTGGCGCACAGATTCCTGAGCCTACTGGGCTCCATCATATCTACACTTGAAACTGTGTATGGAGTCAACCTCCACCACATCACTTCCTAGTGCATTCCATTTACTAACTACTCTGACACTGAAAAAGTTCTTTCTAATGTCTCTGTGGCTCATCTGGGTACTCAGTTTCCACCTGTGTCCCCGAAAACGTGTTCTACCCGTGCTGAAGAGTTTGTCTTTGTCCATCTCGTCAATTCCCCTGAGAATTTTGTAGGCGGTTATCATGTCTCTCCTTACTCTTCTGTTTTCCAGGGACGTGAGGTTCAGCTCCTTTAGCCTTTTCTCGTAGTTCATATCTTTCAGTTCCGGAACGAGCCTGGTGGCATACCGCTGAATCTTCTCTAACTTTGTCTTGTGTTTAACTAAGTACGGACTCCAAGCTGGAGCTGCATACTCCAGGAGTGGTCTGACATGAATGAGTATGGGTAAATGTGTGAATGTTTACATTAATGCCAGCCATAGGTGATCCCCGGGTACCTATATGCTTACCAGTAATAACTAGTACGACCACCGAATTGCCCCATTCAACAAGGTTAAGAATTATCTGCAGAAAAGGGCTAAGCGAGTATGACCATATTTTGCAAAGGATGCGAATTTAAGGAGCTGAGATATGAGGACAAGGAGCTGGGATATGAAGACAACCAGCTGGGATATTTTGACAGGGAACTGGGATATGAGGACAAGGAACTGAGATATGAGGAAAACAGCTGAGATATGAGGACAACGAGCTGGGAAATAAGGACAAGGAGCTGGGATATGAGGACAAGAAGCTGGGATATGAGGACAAGAAGCTGGGATATGAGGACAAGAAGCTGGGATATGAGGACAAGAAGCTGGGATATGAGGATTAGAAGCTGGGATATGAGGACAAGAAGCTGGGATATGAGGACAAGGAGCTGGGATATGAGGACAAGGAGCTGGGATATGAGGACAAGAAGCTGGGATATGAGGACAAGAAGCAAGGATATGAAGACAGAGCGAACTAATAGTGCCCAACCACTGGGACCATCGGAGATAGAACACCGAACCTGCACAAACGACTCCAACCACAGAGGTCCCACTTCTTGAGGTTATCTTGAGATTAATGAGGGTTATCCACTGATTAACGACCAAAATAATATCCAATATCTCCAATTTAGGATCCCGCCCCAAGGAGTATTTAAACAGTTTTGGAAGCCGTAAATCGATTTCTGCGTCTCGTGAGGCCGTTTCGACTCCACCTGTCTAAAGAACATAACAAAGCTAAAATATATATATATATATATATATATATATATATATATATATATATATATATATATATATATATATATATATATATATATATATATATATATATCACATTTTCTCTGAGAGGAAGAGAAGAAATGGCCTCGTAGAGGAGGTATTGCGTCTCAAGACATCCTACGCCGCCTCCCCTGAAATGTTGCATAACGAAACCTGTGGATCAGGAGCAGCTAAGATGATGAGCTAAGGCACCCCCCATAGTAAAGTGGTCTTAGGCTCAATTTTGGGGCCGGACGAAAATTTTTCGTCCGGCCCCCTCACAACCCAAACCCAACCAATCCGGCTCCAATTTTTCGGGCCGGGTTGGTTGGGTTTGGGTTAGGTTTGGGTTTGGTTTGGTTTGGTTGGGTTTTGCTTGGGTTTCGTTGGGTTTGGGTTGGGTTTCGTTGGGTTGGGTTTGGTTTGGTTGGGTATAGGAAGGGTTTGGCTGGGTATCAGGAAAAAACGCTAAACCATTACGACTATATAGCACTTGGAAGGAATGGTACCCAACCACTTGGACGGTCGGGGATTGAACGCCGACCTGCACGAAGCGAGACCGTCGCTCTAACCGTCCAGCCCAAGTGGTTGGGTATGATTGAGTGGGTTTTAAAATACATTGTCAACTCGTCTTGTGTACGGAGTGACTCGTGTCCGTTTATGGGATCACAAATGGAGAATCCAAGTCCAATGAAAAGGTAATTTAGCTCCATTGGAGAACTTATTGACGAGTCTGAGGGATGTGCGGGTCCCTGGAGTATTATTGGGCCTCCTCAAGTTAATGTTAAGTTTTGTCTTTTCATTTCTACACCCTGAGATTAACAGCTGTACTGGCCTGTTCTTGTGCGCCCTCACCGCTGCTCTCCGACGCTGACTGTGTAATGGGGCAGTAATGGATGTAATGGATACAAAATGGGAGAATTGAAATATATATATATATATATATATATATATATATATATATATATATATATATATATATATATATATATATATATATATATATATATATATATGTATATATATAGCTGGAGAGCAGTGCCGGAATAACGCAAAATAAAATATATGAAAGTCAAGATTTTGCGTATTTATCACACACATACACGAGCCTACTAGCTGAGTGGATAGTGCTTTGGACTCGTAATCCTAGGGTCCGGGTTCGAACCCCGTTGATGGTAGAAACAAAATGGGCAGAGTTTCTTTCATTCTGATGCCTCTGTTACCTAACAGTAAATAGGTACCTGGGAGTTAGACACCTGTTACGGGCTACTTCCTGTGTGTGTGTGTGTGTGTGTGTGTGTGTGTGTGTGTGTGTGTGTGTGTGTGTGTGTGTGTGTGTGTGTGTGTGTGTGTGTGAAAAATAAAAAAAAATTAGTTAGTAGTTAGTAACAGTTGACTGATTGACAGTTGAGAGGCGGATCGAAAGAGCAGAGCTCAATCCCCGCAAGCACAACTAGGTGAATAAATATATATACACACACACATACAGAGTGTGTGTGTGTGTGTGTGTGTGTGTGTGTGTGTGTGTGTGTGTGTGTGTGTGTGTGTTTGATTGAATATAAACAGAGACTACTGGACGACCTGGACAAACTGGAGGAATGGTCAAGAATATGGCTACTAAAGTTTAACTCAGGAAAGTGTAAAGTAATGAAATTAGGCGAAGGGAGCAGAAGGCTGAACACAAGGTACCACCTAAGAGGTGAAATCCTGCAAGAGTCAAATAGAGAGAAAGATCTGGGGGTTGATATCACACCGAACCTGTCCCCAGAAGCCCACATCAAATGGATATCATCGGTGGCATATGCTAGACTGGCCAACATAACAACTGCCTTTAGAAACTTGTGTAAGGAATAGTTCAGGACCTTTCATACCACTCCGACCAATCCTGGAGTATGCAGCTCCAACCAGGAGTCCATACCTAGTTAAACACAAGACAAAGTTAAAGAAGATTCAGAGGCATGACTAGTCCCAGAATTGAGAGGTAGGAGCTAAGAGGAAATGCTACTGAAACAAGACCTTACGTCCCTAGAAGTCAGAAGAGTAAGGGGAGACATGATAAACACCTACAAAATTCTCAGGGGAATTGACAGGGTGGATAAAGACAAACTATTTAGCACGGGTGGAACACGAACAAGGGGACACAGGTGGAAACAGAGGAGCCACAGAGACATTAGAATTTTTTCAGTGTCAGAGAAGTTAACAGATGGAATGCACTAGGAAGTGATGTGGTGGAGGCTGACTCCATACACAGTTTTAAATGTAGATATGATAGAGTCCAGTAGGCTCAGGAATCTGTACACCAGTTGACAATTGAGAGGCGGGACCAAAGAGCCAGAGCTCAACCTCCACAAGCACAACTAGATAAGTACACACACTATCGGTTTAAAACCCAAGGGTGTGTATAGGCAGCACAGCAATTCAGTGGCAAGAGGCAGAGAACACCCTGGAAACACAAACCGAAACTCTCCATTTTCCGCTTGTTACAACTTGTGATAAAGTTGTTACATCTTGGCTTAACGTGTTTATGACGTATTAGAACGTTGTTACAACTTGCTATATTGGTTGTTATAACTGGTTAGGAGTGTTAAAACTTGTTCGAACGTTGTACCAACGTCGTAGTTTCGGTGTGTGTGTTTGGCGGGGGCTGCACCAGCTCCCGCCACCTTGACACTTACCCAAACACGCAGACACTTACCATTCGAGCACTGATCCACGGAACATCATACAGCAACAAGAGACTTGTGAGGGAACACATCATGCCATACATGGCTGGGAGAGCCGGACATAACCACCCCAGCACTCAGGCTGCAGCGCCGATGGTTCACTAATTACAGAGTTGTTAGAGAGTTTTTTTCCCCCTACCCTGCGGCCATTAAATCAAAGACGCTTGTTAGCAGATGTTAGGCGGAGAGCCTCGCTCGACCAAGGACGCCCACTGGAATACATGAATAGTAAGTAGGTGCCAAAAAGGACTCCCTAAACAAAATTGTCAATTATAATTTGGGAATTTTATGGGGTACATTTAGCTTTACAGTGATGGACCTTGGGTTCCTAAAGGCCGCTTCTGCCTCAAGGGGATGGTGGCGGAGACGGGATGATCCTGGAATCATGTGATACACGTGGTACGAGTCATTCTGGAATGTAAATCCAGTGTGTTATCCTGTGGTACACAAATTATGGATCTGAACGCATTATATACTTGCAGCGATATCTGTCGAATATTTGCGCAGCGAGATAACATACACATATTAAATCATGATTAATGTGACTAAATTAATTGGCAAAAAGACCTGAGTACTAGAGTTTAACTGAAATAAATGTAAAGTGATGAAACTGGGTGTAGGAAGCAGGAAGCTAGGCACAAGGCACCGAATGGAAGATGAAGCCCATCATGAAACGAGGAAAGAGAAGTATCTAGAAGTTGATATCACTCCAAACCTGCCTCCTGAAATCCACATTAAAGGGATATCATCAGCAGCATATGCGAGGCTGGCTACCATCAGAACTGCATTTTGAAATTTGTACTAGGAATCGTTCATAGCCTTTAATTTCACGTATGTCAGACCAACCTTAGAGTATGCTGCTCCAGCGTGGAGTCCCTAGCTAGTCAAGCACAAGACGAGGTTGGAGAATGTTAATAGGTAAGCTACTAGACTAGTCCCAGAACCACGAGGAATGAGTTGCGAGGAAAGGCTGCATAAATTGAACCTCACGTGGCTGGAAGATAGAAGAGATTGGGGAGGTTACCACACTGATTGGGGAGGTTACCACACTGATTGGGGAGGTTACCACACTGATTGGGGAGGTTACCACACTGATTGGGGAGGTTACCACACTGATTGGGGAGGTTACCACACTGATTGGGGAGGTTACCACACTGATTGGGGAGGTTACCACACTGATTGGGGAGGTTACCATACTGATTGGGGAGGTTACCACACTGATTGGGGAGGTTACCACACTGATTGGGGAGGTTACCACACTGATTGGGGAGGTTACCACACTGATTGGGGAGGTTACCACACTGATTGGGGACGGTTACCACACTGATTAGGGAGGTTACCACACTGATTGGGGACGGTTACCACACACAAAATTCCCGGGAATGGATAGAGTAGATAATGATAGATTATTAGGCATGGGAGGTACTCGCACTAGGGGACGCAGGTGGCGACTGAGTACCCAAGTGAGCTACAGAAATGTTGATATTAAAATAAATTTATCTCTAGAAATAAATAAAATTGTTTCATCGTCAGAATTGTTAACAAATGTAATGCATTAGGAAGTAATGTGGTAGAGGCTGACTCAATACACACTTGCCCAACTAGGCTGGATGGTAGAGCGACGGTCTCGGCTTCATGCAGGTCGGCGTTCAATCCCCGACCATCCAAGTGGTTGGGTACAATTCCTTTCCCCCGTCCCATCCCAAATACTTATCCCGATGCCTTCAAAGTGCTATAATATATATATATATATATATATATATATATATATATATATATATATATATATATATATATATATATATATATATATATATATATATATATATATATATATAGTCGCAATGACTTGGCACTGTCTCCTGATAGTTTCCTTCCCCCGTCCACACACACTTTTGAATGTAGATATGATAGAAAAAATCTCAGGAAAATAGGCTCAGGAAACTGAGCCTATTAGGCTCTGATTCATTGATTAATGGAGATTAAAGCCCCCCACCAAGAGGCTGCACGGGCATGAGTAGCCCGTATAGGTGGCAGATGTTTGGAGTGAAAGTGATCTTTGGTGATGTAACATCTTAAAGTGTGTCTGAGCCTTGTCTGGGTACATGTTGAAGTGTCACTGGCCCCCCTGACTGCGTATATATTAGGCTCTAATGCCAGCTGCCCACCTCTCCCACCCTCTCCCACACTCTCCCACCCTCTCCCACACTCTCCCACACTCTCGCACCGTCTCCCACACTCTCCCACCGTCTCCCACACTCTCCCACCCTCCCCCACCCTCTCCCACACTCTCCCACACTCTCCCATCCTCCCCCACCCTTCCCCACACTCTCCCACACTCTCCCACACTCTCCCATCCTCCCCCACCCTTCCCCACACTCTCCCACACTCCCCCACACTCTCCCACCGTCTCCCACACTCTCCCACACTCCCCCACACTTCCCCACCCTCTCCCACACTCTCCCACACTCCCCCACACTCTCCCACCGTCTCCCACACTCTCCCACACTCTCCCACCCTCTCCTACACTCTCCCACCCTCTCCCACACTCTCCCACACTCCCCCACACTCTCCCACCCTCTCCCACACTCCCCCACACTCTCCCACCCTCTCCCACACTCTCCCACACTCCCCCACACTCTCCCACCGTCTCCCACACTCTCCCACACTCCCCCACACTCTCCCACCCTCTCCCACACTCCCCCACACTCTCCCACCCTCTCCCACACTCTCCCACACTCCCCCACACTCTCCCACCGTCTCCCACACTCTCCCACACTCTCCCACACTCTCCCACCCTCTCCCACACTCTCCCACACTCTCCCACACTCTCCCATCCTCCCCCACACTCTCCCACACTCTCCCACCGTCTCCCACACTCCCCCACACTCTCCCACACTCTCCCACACTCTCCCACACTCTCCCACACTCTCCCATCCTCCCCCACACTCCCCCACACTCTCCCACACTCTCCCACCCTCTCCCACACTCTCCCACCGTCTCCCACACTCTCCCACCGTCTCCCACACTCTCCCACCGTCTCCCACACTCTCCCACCCTCTCCCACACTCTCCCACCGTCTCCCACACTCTCCCACCGTCTCCCACACTCTCCCACCCTCTACCACACTCTCCCACCGTCTCCCACACTCTCCCACACTCCCCCACACTCTCCCACACTCTCCCACCGTCTCCCACACTCTCCCACACTCTCCCACACTCTCCCACCGTCTCCCACACTCTCCCACCCCCTCCCACCCTCTCCCACTAACACTAAACAACAAAAATTACACTCCATAATCAAACCCCCAATAAACTTTTATTGAAGAAACCAGAGAACGGGCGAAAAATAGCACCAAATCTACCGAAACTTTCTTCTGTTCCTCCCCCCATTCTCTTTTTATTCTCCCCTTGCTCTTCTCTTCCTTGTCAAGAGCCGTCTCCAGCCCGAGTATGCACCTCCCTCAGTACCCTTTTTTGTTACTCTCCTCTCCCTCATCTTCCTGCTCTTCTCTTCCTTGTCAAGAGCCGACTCCAGCCCGAGTATGCACCTCCCTCAGTACCCTTTTTTGTTACTCTCCTCTCCCTCATCTTCCTGCTCTTCTCTTCCTTGTCAAGAGCCGTCTCCAGCCCGAGTATGCACCTCCCTCAGTACCCTTTTTTGTTACTCTCCTCTCCCTCATCTTCCTGCTCTTCTCTTCCTTGTCAAGAGCCGTCTCCAGCCCGAGTATGCACCTCCCTCAGTACCCTTTTTTGTTACTCTCCTCTCCCTCATCTTCCTGCTCTTCTCTTCCTTGTCAAGAGCCGTCTCCAGCCCGAGTATGCACCTCCCTCAGTACCCTTTTTTTTTGTTACTCTCCTCTCCCTCATCTTCCTGCTCTTCTCTTCCTGTTGATGGTGCGGGTCGACCTGGCTGGTGGAGGGAGGGAGGGGGGGCGGCGGCGCCCTCCGCCAGCCCCGTCATGTGGTATCCGACACGATGCCGTAACCTCATCTCGTAGCGCTCGATCCCTTTTGGGACTTTCCCGCTGATGCTCACTTGTTTTCGGCACGTAAGGGTTTCGTCGTCGATTGATGGCTCATGTCTTGGTAATGGTTTCGTTTCTCTTTTGCTGTTTTTTAACGTGTTCTTCCTTCTTCTTCTTTCGCTGTTTCATTTCTTCTCTGCTTTTGTATTGTTATCGTTTAAATTCTTTAATTATTTGGCATTTTATAATGGACAATAATCTGCAATTACTGTGTGTCTTGTTGTTTAATTAGTTGTAATGACCGTAAATACTTTTACTACTATTGTGATGCTTGTAGTAGTAGCGGACTAGTCTGCGTCGTGGGCTCACAACCGAGGACTGGCAACTGGACGATCTCAGCTCTAGTGATAACGAAATATCAAGATAATAAGATATCACCGTAGACTAACGAACGAGTAATCTTAAAGCATGATTAAATTATTACCAAATCTTAAAGCAAACGCGACACCTGGCTCCATTTGAGGGAGATTAACGAAACATTATGAAACAAATTTGGAAATTTTATCAGTGTACCATGTTTTAATTACCAGGTAAGGATGAAACTCGTCAAAAATCAGTAATTATATTAAAACAACGTTCACAAATGGGGCGATTGTAATTCAAATTAAGCCATAAGTATTGTGAGAAAAGCCAGGGCTTGATAACAAGCACACAGGCTTGTTAGCGCAGGCTCTTAGAGCAACATATATTCATCATTAAGTTTGCTTGAGTCTTTACACAAGAGCCCGCTCTAATGTAGAGACCTCGTTGAGGTTACCTTGAGGTGCTTCCGGGGCTTAGTGTCCCCGCGGCCCGGTCGTCGACACCTCACAGCCATAGTGTGTCTAACTGGCACTTCTCTATGCTTTAGTTTTTTACTATGTTCAGGGCTAAAGTACATTTGCTGGTTGGTTACTAAGCTCAGATGGGGGCTTTAAAAAAAAAAAAAAATCCAGAGGTTGATAAGTCTTGATAACCCTCCAGAGGTTGATAAGTCTTAATAACCCTCCAGAAGTTAATAAGCCATAATAACCCTCCAGAGGTTGATAAGTCTTAATAACCCTCCAGAGGTTGATAAGTCTTAATAATAACCTATCCAAAAGTTGATAGTTTAGATTGGGCTTAAAGCCTAAGACGTATCGTGAAGCTTACATCAATCGAAGTGCCCCTCTTGAACAGCCCGTGTTAGGACTTGGATTCCACGAGGTGTGTGTGTAATTACCTAAGTGCAATTACCTAAGTGTAGTTACAGGATGAGAGCTACGCTCGTGGTGTCCCGTCTTCCCGTGTATGTGTGTGTGTGTGTGTGTGTGTGTGTGTGTGTGTGTGTGTGCGTGCAGAACCTTGGATTAAGTCGCATCATGGGTCCCAGAGTCCTGGAAGGAAGACTGACAGACGAAGGCTATCAGCAGCCTCGGGGAGGGTGTCCACACACACACCTCTCAGGTAGTCAGCTCCGGCTGTTACGTTAGCGAGGTGATGCCTCACTTCCCCTTACCTGGTCCCGGCTCACCTGGCGTACAGGTAGTGCCGTACGAACTACCCCAGGTGTTGAAGCATGTGCCAGGAATGACTTGAGAATGGTCCAGGACGCCAATCATATGGTCAAGCATGCCAATAGACTTGAGAATGGTCCAGGACGGACCGAAACGTCGTCGTCCCTTCAACTTCTAGTGTGTGGTCTGGTCAACATGACAGGATTGCTCGATCGAATTCCTCTGTACTCGTGGCTGCTCTATACTACTTGTTGCTCCTTTATTTCCTGCTCTCGAGCGTTTTTTTAAATCATCATCATCCTCATCATCATCATCATTATTATCATCATCATTATCATGATAGTCTCCCGGATGAGACATTTAAAAATAAAAATGAAAAAAATACCACACGAAACGCGTATAAACAAGCAAGAGTAACAACAGCAACAGTTGGCGTAGATCCGAATTATAGATCTATGTTTTTCATCCACTTAACGAGCCAGTTGGACCCGGTCGTTTGAGCAGCGTCTCAGTTCCAATTGGTCAGGAGGCGACCTGCCCTTCGCTTCCCCGAGGCTCGTTACGAGCTGGTCTCTGTAGCTCGTGTAGGCGCTTGTTCCCCCCTCCCCCCCCCCCCCTTCCTTCCCCCAAACGAGTCAATTTATCGCTGTAATTACCATCGTGGGATTACTAGGGAGCATGGACACAATAACGAGGTTGAAACAACCTGTTCAAACCACACATATCATTTACGCAAACACTTACGAAACCTGTACATCTTTCCTTAATCATAGCGGCTTTATTTACACTTATTAAACAGTTTACGAGTTGCGAATGCTCATAACCCAATGTGATTGTTATAAACAACTTCGTAATGCTTCAGAGCTCATAAACCTGTTATGAGTCGCCATTTAAACGTACATCAACGTAATGTACACGAAGCCGCCATTTCGTAAATCATTATCAAATCGTAACTGGAAATACGACTTCTTAAGGATCCACGACAGGCCAAGATGTCGGTACTTTTCTTCGTAGGGTGTGTGTTGGGTACTGGGGGTTGGGTACTATGGGTTGGGTACTTTGGGTTGGGTACTGTGGGTTGGGTACTATGGGTTGGGTACTTTGGGTTGGGTACTGTGGGTTGGGTACTGGGGGTTGGGTACTATGGGTTGGGTACTTTGGGTTGGGTACTATGGGTTGGGTACTTTGGGTTGGGTACTGTGGGTTGGGTACTTTGGGTTGGGTACTGTGGGTTGGGTACTGGGGGTTGGGTACTATGGGTTGGGTACTATGGGTTGGGTACTATGGGTTGGGTACTTTGGGTTGGGTACTGTGGGTTGGGTACTTTGGGTTGGGTACTGTGGGTTGGGTACTTTGGGTTGGGAACTGTGGGTTGGGTACTGGGGGTTGGGTACTTTGGGTTGGGTACTGTGGGTTGGGTACTGGGGGTTGGGTACTTTGGGTTGGGTACTGTGGGTTGGGTACTGTGGGTTAGGTACTATGGGTTGGGTACTATGGGTTGGGTACTTTGGGTTGGGTACTTTGGGTTGGGTACTGTGGGTTGGGTACTTTGGGTTGGGTACTGGGGGTTGGGTACTGTGGGTTGGGTACTGTGGGTTGGGTACTATGGGTTGGGTACTGTGGGTTGGGTACTGTGGGTTGGGTACTGTGGGTTGGGTACTGTGGGTTGGGTACTATGGGTTGGGTACTATGGGTTGGGTACTATGGGTTGGGTACTGTGGGTTGGGTACTATGGGTTGGGTACTGTGGGTTGGGTACTGTGGGTTGGGTACTATGGGTTGGGTACTGTGGGTTGGGTACTGTGGGTTGGGTACTGTGGGTTGGGTACTATGGGTTGGGTACTATGGGTTGGGTACTGTGGGTTGGGTACTGTGGGTTGGGTACTGTGGGTTGGGTACTGTGGGTTGGGTACTGTGGGTTGGGTACTATGGGTTGGGTACTATGGGTTGGGTACCATGGGTTGGGTACTATGGGTTGGGTACTATGGGTTGGGTACTATGGGTTGGGTACTGGGGGTTGGGTACTGTGGGTTGGGTACTGTGGGTTGGGTACTTTGGAGGATTGCTGGAAAATTGTATTTTCCGGTAGCAGATGAAATGCATTAGGCGGTGATGTGGTGGAGGCTGACTCCATACACAGTTTCAAATGTAGATATGACAGAGCCCAGTAGGCTCAGGAACTTGTACACCAGTTGATTGACGGTTGAGAGGCGGGACCAAAGTGCCAGAGCTCCGCAAGCGCAACTAGGTGAGTACAGTCGTCCTCGACCAGCAACTCCTCCTCCACCTTGACTTACTAATGCTCCACCTTGGCCCCCACGAGGGGAACAAAGGAAGGCTACATCTGAATACAATAATCTCCCTCACCTCCGCGTCCACAAAGCAACAATGTTGGGGGAGCCAAAATGGAGGCTCCATACATGAGCCAATGGGGCTCCATACAGGCTCCATACATTAATTAGCTCCTCCATTGGAGGAGCCAATGTTGGAGTCTTGTCAGCTCGGCCGCTTGTCTCAGTGTGCGGGCATAATCTCAGCCTAATTACCAGTTCCCAGGGTAGCAGGGGGCCGACTGAGCCTGTCATTAACCCAGACTCCATACAGACAGGTGAACAGATATATTGAGGTAAGGTTTTCTACATTCCTTCTGCCTCCAGGTAGTTCCAAGGATCAATATTTTCGGAACGCGGCCTCTAACTAGGCCTCCTGGTTGGTAGTCTGGTCAACCAGGCTGTTAGATGTAGGTTTGAGTGCTTGCAATGACCTAACTGCAGTTACACGAGGAGACGATGGTTCACGCGGGATTAAGTCTTCCTTATTTCATTATTATATAAGAGTTTTAAATTTACGAATGATGTTGGTACATTTTCACAGCAACTTTTTACCTTATGTATATGAAAATGTCAATTTTTAATGAAATTAACAGATAATATTGATATCATTATTTAGACCTAATTTGATCTAAGCTGAGCAGTTTAGAAATAATATATATATATATATATATATATATATATATATATATATATATATATATATATATATATATATATATATATATATATATATATATATATAAATTAAATTAGACTGCTGCGCTAGTTTTCGCTCTAATTAAAAAAATATGCATATTATAATACGAATATTAATCAGTTAAAACAAGAATGACGGTGGGTTAAAAAATAATACAAATCTAATTAAATAATTTGTATGATTTTCTTTCACTTGTAATCCCTTATCACGGTGTTCAAAACTACCTCTGGCGAGATTTTGAAGGAAACAATAAGAAATTTCTAACATATATATCACTGAATACTGATAAAGGGTTGGAACACTGATTCTATCACGAATCTTCTCTATACTTATCATCTTCTTAACTTTATGATTTCCTTCTCAAGTGATGTCCCCAAAGCTCATTTTTAGAGTTTAATTACGACCTGAAGCCACGAGATGCATTCCCTTGATTCTGCAAACATTTTCAAGTGAAGTGGGGGAGCCGGTCGGCCGAGCGGACAGCACGCTGGACTTGTGATCCTGTGGTCCTGGGTTCGATCCCAGGCGCAGCGAGAAACAATGGGCAGAGTTTCTTTCATCCTATGCCCCTGTTACCTAGCAGTAAATAGGTACCTGGGTGTTAGTCAGCTGTCACGGGCTGCTTCCTGGGGGTGGAGGCCTGGTCGAGGACCGGGCCGCGGGGACACTAAAGCCCCGAAATCATCTCAAGATAACCTCAAGAAGAAGTGGCTACCAAGCGGCTGGTCTAGTGTTAAATACAGCTACCCGGAACAAAAAGTTGCAAGTAGCACGGGCTATGGTGAGCCCGTAGTGGTCTTACCTGGCACAGGAGCGGCGCTTTATGTATCCTGTACAAACTGGCCGGTGTAACCTGTTGTTGTTGTTATAGATTCAGCTACACGGAACAAGTTCCAAGCAGCACGGGCTATGGTGAGCCCGTATCCGGTGTAACCGTATATGTCCTATCAAGAGGACTGAGGGGGAAGTAAGGTGCACGGACCAATAGACCTTCTGCAGTTCCCCCAACGTCTTTTCTATGATGGCCAAATCACACATCAGAAAATGAAAAATACGACTTGATAATGATCCAGGGGGGCTCGAACCCTCGTCGTTTCTTCCCTTTCTGGTGTGTGGTTTGGTTTCTTCAGCCACGTTGGGACTCGTCTTCTCGTATTTTTTTTTTTACACTGGCTGGAGCAGTGTGTGTGTGTGTTGGATATTCTGTCTTGGGATATTCTGTACGGGAGCCGGCCGGCCGAGCGGACAGCACACTGGACTTGTGATCCTATGGTCCCGAGAAACAATGGACAGAGTTTCTTTCACCATATGCCCCTGTTATATAGCAGTAAAATAGGTACCTGGGTGTTTGTCAGCTGTCACGGGCTGCTTCCTGGGGGTGGAGGCCTGGTCGAGGACCGGGCCGCGGGGACACTAAAGCCCCGAAATAATCTCAAGATATTGGTCTTGGGGCTGGAAGAATGTACTTGTGTGAGAGAGCTGGGTGTTAATGCGATGGTCGAGATTGTTTAACATGTAGTGCTTCGCTGTGGTCTAATCTTCTGTCGTGGTTGTTTCTGTCGAATTATTTCGGTGTTGTTGGGCAGTATAACTTTGTTGAGGGTTTGGTAGAATGTCTGTGTGTGTGTTGAAGGCTAGAGGATCACATCTTTAAGGCCAGCTAGCCAACTTTGCAGGGTAACAGATGTGACGTAGGGGACCAACATGGGCGGGTCGGGGGTATCATTGCTCCCCTCAAAACGGGAGGAAAATAAACACATCGAATTCTTTTCCTGGAGAGTAAACACGCGGAGGAGTAACATCCTGTTACACCTGTTACACACAGGTGTAACACGGTAACGCAGAGGTGGAAGAGAGGCAGGAACGTCAGTGGTGGTAAGGTTCGAATCCTGGTCACGGCTCCTACTCATTTTCTCACTTGATTCATCACGTTAATGGGATTTCTGTCTGTACACAGTTCAGGTGCACGTGGAGACAAGATCTTCCACGAGCAGGAGGAGGGGGGGGCCCAGGAAGGTGGAAAGGAAAGTTCAGAATAGGGGAAGGAAGGAAGGAAGGAAGGAAGGAAGGAAGGAAGGAAGGAAGGAAGGAAGGAAGGAAGGAAGGAAGGAAGGAAGGAAGGAAGGAAGGAGGGAGGAGGGAGGGAGGGAAGGGGAGAGAGGGACGGAGGGAGGGAGAGAGACTGGTAAACACAGAAAAGAAACCCAAAAATAAAAATTAAGACGTACCTGTGTGTATGACATGCACCTGGGTGTACCACACACGCAGCAGCTACGCTAGACACATACCCACCTAAGGTGTAACACATTCATCAACCCAGGCTCCTTTTGCCGCTCAAGACGTACCCGTTGCCAGCGGGTGCGTCAAGACGTACCCGTTGCCAGCGGGTGCGTCAAGACGTACCCGCTGCCAGCGGGCACGTCTTATTATCAACACTTCCCGCTCACACCACAGCTCGGCTCCTCTTGTCAGCACACAGTCATCATCTTAAGAGAACAACACGGAGGACCTAACCCCACCCGGGGGGGTGGAAAATAACCCCTATCACACATGGCAGCAAAGCAGAGAATACCTTAAATCATGGGCCCGACACGACGCAGCAAAAGTCACGAATGATTCTTTTACGTCAGATAGTTAAACTCTATTATGCAACGCCCCCTCTTCCCCCCCCCCCATCCCTTCCTCATCTTCCCGGCCATATTCTTTTAACCTCCTCCTCCTCCTCCTCCGGTGGGATCAACCGGGCTCTCCGTTTATCCTGTCGGCTAATTGCTAAACTTACGCCACCGCGAAAGATACATTAAGGCACCTGTTTACCCACTCCCCGTCACGCATCTTCTCTGGCATCTGCAGCAGTTATCCCACGGGAAAAAGATGCTGCGTAAAGATTTGCGTTAATTGGGCGCGTCGATGGCGGTGCTGAGCTGTTTTGGGAGGAGGAATTCTGGGAATGTAGGTTATTAGATTTTCATGTTGAGAGAGAGAGAGAGAGAGAGAGAGAGAGAGAGAGAGAGAGAGAGAGAGAGAGAGAGAGAGAGAGAGAGAGAGAGAGAGAGAGAGAGAGAGAGAGAGAGAGAGAGAGAGAGAGAGAGAGAGAGAGAGAGAGAGAGAGAGAGAGAGAGAGAGAGAGAGAGAGAGAGAGAGAGAGAGAGAGAGAGAGAGAGAGAGAGAGAGAGAGAGAGAGAGAGAGAGAGAGAGAGAGAGAGAGAGAGAGAGAGAGAGAGAGAGAGAGAGAGAGAGAGAGAGAGAGAGAGAGAGAGAGAGAGTGGTGGACAATGCAGGAACATCTCACACTAGGTATGTGGCCTTGGAGTACTCTCCCAAAGTTTCAAGTACTGGGTATCTGAAGTTTCACCTTATACCTAATAGAGGACTACCTCCAAGAACAGGCCGTAAGGGCGAACCTCTATACAGTATAGAGCCTGAAAACCACACAATTGGTGCCATAGAGCAATGTGTTTGATCATTTGATGTGGAGCGATCTACTGCTCCTCATCCCTGAAGGAGTCTATGCTGATGATTGCATATCTTTACATAGACAAAAAGTGGAAATGCTGACTGCTACGAGACTCATTAATGACAGGTAAAGATGCTGACAGATTACATTTGTCGCCGAGAAGATAGAGGCGACGATCGCAACTAGACTGCAATACTGAACCTGGGACAGGCATAGGGGGGGATGAAGACTGTTATAGTGTTCACTGATGAACTTGAACTCTTGTAGATGAAATTTATCTTTTCAAGTACTTTTGAAGAACAAATCCACAAGGGTCGTTATGAGGATTCGAACCTGCGTTCGAATAACTGCATTTGAAGAGCCACGCGTTGAAAGCAAGGCAGTCAAGATATTTACAACTCTTAAGATGAACCTACCTTGCGATACTTTCGAGGCTCAACATCCCTGTGGCCCGGTCCTCGACAAGGCTTCCTGGTTGCTGGACAGGTCAACCAGGCAGTACCTCGTACCTTCTCGACACGAGGGGACTAAAACAGCACCTATGAAGCACAAGTTCGTCCCCATCTTGAGGATGCTCACCTGAGTTTACCCGAAATCTGGACAAGATACAGAACGGTGCGAAAAACACTTATCTCTATTCTTTGGCGGATATTGGAAGACTATCTGTTGAATATAAGACCAATGTTCTCAAGGTTCCTTATCTGGCCCATCTTCAGAGACATCCAGATCTTGGTAATCACAACACAAGGCGCTCAGCCATCAACAGCCTCATTTCTGGCTTTGCCACTCTCAAGAACAACACTCCACCAGTGATCAACTATTCACTCAACACGTAACTACGAGTGAAGATCATGTCAACCGACCATATGAAGGCTCTGGCACACCGCTGCACTCCACACTCTCACCATGACCACAACACCATCCTAACTTAGCATTATGGTTTATTCCTAACGGAAACTAATAACGTCAAATCAATGAGTATCTAGGAGGGAGGGGGGGGGGGGTCAGGCTTCAGATGAGCTGATGGAGCACTCAGGTACACCAGAGAGCACGCAGGTACACCAGAGAACGCACAGGTACACCAGAGAACGCACAGGTACACCAGAGAACGCACAGGTACACCAGAGAACGCACAGGTACACCAGAGAACGCACAGCTACACCAGAGAACGCACAGCTACACCAGAGAACGCACAGCTACACCAGATGATGCACAGATACACCAGAGAACGCACAAATACACCAGAGAACGCACAGGTACACCAGAGAACGCACAGGTACACCAGAGAACGCACAGGTACACCGGAGAACGCACAGGTACACCAGAGAACGCACAGGTACACCAGAGAACGCACAGGTACACAGGAGAACGCACAGGTACACCAGAGAACGCACAAATACACCAGAGAACGCACAGGTACACCAGAGAACGCACAGGTACACCAGCGAACGCATAGGTACACCAGAGAACGTACAGGTACACCAGAGAACGCACAGGTACACCAGCGAACGCATAGGTACACCAGAGAACGCACAGGTACACCAGAGAACGCACAGGTACACCAGAGAACGCACAGGTACACCAGAGAACGCACAGGTACACCAGAGAACGCATAGGTACACCAGAGAACGCACAAATACACTAGAGAACGCACAGGTACACCAAGGCACACGCACGGTCATCAGGGAGCCACACAGGTAAACTTCACCATACACCTGTGCGCGAAAAATAACAGACGAACAAAACAATGCAGACGAATAGAAGCACAAGTCCCGACGCATTCCGTGGATCCATGAGATTAATCAGCGCCAGTCATGAGACGCTGAAGGCGTATATTGCGCAGCCTGCAACACCAGGTAATTAGTTCCCTCCCCCCCCCCCCCCCCCTGCTGGGTTGATAGCGTAATTGGGGGGGGGGATAAGACAAACAGGAAACCTTTGGCACTTTATGGGAGTATTTATAAAGCAAAAAAAATTATAGTTTGACGTATATCCAATTTGTTCAGAGTTGTTATAGGTAGTTGTTATTGTTCCACTAAGATAGTCGAGGGCGTTGATAGCTGCAGTTAGCGCACGCGAACCTGAGATACGAAACCTGTAGATCTTTGCTCAATCACGGCGGCATTATTTACATTTTAAGTTTACAAGCTTCAAAATGTCACAATCTAAGGTTATTATTGTTATAAACAACCTCCTCCTCCTAGTGCTTCGAAGCTCATGATTGAGGAAAGATGTATAGGTTTCGTAGGTGGTTGCGTCACAGTTTGGAGAGTCCTATGGCGTTGTGGTGCTGTGGCATATGTCTTCTTAAAGCTGGGTGTGGAGGTGGCTTCCACCACCACTGCTTAGGGCTCGTTCCTCATCCAAGCCACCCACTCTACAGACGAGTACTGTCCTCTGCTTAACTGGTACATCTAATTTCCATCTGTGCTTCCTCGTTATATTGAGTAGAGTCTGAGAAATGTTCATCTTTAGACGAGCCCAACCTAACCCAATCCGACGAAAAATCAGGGATAAAATGGGTTCTGTTTTTGGGTTCCTATTGGTGATATTTACCCTCCCTCCCCTCCAATGTGCAATGGACTGTCCCTGCTCTAATGGGGCTTCTTGGCTCGCTGCGCTCATCCCGACCTCCCGCTAAGCATATGCATACATATATACATACATGCATTGCATACATGCAACCTACCAAACAGTACCTCTCCACTTTATATTTATATACATTTACTATTTAAATAAATAAATATGTTTATTCAGGTAAGGTACTACATACAAGTGATGTTACATTAATGGATTGATATATAGATAGAGCTAGTACATACAATGCCTAAAGCCACTATTACGCAATGAGTTTCGGGCAAATTTCATTCCTTAGTCTTCTTTGTATGTAAACAAAACGATGTCTGATGGATTATGAACGTTCCTGCGGGATCTTCACTACTTCTTCAGCTTGTACTGGTTATCTTGTAGTTTCTTTCAGAAGTCTTTCTGAATCAATCTTTCAAGACAGTTTTGGAGTTATCAACAGACACAAAAAGGAGCCTATATCCTCTCTTATGTGATCATTCACATGAATCAGAAAGAAGATTCTGATTATCATTCACATAAATTAGAAAGAAGATTCTGATTATCATTCACATAAATTAGAAAGAAGATTCTGATTATCATTCACATAAATCAGAAAGAAGATTCTGATTATCATTCACATAAATCAGAAAGAAGATTCTGATTATCATTCACATAAATCAGAAAATCAGGCCCTGGTCTTGACCCCTTAGCCCCCCCCCCCCCTCCCTTTTAACAGCTCGACCCCTCTTATCATTCTCCCTCTCACTGTGATTCATTGTCTTGTGTTACTAAGATACGCTTATATCTTCTCCAACGCCTTCCTCTCACTCCAGTTTGAGCATTAAGTCTCATTTCTGGCACCGTGGAAGTTTCTGACAAACTTTTTATTATTTGCTCCCTAGATTTTCTGGCCTTTAAGTCACCTCGGCACAGAACTCCGCCTTTCGGGGTAAAATTAAACAATATATATATTTTTTTAATTTAAATATGCCACGTTTGGGATCTACTGTGGATCCGAGCTGGTGATGTAAGATTTCTTCAGATGTGCTACTTTTCTCAGTTTCTTTAAAGTGCCTTTCATGGTAACGATCGCTATGTAGGCTGTCTTCTAGCTTTCTGGCAGTTCTCTTGTTTCCAGGGCAACTGAGAGAGACCTGTTGTATGTCTTAATATTGTCGGTTAAATCTTATATGGCACCCATACCATAAGTCTTGTTTGGCACCCCATACCATATACCTTGTATGGCATAAGCATAAGTATGCTTGTATAGCATAAGTATATCTGTATACTTATGCTTGTATAGCATAAGTCTTGTATGGCACCC
Organism: Procambarus clarkii; assembly: GCF_040958095.1. Lineage (NCBI taxonomy): Eukaryota > Metazoa > Arthropoda > Malacostraca > Decapoda > Cambaridae > Procambarus > Procambarus clarkii. The sequence goes on from NC_091176.1 coordinate 23,142,560, forward strand.
ATATCATATACCTTGTATGGCACCCATAGCATAAGTCTTGTATGGCACCCCATATCATATACCTTGTATGGCACCCATAGCATAAGTCTTGTATGGCACCCCATATAATATACCTTGTATGGCACCCATAGCATAAGTCTTGTATGGCACCCCATATAATATACCTTGTATGGCACCCATAGCATAAGTCTTGTATGGCACAACACACGCACATAGTGAATGACGCTTCCCCAGAATGGAACCCTACAACAGTATCCTATCTCTCGGATACCTTAATTACTACTAGGTGATCAGCGGCATTAGGTGAAACGTACAAGTGCCCAACCCCTTCTTGTCCCGCCCGGGAATCAAACTCGGGATCCCAGATTTGCGAGTCGAGAACGAAGCCAACCTCGGAACCACGAGACTCGAGCCATACAAGACAAACTCACAAGTTACCAACAGAGAGAGTACAAGAAAATCCACACACACACACACACACACACACACACACACACACACACACACACACACACACACACACACACACACACACACACACACATACACACACACACACACACACACACACACACACACACACACACACACACACACATACACACACACACACGTCTTCCTTCCTCCAGCAGCAGCAGCAGGGACTGAGGGCGAGCGGAAGACTGTGGTGAGACATCCTGTGATTTTAGTAATTATTAAGAGGTTCTGATATCAGGTGGACTAGAAGGGCTTTGTTTGGGTTAAGGCCCTCTGTGTGTACCTTAACCCAGGCTGTACCACAGCTCTGTCTCTCTCTCTGTGAGGTGTTGCACAGGGTCTGCACGGTGCTCTGATTGTGTACGTGATGGTGCTCTGATTGTGTACGCACGGTGCTCTGATTGTGTACGCACGGTGCTCTGATTGTGTACGCACGGTGCTCTGATTGTGTGCGTGATGGTGCTCTGATTGTGTACGCACGGTGCTCTGATTGTGTAGGTGATGGTGCTCTGATTGTGTACGCACGGTGCTCTGATTGTGTACGTGATGGGATGGTGAAGGGTAAGGCAAGGGGGGTGGGGAGGGGAATTATCAGGAGAATGGGCCAAGCCATTACGACAGTATAGCACTGGGAAGGGGGGTCAGGATAAGGATTTGGGATGGGACGGGAGGGAAAGGAATAGTGCACAACGACTTGTGGACCATCGGGGATTAAACCCCGACCTGCATGAATCGAGACCGTCGCTCTACCGTCCAGCCCAAGTGGGTAGAGAAAGTGATAGAGATAGAAAAAAAATAATAAACGAAACAGAGAAAGATATGACCGGGGGGGGGGGTGAAAATAGAGCCGTAGAGACAGAGTTATGTATGAGTTACTTAATGGAGCCTGAGGTTATCACAGACACACTATACTACCACTCACAGTGTTCCTGTTGACACACACACACACACACACACACACACACACACACACACACACACACACACACACACACACACACACACACACACACACACACACATGGCTCCTCATTACTCCTCATCCCACGCACCCCCCTCCTCCTCTTCCTCTTCTACCAGTCAATACACACAGTACCATATATATATATATATATATATATATATATATATATATATATATATATATATATATATATATATATACATATATATATATATATATATATATATATATATATATGTTAACTGTATTCAAAGAAGCTGTTGATTGATCCCAGCATCCTCGAAACACCCCCCCCCCTTTACCCCCCCTCATTGTTACACATCTTTTTCATTTCAGTAGAAATATATTTGCACCGTAATGAAATATATTAGAAATGTACTAATGTACTACTACTCTTGTCGGATGAATGTCGACGTGATTATATATTTCCCAATATTTGGAGATCTTTTCAGCGCGTTCAAGTCACCTAAATTATTCTATAACAAGATAGACAGAATTATAGACATTATTCCTTTAGACAGGAACGATTTATTAAAACTGTCCATTGGCAAGATGTCATTTCAGGAGGACGGGGGGTGAGATTCACCCCGCGTCTCGCCAGCAGAGATTTGGTCTGGTTTCGAACCCTGGCTGAAGGATGATTGACTGGACACCAAAAATCTTCAAGTATTTGCCCCTCTTCATCCAGCAAAAATTGGGGAGTCGGTTGTTAACCGACTGGGTGGTTTGTGTTCTAGGGGACAACTAGTAGGTATGGCTTACGTTAACAATTAGTGGATAACGCTGCTACCAAAAAAAAACAGTGTAGGTGAGTTTGGGAGCGGTAGAGTGGTAGGGTAGACTATAAGGATAGTATCCCCGCACCACTGGAGACTCTCCACAACTCCACTTACTCCAGTAACCGCAACTCTCTCACACACGCACGCACGGACACGCACACGCAACAGGTATACGGCGTCTGCCAGGAAGCTTCAGCGTTCAACCTTTGCATCTCACCTGTTCAAACAAGTTCGAAACTAGTTCGAGGACGTTTCTTCCCCAAGGATGACATTCGAGTTCCAGCTGTCCCGAGTGGAACTACGGAGGGAACCAGCTACTACTCGGTTCGAGTAGTCTTTTTTTTTTTTTAGTGTCCCCGCGGCCCGGTCCTCGACCAGGCCTCCACCCCCAGGAAGCAGCCCGTGACAGCTGACTAACACCCAGGTACCTATTTTACTGCTAGGTAACAGAGGCATAGGGTAAAAGAAACTCTGCCCATTGTTTCTCACCGGCGCCTGGGATCGAACCCAGGACCACAGGATCACAAGTCCAGCGGCCACCATGCCAGAAGCGATCCAGGGGCCAGATTCACGAAGCAGTTATGCAAGTACTTACGAACGTGTACATCTTTCCTCAATCTTTGACGGCTTTGCTTACATTTATTTAACAATTTACAAGCATGAAAATTTGTCAGTCAACTGGTGTTACTGTTATAAACAGCCTCCTGACGCTTCGGAGCTCATTAACTGTTTAATAATTGTAAACAAAGCCGCCAAAGATTGAGAAAAGATGTTCAGGTTCGTAAGTGTTTGCGTAACGTCTTCGTGAATCTGGCCTCAGACCGCCACCAGAGCTGGTCTGCTAGGATACAGAGGCTGGGAGTCGCTGCTAGGATACAGAGGGCTGGGAGTCCCTGCTAGGATACAGAGGGCTGGGAGTCCCTGCTAGGATACAGAGGGCTGGGAGTCGCTGCTAGGATACAGAGGGCTGGGAGTCCCTGCTAGGATACAGAGGGCTGGGAGTCCCTGCTAGGATACAGAGGGCTGGGAGTCCCTGCTAGGATACAGAGGGCTGGGAATCCCTGCTAGGATACAGAGGGCTGGGAGTCCCTGCTAGGATACAGAGGGCTGGGAGTCGCTGCTAGGATACAGAGGCTGGGAATCCCTGCTAGGATACAAGGAGTGGCATGTCTGTCACAATTACACACACGTCACACTTGACAGCTTTGACCTCTGTCATGCTTCAACAAAAATACATCCGGCAAACGAAAGTTACTTTGCAACTGCAGTCTAGCAACACCTGGACTGGTTGACACAGCGACGGGTTGAGCTTCATTCAGATCGGAGTTCGATTCCCGCTGATCCAAGTGGTTGGGCACTGTTCCTTTCCTGTAATATCGCTTCCAAATGCCGTATTTGGAAGGCTTAGCGGTTGGTAAGGTAAGAGAGGCATCAGGTCTGTTACCTGACCAAGTAACAGAGGCATCAGGTCTGTTACCTGACCAAGTAACAGAGGCATCAGTTCTGTTACAGGTGTGACCTTGATGTTACTGGCAGGATGCGAGGCTGAGTCGTCACTAATATCAGGGTTTCCGGGTGGAGTCCCGCTCCTGTAGCGGCCTCTACTGCAGGTGGTGGAAGCGGCCGAAACTCCCCAGGGTTTCCGGCAGGTGGAGGCGATCTCAACACCTTCCTGCAGCATCCACTAAGCCCCCGAGAGGGGCAAGGCAATTACTTTCCTTTCTACTCCACTACGGGCTCACCATAGCCCGTGCTACTTGGATCTTTTGGTTCCAGGTAGCGAATCTTTAACCACAACTTTCGTTTCACCTGTTCCTTAAGTGTTCTTAAGTCTGTATCATTTTTCCTTATTCATATTCTTGAAGCTTACAGGTTAGTAGTTCATTGTTACTACCTGTGGTTCCCCGGCGTTTCCCGGGTCTCTGACGGAGACCGTATATCTTCAGGACACACCTGTAACATAGCTGTATAAGGGCTATGGCCGCTTGTCTCTTTATTAACTGTATTAATATATTACTGCTAACATTGCTATTGTCTTATCTTCAGCATTTTACTACACTTGTTTAACATCGTTATCATTACTAGTGCTATCGTTATTATCCTTCGTAAATTTATAATATAAATTAATTTTGCAATATAACACATTGTACAAATAATTACTATAACAATAGTATTTTTTTATCATATCCATTGACATGTGTTGTGAATCCATTGTCACGAAATAAAAAAAAAGTGTGTGTATTTAATTTATATAAATTGGTAATTTATATGTTTGTATATATATGTTCATATATTTACTATGCTACAGAATACATATATCTACTGACATATATTGTGAATCATAGTAAATATATGAACATATATATATATATATATATATATATATATATATATATATATATTTTTTTTTTTTTTTTTTTTTTTTTTTTTTTACCTAGAAGGGGTACCACCTCTGGTGCAAATGTAGGGACCCATAGCCTCGGAGAAGAAAATAAAGAGTACTCAGAGAAGACCTTGTGGATCCTCACTGAACATATATATATATATATATATATATATATATATATATATATATATATATATATATATATATAATGTAATCAATTACCTATTCATATCAATTACGTGCAGACAAAAATGATATTTTGTGACATATTATTAAACAGAACAATGTAAACATTAGTGTTAACATCAAGTGAGAGAGAGAGAGAGAGAGAGAGAGAAAGAGAAAGAGAGAGAGAGAGAGAGAGAGAGAGAGAGAGAGAGAGAGAGAGAGAGAGAGAGAGAGAGAGAGAGAGAGAGAGAGAGAGAGAGAGAGAGAGAAAAAAAAAAGAGAGAGAGAGAGAGAGAGAGAGAGAGAGAGAGAGAGAGAGAGAGATAAATGATAAGTGATGACAGGGGAGCTAATGTTGAAGGCTAGAGTTAAGCAGAGGTAATCGCCACGATTTCACACCTGTCGGCTCACCCCACAGATATTTTAGTGGGTGATGGAGAAGGGGAGAGGGAGGGATATGGATAGAGAGAGAGAGAGAGAGAGAGAGAGAGAGAGAGAGAGAGAGAGAGAGAGAGAGAGAGAGAGAGAGAGAGAGAGAGAGAGAGAGAGAGAGAGAGAGAGCGCTAAATGGAGGGACAGGTAGACACACAGAGAGAGATAGAGAGAGGATAGGAAGGAAGTGAAGATTAAGCACTCACTGGATTTAATAATACAACGCGATTTATCGCCCGGTAGCTTTTTGGGGGGTAAAAAAAATACAATTAATCCTCACAGGTTTAAATCATGGTTTACACGGGTCGGACCCAAACCCGACAGTCTATCAACGCCACTTGACATGTTAACCTCAGCCGGGAATTTACGAGTTTATAACACACATCCTAGCAACCTCCCTCCCCCTCCCCCCTAACAAATAATTTCCCTTCTCTGTTAAAGTTTTTCTCCGGGCCGCTGAAGCGATGTAGCCGTCTGTGCTACACCCCCATGTTGACTACGGACTACATCTCCATGTTGACTACGGACTATATCCCCATGTTGACTACGGACTACATCCCCATGTTGACTACGGACTACACCCCCATGTTGACTACGGACTATATCCCCATGTTGACTACGGACTACATCACCATGTTGACTACGGACTACATCCCCATGTTGACTACGGACTACATCCCCATGTTGACTACGGACTACATCACCATGTTGACTAAGGACTACATCTCCATGTTGACTACGGACTACATCCCCATGTTGACTACGGACTACATCCCCATGTTGACTACGGACTACATCCCCATGTTGACTACGGACTACACCCCCATGTTGACTACGGACTACATCACCATGTTGACTACAGACTACATCCCCATGTTGACTACGGACTACATCCCCATGTTGACTACGAACTACATCCCCATGTTGACTACGGACTACATCCCCATGTTGACTACGGACTACATCACCATGTTGACTAAGGACTACATCTCCATGTTGACTACGGACTATATCCCCATGTTGACTACGGACTACATCCCCATGTTGACTACGGACTACATCCCCATGTTGACTACGGACTACATCCCCATGGTGACTACGGACTACATCCCCATGTTGACTAAGGACTACATCCCCATGTTGACTACGGACTACATCACCATGTTGACTACGGACTACATCACCATGTTGACTACGGACTACATCCCCATGTTGACTACGGACTACATCACCATGTTGACTACGGACTACATCACCATGTTGACTACGGACTTTATCGGTGACCGTTCGAGTCGATTTAAAATTGATTAACAAAATTTCGAAATTGGACAGTGGATAATTTTTTTTTCGTCTTTGTTATATATTCATATTTGTAGTTGTTTTTGTAAATTGATTTATTGGGCCTTTATTATCAGGCTGTTACGGAATTACTATAAATCAAAGATAGTAGTAGCAGAAGTAGCAGAAGTAGCAGTAGCAGTAGCAACCTGATTGCAACTGCTTCCCCCATGGTGTGATCTTATTAGCTGTGTTGTTGTTATTGTTGTTTAAGATTTGCTACCTGGAACAAATAGTTCCAGGTACCTGGAACAAATAGTTCCAGCTACCTGGAACAAATAGTTCCAGCTACCTGGAACAAATAGTTCCAGCTACCTGGAACAAATAGTTCCAGCTACCTGGAACAAATAGTTCCAGCTACCTGGAACAAATAGTTCCAGCTACCTGGAACAAATAGTTCCAGGTAGCACGGGGTATGGTGAGCCCATGATTAACTGTGCTCAATTCCACACCACTCTGAAATCTGAAGTCGATTTCAGCCTGAAATCAGGCTGCAATCGAGCCCTCCCAGATTGGTCAGTTTCGATTCCAAGTTACGACTTCACTAGTGTCCGGGGCCGGGACTTGCGCCCTCCACTTTCGAAACCTGTACATCTTTCTCCAGTAACTGCGGCATAGTGACATAGCTCCCGAGCTCCGATGATCTGTAAGTTTGTCATTAACAATAACATCCTTTGGCCGCATAGTTTCCAAGCTCATACATGGTTTAATACACACTACGCCGCCATGACCGAGAAAAGATGTACAGGTTTCGCAAGTGAACGCGTAAATAATTAATGGATACAGGCCCATATACAGAAAAGGCCCATATCATCAAAATAATTGATGAATACAGGTCCATATACAGGTTCTTTTCATGAGTGATTTAATGGGCGCCTGACAGCTAGGTGGACAGCACTTCGGATTCGTAGTCCTGAGGTTCCGGGTTCGATCCCCGGTGGAGGCGGAGACAAATGGGCAAAATGTTTCTTTCACCCTGATGCCCCTATTGCCTAGCAGTAAATAGGTACCTGGGAGTTAGACAGCTGCTACGGGCTGCTTCCTGGGGGTGTGTAGCAAAAAGCGGGTCTGGTCGAGGACCGGGCCGCGGGGACTCTAAGCCCCGAAATCATCTCAAGATAACCTCAAGGTAACCTCATGGTATGGGTTACATATTTTCAACCACATTGCTGTGTCCTATTCTCTGGCTATCTAGGATATCTGAAGGTCCCATTCAGTCTGGTAGGCTCTTCGGAGCAGGGCGGTGGGTTCGAACGTGCGTCCTGTATCACCCCCAGATGATTGGCTCTGACGTTTGGCTCTCTGGCCTCAAGTACACGGTTTATATCCTGCTACAGAAGCCAAGGAATGTACGTATATGGTGTACGTAAGGCAATGTACACCTTCAAGATAAGATAGGTCTTGATACTGTTGAAGTCATTTATAATTTAACATCGTTTACACAATCTGATTTGTTTTATTCGTTCAAAACATCTATCTGTTCTAACAACTAACTTCTAAATGAAGTTGGTGGTTTAAGAGCCGAAGCTCAACCCCCACAAGCACAACTAGGTGAGCACACACACACACATTACGGGGCCTCGTAGCCTGGTGGATAGCGTGCAGTACTCGTAATTCTGTGGCGCGAGTTCGATTTCCGCACTAGGCAGAAACAAATGGGCAAAGTTTCTTTCACCCTGAATGCCCCTGTTACCTAGCAGTAAATAGGTACCTTGGAGTTAGTCAGCTGTCACGAGCTGCTTCCTGGGGATGTGTGTGTGTGTGTGGAGTAGAGAAAAAATAAGTAGTTAGTAAACAGTTGATTGACAGTTGAGAGGCAGGCCTAAAGAGCATAGCTCAACCCCCGCAAACACTGCTAGATGAATACAACTAGATGAATACACACACTCACACACACACACATTATATATATATATATATATATATATATATATATATATATATATATATATATATATATATATATATATATATATATATATATAAAAGTTTGTGAGGGTACCACCTCTGGTGCCAATGTGGGGACCCATAGCCTCGGAGAAGAAAATAAAAAGTATTCAGAGGAGACCTTGTGGTTTCTCACTGAACACTAATATTATCCTCTCCTACCACCCCCATTCTTTTGTGTGTACACATGTATATTTACTTTATTTGAACTTTGTTACAAAAAAGGAGTTACATATGGGTTACAAAGATGGTTGTCATAGGTTGTCGAGTTCCTCCAGCTCCTCAGGTGGCGGGCAGGAACCCTGGATGCAGTGCGCATTCCCCCTCTGTATCGCCACACTGAGGCGCTGGAAAAGAAAGCTTGCAGCTCTCGGGTCCCTTGTTGTTTCAATGAGCCTAGAACCCAGTTCCTTCAAAAAACTGGTAGCACTTTTACCCCAGGCGCCGAGCGTCTCAGAAGCAATGGGGACAAAATTGTAGTGGTGATCCAGTTCTCTATACTTACGGGATTTGGCTGCTTCCCTGTGGGTGGCAGCGCCACCTGGTTGTGCAACACTGAGGTTAATGTAGGTGTTAGCCAGGGTTGATACGCACGTGTAGTCCCATACCAACTGCTTGCCATTCTTCCAGGGGTTCACTGTGATACCATCCGGGCGACCAATAAGAGCATCAGAGTTACGGGGCGTTAGGTAACGGGGCTCTCTTTCAGCTGGGCATCCAGCTGTGGTGAGGCTCCTCTTGATGATGTCGTTAACTTCACTGTGCCTCGAGTGCCATCCCCCTGTGCTTTGGCAGAGTAGGCCATGGTGACCGTACCTGTCAGCCACCACCTCGCCGCAAATATATATATATATATATATATATATATATATATATATATATATATATATATATATATATATATATATATATATATATATATATATATATATATATATATATATATATATATCTGCATATTTCACCACATACCGCTCTTCCAAAATCACATGTTTACCAACGTTCACATTTCCATACAAGCAAAGGAGCTTATCAACACAACCATCTAATTAGTATCTTTCTCGGATGATTATCTAAATGTCCTTTAACAATCTATATGTTATAGTCTCCTACTTATACAATCCTCCCATTCTCCTATACACCCATTTATCTATGTCACTGCAGTGTGCCACTGTTCCCCCTTCCCTCCCCCTCTTACACCTCCCCCCCCCACCCTGTCCCTTATACCTCCCCTTCCCCTTACCCCTTATCCCTCCCTTTTCTTTTTTACCTCCCATCACCTGACACGAAAAATATACCTGTTCCATTGGCTGAGCCAAGAGCCAATTAGTGAAGGATGGTCAGGTGTTTCCGGGACGGACAATTACGAGGAACAGGAGGATAGGTTGCTGTGGAGTGAGGGGGGGGAGGAAGGAAGGGGGGAAGGGGGGGAGCAGGGGACGAATGAGGGAGTGGTAGAAGGGGTAAGAGCAAAAGGTAAAAGGTGAATAGGGGAGGGAGAAGAGTGAGGAAAGATTAAGGGAGGGGGGGGGGTGAAGAGGTGGGTGGAACTAAGTAATACGAAACTTATAGGGGAGGTGTTCCGTGTACCGTGCTCGGGGGGGGGAGGGTAGGGGAGGTGGAGAAGGGAAGGGGGGGGGGGCACGAGGAGGAGGGGGGGGGAGGGAGAAAGGGTGTTACAGGTGTAGTTCCGGAGTGTGTTATACCCTGTGTTAAGGGATGAAGGGCGTGGCACCTTGGGGAGGGGGGAGCATAACCACGTATCTTCTGGGGAAGGGGGGGGGAGGGGGTAGCGTGAGGTGTGGGGGAGTGGGAGGAAGGGTTGGAGGGGGGAGTGAGGGAGGATATGGTGTCCTCGTAGGTAGACAGGTAGAAAATAGTGATCACAGGTGCCTCGGTGCGATTAGTAGACCGTTACCTGATTGTTTGTGGTGTGGATAAAGAGGGAGGAGGGGGGGGTGTAGGTGGGGGGTGTAGAGGGAGCTGTTAAGTGGCCCTTGTTGGGTAATTGGGTCGTGGGTGGGCTGTTAAATGGCTATGGTTCGGTAGTTAGGTGATTGGTGTGCTGTATCTGTGGCTAGGTAACTGGGCGATAAGAATATAATGGGGTAGGCTGGACACTAATGGGTGTTGTATCTCCGTTTCATCTCAAGTGCCAATATCATCTACATTATCTCCTCCCACCATACGGTCAACCTATTAACCTGAGCTGTTACTTCACCATTCACCCATTTACCCCTCATCTCCATTCAGCATCATCTCCTTCCCCCCCCCCCGCTTCATCTTAATGTAACATTACCCTTTCCTACCCCTCCCCCCCCCCATCTCCATGCAGTGCCTGCCTCTTTATCTCCAAGTAGCATTATTATATCTGTATACAGCATCACCGCCTATAGCGTAGTACCTTTCTGTTAACTATAACTCTCCTAGTCCACAGAGAGGCACTGTGATGATACAAATGTCATGTTTACATTTCAAAACGCTGCTCGAAAGGGATCTATACAAATTATTATGTTTTGAAATCGTTATATTGTTTCCAAATCACGATATGGTTTTAATCATTATATTGGTATTGTCATAATATTGTTTTGAACTGATTTCAGACGTTTTTTGGCTACGTACGGTCAGAGTATTGTATGATAGAAACAGGCTTTCCAAGCCTAACGTTTATTCCTTAAGCTTGTTAGTAAGTCTTTTCAAGTCCCATGTGGAGTTACACCGGGTAAGTGGAAGTTCAAGGTCTTTTTAGACCTTAGTGGAAGGAACGAAGTGCGGAAGAATAGTTGAGGCTTCGTAGAGGCTAAATTTAAAAAAATGGATATGATATGTCGAGAACAAGAAAAAATGAGCGTCATTGCATTAGCCAGCTGGAAAAGCCGGGCCCAGGAGCTAAAACTCGGCGCTGCAAGCTTTTGGGGGGAAGTAAAGACGGAGAAGGGGAAGCTTTCTGAGGTTATATATATATATATATATATATATATATATATATATATATATATATATATATATATATATATATATATATATATATATATATATATATATATATATATTATTGTTTCTACTTATTTTGTAGGGTGTGATGGTGTAGTGGGTTAAGGCGTACTAGTTATGGCAGCTACTGGAAGGTAGTTGTGCTTTCTGGGTTCGAGGCCCACTGGTGGGTGTTGTCCAAAGATTGTTAATCTTCACTTGTGGTTTATGCAAGTATAGGCTTATATATATATATATATATATATATATATATATATATATATATATATATATATATATATATATATAACCCAGGTGTTGTAGGTCCCAACGCCAAGTGTGTCTTGAGTACTCAGGAGGCCTTATACCACCTAGGCTACTGCCTCCATAATGAACATTGTGTTCATAATGAACCTTCCTTACCACCTGCCTCCATAATGAATTGAACCTTCCTTACCACCTGCCTTCATGAGGAACTCAAGACACCGTAGGAAGCTCGTGTTCAACATGACTCACTGAAAAAAAGATTTCTATATCGCACGTAAACATTTCTGCGTCACTCAAGAGACTCGAGGAACGTGGAAAACAAATGTTGCTGTGTATCAATAAAACAATGTTGCAACTGATGTTTCTGTGTGTGCATGACCCCTAGCCCCTGTAAGGGAGCCACCCCCTGCCACCACTGACCCCTACCCCTGTAAGGGAGCCACCCCCTGCCACCACTGACCCCTACCACCCTGTAAGGAAGCCACCCCCCTGCCACCACTGACCCCTAGCACCCTGTAAGGAAGCCACCCCCCTGCCACCACTGACCCCTAGCCCCTGTAAGGGAGCCACCCCCCTGCCACCACTGACCCCTAGCCCCTGTAAGGGAGCCACCCCCTGCCACCACTGACCCCTAGCACCCTGTAAGGGAGCCACCCCCTGCCACCACTGACCCCTAGCACCCTGTAAGGGAGCCACCCCCCTGCCACCACTGACCCCTACCCCTGTAGGGGTAGGGGTCAGCCCTGTAAGGGAGCCATTCCCCCCCCCCTGCCATCAACTCACACTAATTGAGAGCGATAGACAATAAGGCTGAAGCTAATGATGCGAAACGTTTTTTTTTTTCCCTGACGCTCAGAAGGTGAATAACTATTCAGAATACGACGGTTGATACAAACTTTGATGTTGCTTCAAGATAATTGACGAAGGGCCTGATTAGGATGCCTGAGGCGTTAGTCTTTGATGTTCTGGGAGGGGTAAGGGGGAGGCAGAAGAGGGTTGGAGGGTGAGGGAGAATTCAAAATATGAAAAGAGGGGGAGAAAATAAAGAGGAAAGATAAAGAAGAGGAAAGGGAAACGAGAGATAAATATTTACAATGAAAAAGGGGAAAAAGAGGAAGAAGAGAGGGTGAAAGGGGGTGGATGGATGAGAACCATCGTGGAAAGAATGAAAGGACTGGGATTCCAGGGAATTAAGATCATCCGTCATACTGATATAATGACACATGGTTACTGTGGTCTATGTTAAGACCCTTGACCGGTTATTTATTTATCCACGAGCATTTGTTGGTTTATCCTGGTGATGCTGTGTTGGTTAGCTGAAGATCGACGAGAGGGAGAGAGAGAGAGAGAGAGAGAGAGAGAGAGAGAGAGAGAGAGAGAGACTCCTGATGGGTCGGCCATCCATCTCTCATCCAAATTTCAGACAAAGGAAAAGACTGGGGGATAAGACTCATTTCTAGTCCTGACCTGTTCCGCTTGGACTGGCCAGCACATGAGGGTTCAACTTCGTGAACAACCAGGAGTCGGCAGCCACGACATGAGGCGCTCAGCCCAGCCTGGTGCTGGCTGTATCATTCTCAACAACAACACTCCATCAGCGAACACTTAATCCAAGACTGGAATACTTTCTCTCAACATGTATAGAAATGCATCAAATTACAGATCAACAAGAGAAGACAGACACAAAGAATATCGCTTTTCAAACAAGTTGTTGGTCGCTCTTGCACATCCTCGCTTGAGGCGACGCTGCAGCGTGGGATGGAGGGAGGTAGGGATGGAGGGAGGGAAGAGGAGGGGGGGGGATGATTGGGAGGGATTGGGAGGGAAGGTGGGATAGGGAGGGGGACAGAGATCTCCCTAATCAAGGGCCTCAGGTAATGCACAGTTGCCCAAAACGCTTCGATATTTCCTGCCTGCTTGCGGAAGGAAGTCCCGGAGAATTATATGGGCCGAAATTAGAGATCAGACGCTTAGCATCTGGCATCCGGCCGGAGAGGTGGCAGAGGCTTGCTACAAGTGGGCCACTGATGCTGTATCTGTCGCAATAGCTGCACTTGTCATCGATATCCTCCACACACACACACACACACACACACACACACACACACACACACACACACACACACACACACACACACACACACATACACACACACACACACACACACACACACACACACACACACACACACACACACACACACACACAAGAAACACACAGAAAGCAGCCTGAAACAGCTGTCTAACTCCCAGGTACCTATTTACTGCTAGATAACAGGGGGCATCAGCGTGAAAGAAACTTTGCTTGGTCTGGGAATCGAACTCGGGCTGTAGAATCACGAGTGCTGCGCGCTGTCCACTCAGCTATCAGACCCCTGGCAGCCCCCCCCCTCTGTGTGTGTGTGTGTGTGTGTGGAAGCACACACGGGGTCCAAGAGCTAATAGCTCGCTTCTGCAGATACAAGGAGTAAATACACACACACAGACGTGCCGCGATGCTGGAACTGTTGCTGTCAAAGTGTGGGCGTTGCTGGGGCTCGAATTATAGAGAGGTGGACCCGGTACTCTGGGGGTATCTTGAGGTTATCTTGAGATGATTTCGGGGCTTTAGTGTCCCCGCGGCCCGGTCCTCGACCAGGCCTCCACCCCCAGGAAGCAGCCCGTGACAGCTGACTAACTCTCAGGTACCTATTTACTGCTCCCACTTGGGTTACTGTGGGGATTTTCTTTGGTGGTCATGACCACAGGTCGACAACCACCACCACATTACCATAATCACCACACCACCACAATCACCACAATCACCACACTACCACAACCATCACCACCATCATCTCGTCTAACATCCGGTCCCACATCTCTCAGAGTATCCGGGAGATCCCGACCACAAGATTACGGAAGCCTCCGTCATGCTCCAACAGAAAGGACTGAGAGAGAGAGAGAGAGAGAGAGAGAGAGAGAGAGAGAGAGAGAGAGAGAGAGAGAGAGAGAGAGAGAGAGAGAGAGAGAGAGAGAGAGAGAGAGAGAGAGAGAGAGAGAGAGAGAGAGAGAGAGAGAGAGAGAGAGAGAGAGAGAGAGAGAGAGAGAGAGAGAGAGAGAGAGAGAGAGAGAGAGGGAGAGAGAGAGAGGGAGAGAGAGAGAGAGAGAGAGAGAGAGAGAGAGAGAGAGAGAGAGAGAGAGAGAGAGAGAGAGAGAGAGAGAGAGAGAGAGAGAGAGAGAGTAGACCTCCAGACACTTAGGAAACCACAACCACTAATCTAATCATAAATTATCCATGCAGTGCCTCACTAAAGTACATCATCTGTGTCTACATGTGAGTGTGTGTCTAGATATGCGTGCATGTGCATGTGCGTGTGCGTGTAAGCTGCTCTAAGCGCACCCACATCAACAGGACAACAGCGAATCTCTCATATGCATCACTCGCTGAGCGCGCTAAATATACCCCACTAAGTACGCCAATATTTATAGACTCCTCCCACCGCTCGCCATTGGAGGCAGATATTTAGGGTAAAGCCCAGGGAATTAGATGAGCGTGGGAGGGGGGGGGAGCGTGGGAGGGGGGAGCGTGGGAGGGGGGAGAGTGGGAGGGTGAGCATGGGAGGGGGAGCGTGGGAGGGGGAGCGTGGGAGGGGGAGCGTGGGATGGAGCGTGGGAGGTGGGAGCGTGGGAGGGGTGTGCGTGGGAGGGGGGAGCGTGGGAGGGGGGAGCGTGGGAGGGGGGAGCGTGGGAGGGGGAGCGTGGGAGAGGGGGAGCGTGGGAGGGGGGAGCGAGGGATGGAGCGTGGGAGGGGGGAGCGTGGGAGGGGGGAGCGTGGGAGGGGGAGCGTGGGAGGGGGGAGCGTGGGAGGAGGGAGCGTGGGAGGAGGGAGCGTGGGAGGGGGGAGCGTGGGAGGGGGAGCGTGGGAGGGGGAGCGTGGGAGGAGAGGGGGAGCGTGGGAGGGGGAGCGTGGGAGGAGAGGGGGAGCAAAGACAGTAAGAGCAGAGAGTTTAAAGACACAAGCAGCATAACCAAACCAACAAAAAACAATCACAACAACACAGAAACAAAACAAAAAAATGAGGCAGAGAAATAAGAAGAAATCAAACAAAATTTCACTCTAACAGCCAAGCAAGTCATCTGAAACAAGAACAGACAAACACATCCCAACGACACACACACACACACACACACACACACACACACACACACACACACACACACACACACACACACACACACACACACACACACACACACACACACACGGCCGCCGAAGATAAGAACAAAACAAGGACACTAATATTAATAACTCAGGAGGTTGGACGCCACTTAAAACTCTGGCTCGAACCAAGTGCCATCAGTCGGGGTGGCGATTGTCCCCCAGAGAGCCAGCGACTGTGAGGCACAGTGCCGGGGGGGGGAGGGGGGGTGGCAGCGTTGTTACCACTCCTCACTAACTCTTAAACTGCTCTATTATCCCGAGACTCGTTTCTCTGTGGGTTTTTTTTTTGTCTCCTGTGTGTGTGTACTCACCTAGTTGTGCTTGCGGGGGTTGAGCTCTGGCTCTTTGGTCCCGTCTCTCAACCGTCAATCAACTGGTGTACAGATTCCTGAGCCTACTGCGCTCTATCATATCTACATTTGAAACTGTGTATGGAGTCAGCCTCCACCACATCACTGCCTAATGCATTTCATCTGTTAACTACTCTGACTGAAAAAAGTTCTTTCTAACGTCCCTGTGGTTCATTTAAGTACTCAGTTTCCACCTGTGTCCCCCTTGTTCGCGGCCCACCCATTTTAAACAGTTTATCCTTATCTACCCTGTCAATTCCTCTGAAATTTTTGTAGGCAGTGATCATGTCTACCCTTCTCTTCTGTCTTCAGTGTCGTGAGGTGCATCTCACTCAGCCTTTCTTCGCAACTCATGCCTCTTAGTTCTGAGACTAGCCTAGTGCCATACCTCTGAACTTTTTCCAGCTTTGTCTCGTGCTTGACAAGGTACGGGCTCCATGATGGGTCCGCATACTCCAGGACTGGTCTTACATGTGTGGTGTACAAGGTTCTGAATGATTTCTTACACAGGTTCCTGAAGGCTGTTCTGATGTTAGCCAGCCTCGCATATTCCGCAGATGTAATTCTTTTTATGTGGGCTTCAGGAGACAGGTTTGGTGTGATATCAACTCCTAGATCTTTCTCTCTGTCCGTTTCATGAAGTACTTCATTTCCCATTCGGTATCCTGTGTCTAGCCTCCTGTTTCCATCGCCTAGTTTCATGACCTTGCATTTACTCGGGTTGAAGTTTAGTAGCCATTTCTTGGACCATTCATTCAGTTTGTCTAGGTCATCTTGTAGCCTCCTACTATCATTCTCTGTTTCAATCCTCCTCATAATTTTTGCATCGTCAGCAAACAATGAGAGGAACGATTCTATACCCTCTGGGAGAAAATTTACATATATCAGAAACAGTATGAGGGGATAGAAATAGCCTAAGCTACTTATCCCTTTGAGATGTAGTTCTTTCTTGTCTCAATAAACATACTTGAACTTGAAACAGTATAGGTCCAAGGACTGAACCCTGCGGGACTCCACTGGTGACGTTTCGCCAATCTAAGGCCTCGTCCCTCAAAGTGACTCGCTGTCTTCTGTTGCTTAGGTACTCCCTTATCGAATGGAGTACCTTCCCTTTCACTCCTGCCTGCATCTCCAGCTTTTTCACTAGCCTCTTGTGTGGTGCTGTGTCTAAGGCTTTCTGGCAATCTAAAAATAAGCAGTCTGCCCACCCTATCTTTCTTGCCTGATTTTTGTTGCCTGGTCGTAGAATTTATTTAACCTTGTGAGGCAGGACTTGCCATCCCTGAACCCATGTTGATGCTGTGTTACAAGTTCTTTCCCTCCAGATGTTCCACTAGCTTTTTATGCACAATCTCCTCCATCAGCTTGCATGGTATGCAAGTTAGGGACACTGGCCTGTAGTTCAGTGCCTCCTGTCTATCCCCTTTCTTGTATATCGGGACTACATTAGCCGTTTTCCAAATTTTTGGCAATTCCCCTGTCCTCAGTGATTTGTTATAGACTATGGAGAGTGGCAGGCACAGTGCTTCTGCTCCTTCCTTTAGTATCCATGGGGAAATTTTCATTTGGGACTATAGCCTTTGTCACATCCAACTCTAGCAAGAGCTTCCTTACATCTCCACTGGTAATCTCAAACTCTTTTAGTGGTTCCTGGCTAACAATTTCTTCTCTTATCTCTGGAACTACTACTTGCTCTAATGTGAAGACCTCTTTGGAATTTCTTATTCAGTTCCTCGCACACTTCCCTGTCGTTTATAGTGAATCTTTCTGCCCCTGTCCTCAATTTCATTACCTGTTCCTTTACTGTTGTTTTTCTCCTGATGTGGCTGTGTAGTAATTTAGGTTAAATCTTTGCCTTGCTTGCGATGTCATTTTCGTATTGTCCTTGTGCCTCTCTTCTCAACCTGACATGTTCATTCCTGGCACTCTCGTATCTTTCTCTACTCTCAAGTTTCCTGTTATTTCTAAAGTTTCTCCATGCCCTTTTACTTTGCTGCTTAGCTAGCCTACATCTCTGATTAAACCATGGGTTTCTCATCTACAATTCGTTGCTTTACCGTGTACGCCCACTGAGAGCCCTGGTCGGGGACCGGGCCACGGGGACGTTGAGCCCCGTCCCTAAGGTGTCCCTACGATGGTGTGGTGAGGGTGGCAGGTGACTGGCGGCCCTGACACCCTGCTTCACTATAGCAGGGTGTCAGGCCCTGACACCCCTGAAATAGGGGCACAGTACTTTTATCGCCCCTTTGAACATGCTGGGACCACACAAGAGTACCATAAAGTACACGGTAATACTGCAAAAGTCCCATAGCCTAGGGGAAGAGAATAAAAGTAATTTTAAAAAGTCCTTTTTGATAGGCCCTGAATATTTTTTGTTAAGGTTTTCTTACCCCCCTAAAACTCCCATCTTGTACGATTTATTTATATGCCCGAAATAAACCTTAGAAACACCAGAAAGAATTTGTTCAGTGTCAGTAGTTGGCAGATGGCATGCATTAGGCAGTGATGTGGTGGAGCCAGACTCCATACACAGTTTCAAATATCTGTATGATAGAGCCCAATAGGCTCATGAACCTGTACACCAGTTGATTAAATGTTGAGAGGCTAAAAAGTCCCCTTGACACACAAGGTTAACACACAATTATACAAGTACAATTAGGTGAGCAGAATTAGACGAGAGTAATTAGGTGAGCAGAATTAGGCGAGTGCAACTAGGTGAGCAGAATTAGGCGAGTGCAATTAAGTGAGCAGAATTAGGCGAGTGCAATTAGGTGAGCAGAATTAGGCGAGTGCAATTAAGTGAGCAGAATTAGGCGAGTGCAATTAAGTGAGCAGAATTAGGCGAGTGCAGTTAGGTGAGCAGAATTAGGCGAGTGCAATTAAGTGAGCAGAATTAGGCGAGTGCAATTAGGTGAGCAGAATTAGGCGAGTGCAATTAAGTGAGCAGAATTAGGCGAGTGCAATTAGGTGAGCAGAATTAGGCGAGTGCAATTAAGTGAGCAGAATTAGGCGAGTGCAATTAGGTGAGCAGAATTAGGCGAGTGCAATTAAGTGAGCAGAATTAGGCGAGTGCAATTAGGTGAGCAGAATTAGGCGAGTGCAATTAGGTGAGCAGAATTAGGCGAGTGCAATTAAGTGAGCAGAATTAGGCGAGTGCAATTAGGTGACCAGAATTAGGCGAGTGCAATTAAGTGAGCAGAATTAGGCGAGTGCAATTAGGTGAGCAGAATTAGGCGAGTGCAATTAAGTGAGCAGAATTAGGCGAGTGCAATTAGGTGAGCAGAATTAGGCGAGTGCAATTAAGTGAGCAGAATTAGGCGAGTGCAATTAGGTGACCAGAATTAGGCGAGTGCAATTAAGTGAGCAGAATTAGGCGAGTGCAATTAGGTGACCAGAATTAGGCGAGTGCAATTAGGTGAGCAGAATTAGGCGAGTGCAATTAAGTGAGCAGAATTAGGCGAGTGCAATTAGGTGACCAGAATTAGGCGAGTGCAATTAGGTGAGCAGAATTAGGCGAGTGCAATTAGGTGACCAGAATTAGGCGAGTGCAATTAGGTGAGCAGAATTAGGCGAGTGCAATTAGGTGAGCAGAATTAGGCGAGTGCAATTGGGTTGTTGAACCCTGGGAGAGCGCGTCAGAGTGTTCTGGTCACCACAGAACCAATACTCATGGCCAAAAACTTGTGAAACTGACCTTCCCTAACCTATCTGTGCTTGTCCCTCGCTCCCTTCAATTATACCTGTAAGTTTTTTTTGGTCAAGACCTTGATGATTGGGCGCCCTGTCAGTCATTTTGCCAGAAGAAATGTTTCCTGGTTCTGTAACATAGTTGAATTGGTGCTGTCTGTCTGTCTGCGTCTGTGTCTGTCTCTGTCTCGGCCTCTCTGTCTCTGTCTCTGTTTCTCGCGTTAACATACTCTTCAATTTTTTATTTCTCTGCTTCCGCCTCCCCCCCCCCTTTATCTTCATTCTGTCCTATTACTTCTCTATCGTTTCCTCCCATTTCCTCTCCTTCCTAACTGCCAGGTTCCCCCTTATCCTTCCCTACTCTTCTCATCCTCTCTCTCCCTCTTCTCCCATTCACCTTTGGCTTCCCCGGACTCTCATCTTAGTATATATCTTACTTACTGCCTCTTCTTCTGAGCACAACACTTTCTCTCTGAACAAATTCAGCAAGAAACACAGGTTAGAACCTTAATCAAGGCCCTTGTGGCTTTGTTCAGTGATATATGACGTAATTATGATTTCTCTGTGTACTTTCTCGCTCTCTTTATGAGATCATTAGTTCTTATAATATAATAATATCAACATTCACCCAAGAAAATGTCTGCTGGAAAGTGTCTTTAATAACCTCCGGGGATGCGCTAGTTCGAGCCCATTGCACTACCTACCTACCGTGATATATCTTATAGATATATCACATTCCTGTAATCTCATTGAGCTGGTTATTTCTGGCGGATATGATCTAATTGTATTTGTTCCTCCCAAGTATATGTGTTGTGTTCTTGTTGGTCTCTGTCATTTCTCAACCTCACCTTCGAATAGGACTCCGTTTCCTCCTAACATATCGTCTGAATACTTAGTTTTTCTTGTATGGGATGTGTCCTCACTTAGTTGTGCTTGCAAGGGTTGAGCTTCGGCTATTTGGTCCCGCCTCTCAACTGTTAATCAACTGGTGTATAGATTCCTGAACCTACTGCATGGGCTCTGTCATATCTACATTTGAAGATATGTTTATTCACCTAGTTGTGCTGCAGGGGTTGAGCTCTGGCTCTTTCGGTCCGCCTCTCAACTGTCAATTAACGTTTCAATTAACGTTTTTTTTTAACACACACACACACACACACACACACACACACACACACACACACACACACACACACACACACACACACACACACACACACACACAGCTAAACTATTGGAGGTGGCGACAGAAAACTTTTTAAGCCAGCATGTCAGGGAACCCACAAGAATGAGAGGCAACGATAAACCAGCGAGACGTGACCTAGTCTTCACTCTGAACGACTCCGACACACGGGAAATTGGTTTCAAGGCCCCAGTAGGAATGACCGATCACATTGTACAGACGTATGATTATCTGGTTGAAGAAAGGTTAATGTACTCAAGAAAGGGACCTGAAAACAAAAGGCTGGCATTCCGAAAGGGAAACTATGAGGAGATAAGAAAATTCCTGACAGATATACCATGGGAAACAGAGCTTAGGGGGAAAGACGGCCCAAGACATGATGGACTACATCACGCAGAAGTGCAAGGACGCAGCAGACAAGTCTGTTCCGGTCCAAAAGGAAAACAACGAAATGCAGATGAGAAACCCATGGTTTAATCAGAAACGCAGGCTAGCTAAGCAGCAAAGTAAAAGGGCATGGAGAAACTATAGAAATATCAGGACACTGGAGAGCAGAGAAAGATACCAGAATGCCAGGAATGAACATGTCAGGGTGAGAAGATAGACAGAAGGACAATACGAAAACGACATAGCAAGCAAGGCAAGGACTCAACCTAAATTACTACACAGCCACATCAGGAGAAAAGCAACAGTAAAGGAACAGGTAAAGAAACTGAGGAGAGGGGCATAAAGATTCACTACAAACGACAAGGAAGTCTGCGAGGAACTGAATAAGAAATTCCAGGAGGTATTCACATTAGAGCAAGGAGAAGTTCTAGAGATAAGAGAGGGAATAGTTAACCAGAAACCACTAGAAGAGTTTAGAATTACCAGTGGAGATGTAAGGACTCTTGCTTGAGTTGGATGTGACAAAGGCTATAGTCCCAGATGGAATCGTCTTTGGATCCTAAAGGAAGGAGCAGAAGCACTGTGCCTGCCACTCTCCATAGTGCATAACAAATCACTGGTAACAGGGAAACTGCCAAAAATTTGGAAGACGACTAATATAGTCCCGATATACAAGAAAGGGGATAGACAGGAGGCACTGAAGTACTGGCCAGTTTCCCTAACTTGCATACCATGCAAGTTGATGGAGAAGATTGTGCGAAAAAAGCTAGTGGAACATCTGGAGCGAAAGAAATTTGCAACACATCAACATGGGTTCAGGGATGGCAGGTCCTGCCTCACAGGATTAATTTAATTTTACGACCAGGCAACAATAATCAGGCAAAAAAAGAGAAGGTTGGGCCTACTGCATATTTTTGGATTGCCAGAAAGTCTTTGATACAGTACCACGTAAGAGTCTGGTGCAAAAGCTGGAGTCGCAGGCAGGAGTGAAAGGGAAGGTATTCCATCGGATAAGGGAGTACCTAAGCAACAGAAGACAGCGAGTCACTTGGAAGGGGTGAGGTCTCAGATTGGCGAGTCCCGCAGGGTTTAGTCCTTGGACCTATACTGTTTCTGAAGTATGTTAATGATCTCCCTGAGGGTATAGACATCGTTCCTCTCGATGTTTGCTGATGATGCAAAAATTATGAGGAGGATTAAAACAGAGGAAGATAATATGAGACTGCAAGAGGACCTAGACAAACTGAACGAATGGTCTAAGAAATGGCTACTAAAGTTCAACCCGAGTAAATGTAAGGTAATTAAACTAGGCAGTGGAAACAGGAGGCTAGACACAGGCTACAGAATGGGTCATTAAGTCCTTCATGAAACGGACAGAGAGAAAGATCTAGGAGTTGATATCACACCAAACCTGTCTCCTGAAGCCCACATCAAAAGAATAACATCTGCGGCGTATGCGAGGCTGGCTAACATCATAACTGCCTTCAGGAACCTGTGTAAGGAATCATTCCGAACCTTGTATACCACATATGTAAGACCAATCCTGGAGTATGCGGCCCCAGCATGGAGCCCGTACCTTGTCAAGCACAAG
This sequence comes from Procambarus clarkii, assembly GCF_040958095.1. Lineage (NCBI taxonomy): Eukaryota > Metazoa > Arthropoda > Malacostraca > Decapoda > Cambaridae > Procambarus > Procambarus clarkii. The sequence goes on from NC_091176.1 coordinate 23,165,690, forward strand.
ACGAAGCTGGAAAAAGTTCAGAAGTATGCCACTAGGCTAGTCCCGGAACTAAGAGGCATGAGTTACGAGGAAAGCTGTGAGAGATGCACCTTACGACACTGGAAGACAAAAGAGTAAGGGGAGACATGATCACTACCTACAAAATCCTCAGGGGTATTGACAGGGTAGATAAAGCTAAACTGTTTAACATTGGTGGTACGCGAACAAGGGGACACAGGTGGAAACTGAGTATTCAAATGAGCCACAGGGTCGTTAGAAAGAACTTTTTCAGTGTCAGAGTAGTTAACAGGTGGAATTAGGCAGTGATGTGGTGGAGGGTGACTCCATACACAGTTTCAAAAGTTCGGGGAAAAAGAGTTTGTCAATAAAATCAACCTTAGATCAGTTGACATATACAGTTTTATATTAATATATCGTCACAACACTGAACTCTATTCACATTACGAACACATTAAAGGCGCACACTGCGGTCACATTATGAATACAATGTAGTAATACACATCGTGTTCTAATGATGAACACTTAAAGTATACCTAGTATGTACCTTGTATGTGCACATACTAGGTACAAGTCTACCCACTGAGACGACACATACAAGGTACAAGTCTACCCACTGAGACGACACATACAAGGTACAAGTCTACCCACTGAGACGACACATACAAGGTACAAGTCTACCCACTGAGACGACACATACAAGGTACAAGTCTACCCACTGAGACGACACATACAAGGTACAAGTCTACCCACTGAGACGACACATACAAGGTACAAGTCTACCCACTGAGACGACACATACAAGGTACAAGTCTACCCACTGAGACGACACATACAAGGTACAAGTCTACCCACTGAGACGACACATACAAGGTACAAGTCTACCCACTGAGACGACACATACCAGGTACAAGTCTACCCACTGAGACGACACATACAAGGTACAAGTCTACCCACTGAGACGACACATACAAGGTACAAGTCTACCCACTGAGACGACTAGTACAAGGTACAAGTCTACCCACTTAGACGACACATACAAGGTACAAGTCTACCCACTGAGACGACACATACCAGGTACAAGTCTGCCCACTGAGACGACACATACCAGGTACAAGTCTACCCACTGAGACGACACATACCAGGTACAAGTCTGCCCACTGAGACGACACATACCAGGTACAAGTCTGCGTACTTGGAATACTTCAATTTCTGGTTTAATATCGACACATTTCGAGGAAGCAAAGGTACCAAGAACATGACCGTGACTCAGTCCTCCCTCGAGCAGCAGCGAGGTGTACCGCTCCTTCAAGACGTTAAGGTACGTATAGCCCTGTACTACGTCCCTTTCCTTATGTACAACCCGGGTCCTTGTGTTCTACCCAATATGTTGTATTATCACGAGGGAAAACGACCAATCCGTTGCAGATGAGACGGATTAGTCAACATTAAAGCATCGTAATATTGACGTTGTGTGCGTGCATTTGTGTGGATTAGGTTAGGTGGATTGTTTGAGTTTGTATGTTTTTGTTTTGGCAATTATTTTCTTGTTTTGGATAGCAAATCGGCTAGGGGGGGGGGTGGGCCCTGACAGCTGAGTGGACAGCGCTTCGGATTCGTTGTCCTGAGGTTCCGGGTTCTATCCCCGGTGGAGGCGGAAACAAATGGGTAGAGTTTCTTTCACCCTGAAGCCCCTGTTACCTAGCAGTAAATAGGTACATGGGAGTTAGACAGCTGCTACGGGCTGCTTCCTGGGGGGGGGGGTGTAACAAAAAGGAGGCCTGGTCGAGGACCGGGCCGCGGGCACGGGAAGCTTCGAAATCATCTCAAGATATCCTCAAGATCTTACCCTGAAAACACAAACCGAAACTGTCTCTATTTTCGGCTTGTTACAACTTGTAATAAAGTTGTTACATCTTGGCTTAACGTGTTTATGACGTATTTGAACGTTGTTACAACTTGCTATATTGGTTGTTATAACTGGTTAGGAGGGGTTAAATCATATTCGAACGTTGTACCAACGTCGTAGTTTCGGTGTGTGTTTGGCGGGTATCATGTCCAGTCGTGGTTCACCTTAGGCAATCACCCAACACATAAAGTTGACTTTCCACGCATGCTTTGCAACAAGAAGGAAGCGCAAAGCCAGTATGGTTATATTCCACTTGCAAGGTGTACGAGAGTAAGAAATTAGGATAGGACGGAGGGAAGGAATTATGCTCAACCCCCTCGGACCATTGGGGATCGAACGCTGGCCCTGCAAGAAGCAAGCCAGACGGTCTACCGACTTGCCTAAGTAGTTGAACCAGCCACAAGGCCAAAATACTATTTCACAGAGATAATATTACTGCTACTCAAGATCAACTTAGCACAAACTTAAGATGACCTTCACCTTTAGCGCAGTTTAAGTTCCATTCTTGGAAGTGGGCAACGTGTTATCTTAAGTCCATAACCTCTTATCTCGCGATATAACGAGCAAACCACTGATTAGCATGAACGACCATTAAGCCTTGATGCAAACCAGACTAACAGCTCACAATGCAATGATTTCAACCATCAGATGGATTTTAACTCCAAGTGACGTACAAGCTCTTGTTACTAAATACAATGATTAAGCTTAACAACTCACATATGGGTGTAACCAGGTCGTCCAGGCTGGTGGTCAGAGTTCCCCATTGTTTGCGGTGTACACGAACTAAGTGGTAAAGTGATTCCATCTTAAGTGGCTGGAAACGACGAAGCTTTTCAATTTTGTTCTCATGATATGCTCTATTAGTGAAGAGAGATAAATTGGCTTGTGTAACCCGCAGACCAAAATATAAACTCGTTTTTTTTTTAAGTCTTTTTAACTTGGTGGGATTCAACTGAAACCTTTGTACCGTACTACAGGGCAGAGGGTACAGTGTTAGGACACACGGGTGAAGGTATGGCTTCGTGGATAGAGATATGTGGGTACAGAGTAGGGGTACAGTCACCAGGGTACAGTCACCAGGGTATAGTCACCAGGGTACAGTCACCAGGGTAGTCACCAGGGTACAGTCACCAGGGTAGTCACCAGGGTACAGTCACCAGGGTACAGTCAGCAGGGTACAGTCACCACGATACAGTCAGCAGGGTACAGTCACCACGATACAGTCACCAGGGTACAGTCACCAGGGTACAGTCACCAGGGTACAGTCACCAGGGTACAGTCACCAGGGTACAGTCACTAGGGAACAGTCACCAGGGAACAGTCACCAAGGTACAGTCACCAAGGTACAGTCACCAGGATACAGTCACCAGGGTACAGTCACCACGATACAGTCACCAGGGTACAGTCACCAGGGTACAGTCACCAGGGTAGTCACCAGGGTACAGTCACCAGGGTACAGTCACCAGGGTACAGTCACCAGGGTACAGTCACCAGGGTAGTCACCAGGGTACAGTCACCAGGGTACAGTCAGCAGGGTACAGTCACCACGATACAGTCACCAGGGTACAGTCACCAGGGTACAGTCACTAGGGAACAGTCACCAGGGAACAGTCACCAAGGTACAGTCACCAAGGTACAGTCACCAGGATACAGTCACCAGGGTACAGTCACCAGGATACAGTCACCAGGGTACAGTCACCAGGGTACAGTCACCAGGGTAGTCACCAGGGTACAGTCACCAGGGTACAGTCAGCAGGGTACAGTCACCACGATACAGTCACCAGGGTACAGTCACCAGGGTACAGTCACTAGGGAACAGTCACCAGGGAACAGTCACCAGGGAACAGTCACCAAGGTACAGTCACCAGGGTAGTCACCAGGGTACAGTCACTAGGGAACAGTCACCAGGGAACAGTCACCAGGGTACAGTCACCAGGGTACAGTCACGACGCTGTGTATACTGTTAAGCAACAGGAAAACTGTACGACTACGAACAATGGGCCTTCTTTAGCCGAGACCTAAATAGTAAACATATGGGATACATAGTGAGTACAAGTGTGCGTACTGGGAGGACACAGGCCGGATGCAAGTACTCGTACTGAAGACACGTACTGATGACACATACAGAGTACAAGTGAGGAAAATAATTATACGACTCACTCCTCTCTAGAACAGAAGCAATCTTTACAAGTATACCCAGATCTGAACATCCATCAGCGAGGTCAAACACATCAGTGGCTTCTTGAGGGTATCTTGAGATGATTTCGGGGCTTTAGTGTCCCCGCGGCCCGGTCCTCGACCAGGCTCCCACCGCAACTTGTCACCAGGAGCAGGCCGCCAGGGTCTCACCACCCGTGCGCGTACACACACACGCACACACACACGCACACCAGGGGGGTCTGATAGCTGAGCGGACAGCGCGCAGGACTCGTAATTCTGTGGCCCGGGTTCGATTCCCGGACCAGGCAGAAACAAATGGGCAAAATTTCTTTCACCTTGACGCCCTTGTTACCTAGCAGTAAGTAGGTACCTGGGAGTTAGACAGCTGTCACGGAGCTGCTTCCTGTGCGTGTGTGTGATGCTCAAACCCTCCCCTCCCCCACAAGAACAACTAGGTGAATACAACTAAGTGAATACACACATACCATCCCTACGCTCTCACTGATGCCAATAACAATTACATTATAAACCACCACATGTCCCAGTAATTAGTATAACGTGATTCTAAACACTCTTTAGCCGGTCGGCCGAGCGGACAGCACGCTGGACTTGTGATCCTGTGGTCCCAGGTTCGATCCCGGGCGCCGGCGAGAAACAATGGGCAGAGTTTCTTTCACCCTATGCCCCTGTTACCTAGCAGTAAAATAGGTACCTGGGTGTTAGTCAGCTGTCACGGGCTGCTTCCTGGGGGTGGAGGCCTGGTCGAGGACCGGGCCGCGGGGACACTAAAGCCCCGAAATCATCTCAAGATAACCTCAAGATAACCCAGTTTTACGAGGCAAGCTCGACAAATGGTACAGTCTCTAGTATCAACACTAATTGGCCGAGTCTGTATTACGAAGAACGTTAATTACCGTAGCATCCTTGAGGTATCCCTCGGTACACTCTGGTTAAGGTACCACCACTAAATTCAGTAGATGGTATCAATACCAGATAGAAATTCTCAGAGATACTTTGAGACTTCCTCCTTATGGAGATTCTATTGAGCTTTTCCTCCTGAATTTAAATGCTTTTGCTTCCATGGTAAGTGATTAGCATTGGGTCTAGACGAGGTGGGGAGTCTGGTGAAACACGCGGCGGAGTGTGGTGAAACACGCGGCGGAGTGTGGTGAAACACGCGGCGTAGTCTGGTGAAACACGCGGCGTAGTCTGGTGAAACACGCGGCGGAGTGTGGTGAAACACGCGGCGGAGTGTGGTGAAACACGCGGCGGAGTGTGGTGAAACACGCGGCGTAGTCTGGTGAAACACGCGGCGGAGTGTGGTGAAACACGCGGCGTAGTCTGGTGAAACACGCGGCGTAGTCTGGTGAAACACGCGGCGTAGTCTGGTGAAACACGCGGCGTAGTCTGGTGAAACACGCGGCGTAGTCTGACGAAACACGCGGCGTAGTCTGGTGAAACACGCGGCGTAGTCTGGTGAAACACGCGGCGTAGTCTGGTGAAACACGCGGCGTAGTCTGGTGAAACAAACAAACACTCCGCGAAATATTAGCCCAGTGGACGAATAAAACATTAAAGCAATTAAACAGCACGTTAAAAAAATATCTTTGGTGTAATTGTTAATATTAAGTCTTGGCAAACACCAGAGAGAGAAAAGTTGTATATAACCCCAACAAATACCAAACGAATCTTAAAACAAGAAACAAAAAATATGAATCTTAAAACAAGAAACAAAAAATATGAAGAGGCCAAAAAAAAAAAGACCGAGGTTAAGAAAGAGGTCCGGCTGGTATTTATCAGCAACCTTTTCTCGGAGCGGCGACAAGACCACTTTGGTGTTGACGGATCACTGGTGAGCTCATTTCCTTGACCATGCCCCCAGAAGGTCACCGGCACCAGGGTGCCACTAGCTATTATGTCCTTGGTGAGGGAGGCGCCGGCGGCTTGAGTCTGCCCTCGAGTGAGACTTGTGCCTGAAGGGGGGGGGGGTGGGTTAAGTTATTAGAAAACGGGTATTAAGGATTGCTGTTATCTGCTTGGGCACTTGTGTTGGGTATTATTGCCCTTGGAGAAAAACTGTTGCAATGATGCTTTGAGGCGGGAGCAGTCAGTACCCCGCGCTCACGCATCTGTTAAGTGCTCCCCATGCTGGGAATTTTCACTTGGTGGGTCCCAGTGTGTGCAACATGTATACTCTTCAAATCCCCATTGCCTCTGTATTCGAGGCAGTGGCACACTGCCTCGCCGTCCGAATCAACACTGTATTCAAGTGCGTATGTGACAGGGCAAAAGAAAACGAATATACAGGCATCATTGTTTAAATTGCCGACACTATATTATATATATATATATATATATATATATATATATATATATATATATATATATATATATATATATATATATATATATATATATATATATATATACACGCCCCTTCGTTTCAGCAGGGTACAGTAGGGAATCGACACTGTTGTTAGGGGAACATGAAGTTGTTTCTGCAGAAGGTGTCCAGCAGGGAGACCCACTTGCCCCTTTCCTTTTCTGCATGGCAGCTAAAGAGGTCACAAGCAGGTTGTCCAGCGAATTCAACATCTGGTTCCTGGACGATGGCACCCTGGCAGGGACACAGGAATCCCTGCTAGGGGATCTTCAGCTACTGAAATCTAAGGGAGAGGAGTTAGGCCTCACCCTAAACCCATCAAAGTGTGAAATCATCTCATCTAGCCAACCAGTCATAGATGCAGTACGAATCATATTGCCAGGAGCCCCAGTGATCGCTACCACCAACAGTGTGCTGCTAGGGGCACCTCTGGGCTCGAACGCCATTTGAGGTAGTCCTCGAGGAAAAGCTGAACGACCTGAGGAGGATGGAGGAAAGAATAGGGGCTTTGGATGCTCACGATGCTTTGTACCTTCTTACAAGGTGCCTGGCCTTGCCCAGACTTACCTATTTCCTCAGGTGTGCTTCCTCCTTCGACAGCCCAAAATTAACAGAATATGAATCACTCTTAAAGTCAATAACTATGAAAGTGTTAAACCTTTCCCTGCAAGATGACCAATGGGACCAAGCACCATTCCCAGATAGACTCGGGGATGAAGATATTCGCAAGGCGACACAGTTAGCATTGTCGGCATTCTAATCCTCGACCAGTGCTACAAGTGAATTAGTGAATGAAATACTACCAGAATACTTAAGGAACTTCATTGGGATTCATGATCCCAAATTTCCGGAAGGAACTGGTCAGTGGGACACTCTTGCTAATTCACATCCTCGACCAACTTTTCCAAACGACGGTAAACAGGCCAAATGGGATAGCCCCATAGTGGAGAACATCGTCAAAGCATTGCTGGAGGCAACTTCTGGGAAGGACAGAGGGTGTCTCCTAGCTGTGCAAGCTCTCCATGCCGGGGACTTCCTGTTGGCAGTCCCTAATTCCGCCTTGGGCACCCGCCTGGACCATCGGGCCCTAAGTATTGGTGTTGCCCTGCGCCTTGCCGCCCCTATCTCCACCGAGCACCGGCGTATTTGCGGCCATGCACGGGCAGACCAATACGGCAGCCATGGTCTCATCTGTCGTAAGACACAGGGGAAGATTGCCAGACATGAAGCAGTCAATGACATCATCAAGAGAAGTTTGGCTACAGCTGGGTGTCCAGTACAAAGGGAACCTCAGTTGTGCAGGCCTGACAACAGCCAAAAACGCCCAGATGGAGTCACCCTGCAGCCGTGGAGGGAAGGTAAACAGGTCGTGTGGGATTACACGTGTGTGTCTAATTTGGCTGATACCTATCTACCTTACAGCGCAGCTGAGGGAGGCGGGGCGGCCACCTTCAGGGAGACCCAGAAAATCAACAAGTACAGGGACCTAGAACGTTGTTACAGGTTCGTGCCGATAGGCTCTGAGACTCTGGGCGCCTGGGGTAAATGTGCACTTAAGTTCTTAAAGGAGGTGGGCGAGGACCTCATTGGGAAAACAAAAGACTCACGAGCGACCAGTTTCCTGTTCCAGCGCCTTAGTGTCGCAGTTCAGAGGGGGAAATGCGTGCTGTATCCTGGGTACGCGCCCGACCGCCGAGGAGCTGGACGAGGTCTTCGAACACTAATTGTTATATTGTTATATAATATGTGTGTGTGTTCTCTGTAAACTGTAGCATTGCAATAAAATAAAATAAAACAAAATATATAAAAAAATAATAGGGGTGGTAGAAGAAAAGATTAAGGTGTTCAGTGAGAATCCACAAGGTCTTCTCTGAATTCTCTCTATTTTCTTCTTAGAGGCTGTGGGTCCCTGGAATTGCACCAGAGATGGTTCCCCTATATTATATTATATATATATATATATATATATATATATATATATATATATATATATATATATATATATATATATATATATATCTAGATCATGTCGGCTTAGTCTGTATATACGTATTAAAAGGTCAGGAGCTTGGAAACTTCACAACCCCAAAGTTATTATTATAATTATTAAACAGCCTCGAAACGTTTTGTAACTGTTCATTAAATATAAACTAATCCGGCATGATTGAGGAGAGATGTACAGGTTTCGTAAGGGGACGACAGAGTGCTTGATGAATTCTGTTTGGGCCAGGTAGATGAGCTCTTGACTCTAGATGTACTCAAGGAGTTTGGTGATGTCTGCGGGATATAAGACCGTGTGCCATGTATTGACGATTGTATCTTAAGTTTGACAGCTTGGTGACCTTCGGCGCGACTCTTGGTGAGCTGAGAAGAATAGTCGAGTTGGTGGTGGATGATTCTTGCTCCTACAAGACAGATGGCAGCCACCTGAACAATCAGACTGTAGTACAAATGGCTGGAGTTAATAGATGTCTTCCCCTTCATCTTCTTTTACTCATCTCCATTAGTATGCTTAATTCTTTTTCTCGATATTCATAATACACGTTGTTGTTGTTGTTGTTTTAGATTGAGCTACTGGGAACAAAAAAGTTCCAAGTAGCACGGGCTATGGTGATCCCGTCACAGAGAGTCCACATTCCTACTATTAGTTATCACTCACCTCTCCTCTCCATACGCTTCTCTACCTTGTTCCCTACTATTCTTCTTTATATCCTCTTCCTTCCCCTCCCCCATTTACTGCCATTCTCCCCATTTCCGCTCTCCCCTCATGAAACACTCTCCCCCCCCCTCCCCTCCTCACCTTGTCAAGACTTCCCTCCCTCTTACACTAGCCCAGTCTTGAAGCCATAACTCCAAACCCATGTCGACCGCGGAGAGGAAATAGCCATTCCAAGATGGCTCATATTAAGACGCATTGCGCCTTCAAACTGGCAGGCTGGCTGGTCTTATAGGCAAGGGACCGCCTGGCATCACCCATCAATACCTTTTCGTAAGAGAAAACTCCAGCATCCCTAAAATAAAAAAAAAAATCGGTCTTAAACAAGAAGCGAGGAGATGGCCCAGAGATGCGAGGGAGGCTTGTGAGATGATGGAGAGATTGTTGATGTTGTTGTTGTGATGTCCTGTTGTTGGGTTGTTGCAGAGTTGCAGAGTCTTTGTTGTTGATGTCACGTTGATGTTCGGGTTTTCAAGTAGTATTTCTCTTTGAGATGTTGGCCGTTGTTCTGCTTCTTGGCCTCGTGCTGTCAACACGAGGACACGACAACAGGTCTTGTCTGTTAACAGGTTTGTAATATAGTTTGTGACTTTCGTTCAATTAAGGTCTTAAACAAGGCCCGTGAGCGCACAGTAGTTTTGTATTGAACACCTTTTTTTTTTGTACGCTTTCATTAACGTATGGAAATCTCTATTTCCCATTGATGGTACGAATAGACCTTTTGTGTGTGTGTGTATTCACCAAGTTGTGCTTGCGGGGGTTGAGCTTCGGCTCATTGGCCCGCCTCTCAACCGTGAATCTACTGGTGTACAGATTCCTGAGCTTCTCGAGCTCCACCTACATCTGAAACTGTGTATGGAGTCAGCCTCCACCACATCACTTCCTAGTGCATTCCATTTACTAACTACTCTGACACTGAAAACGTTCTTTCTAATGTCTCAGCGGCTCATTTGGGTACTCAGCCTCCACCCGTGTCCCCTTGTTCGCGTACCACCCGTGTTAAATAATCCATCCTTTTTTATACTGTCAATTCTCCTGAGAATTGTATATGTGGTGATCATGACTCCCCGAACTCTGTGTATGTATGTATATGCACGCGCGTGCGCGCACACACAATCACAGATGCATAAATGCACAAATACGCTCATACATGCACTCGCCGGACACACGCACACCCACTCTCACGCACACCCAATCACACCACACTCACCCACACCACACGCACACCCCCCCCACACCACACCCACACCACACCCACCCACACGCACACCCCCCCCACACCACACCCACACCACACCCAGCCACACGCACACCCCCCCACACCACACCCACACCACACCCAGCCACACGCACACCCACACCCCCCCACACCCACACCACACCCACCCACACACACAGTACTTGTCTTCATGAAAACATTAACAACACAAGGCTTATATTATCAATTTGTAGCCTGCGACACGCCCTTCTGCGCCGCTAGTTTGTGGCCGTCCTGGACACTAGTGATTACAACGGCCTCCGTGGACCAGTGGAGCAGGCGCGGCGGGGGAGGGAACACACACACACACACACACACACACACACACACACACACACACACACACACACACACACAAACAACCACCGATGTAAACAACCGATGGCTGGAAAGGCGGGATACAAGAGTCAATGCTCGATCCTGCAAGCACAAATAGGCGAGTACAAATAGATGAGTACACACACACACACACACACACACACACACACACACATACACGAGCTTACCTTTATACCCACCAATAAGATATAAATGGCATATTTTGCTACGCTGCTGCAAGAGCAATCAGAGACTTCAATCAATGAGAAATTACTTGCAAATAATAATAGACCCGAGAGTAGGGGGGGGGAGAAGATGAGACATGCAGAGAAAAGCTAAAAGAAGTAACAGCATTAAATTTCCTAAATCTATACTTCTTTAAGACTTCAAAGAGAATACACACTCCCAGAAGAGAAGAAGCTGGGTGTGATTAGAGCAACAAGCTCCAAGAAGATATCACCTTGGATAATAAAGGAATAAGCAGACTCATTGGATTGACTCTTTGCTACAGTAATAAACTACTCATAAGAGAGAGAGAGAGAGAGAGAGAGAGAGAGAGAGAGAGAGAGAGAGAGAGAGAGAGAGAGAGAGAGAGAGAGAGAGAGAGAGAGAGAGAGAGAGAGAGAGAGAGAACTCTCCCAAGTTTGCCACAAGAATGATCCTTGAACTTAGAGGACTGAGTTTTGTGGTTTTAATATTGAACATATTATAAAACATGAGCGAGATAGGACATATATAGCGACAAATGGGGGTGCTTAAAATGGCGAATTAATGAACGAGTTAATCAATGGATTAATGGACGAAAATCGCCAATGTTAACTCAGATGAGCCACTGGGAGGCAACATAGCACTTTTGTGTCAAAGTTGTACTCACCTAGTTCATACGGAACGGAACTTTCATACGGAAGTTCAAGTAAGTGGAATGAGCTGAAAGTATCGGTAGTCGAGGCCTGCTGTCATGCATACTTTCGAGAGTATGACATGACAATTGTCGGGAACCATTCCAATTGTCGAAACGTGACTGAAAAGCTGGGGCCCCTGGAGCTGAAACTCAACATACAAGCACATAAAGGTAAGTGCCCACCTACTCTCAATGACTTCATAGAACCAAAAACCAATTCCAATCAGGCAGAGTACACCCACTCTCTCACGACTCACTCTACCAATCAAATAATCAATCACACGAGCACCACTTAACCCTTGGCTCTATTTACAAGCACTAACCCTTAATACTGAAGGCAGTATAAATCTGTACAGGTTTTACCACCAGTCACGAGGGGTGAAAATCCTTTGCTAAGTTGGAGTGACAATGGTTTATACCCACCGAACACAATGACCCACAGGCTATGAGTGGTTCAGCAGGTCAATTGAGAGCTGTTAACGGGAGTGAAACGCCTAGGATTCAAGGTCAGGGAGGAATATACATGTGTGTTTGTGTGTGTGTGTGTGTGTGTGTGTGTGTGTGTGTGTGTGTGTGTGTGTGTGTGTGTGTGTGTGTGTGTGTGAGTGTGTGTGTGTGTGTGTGAAGACAGGAAGTCAATGCAGAAAGGTAGGGAGGCAGAAATACCGGGAGCAAGGCAGACAGGGAGGAAAGCAAACAGGAAATAAGGCAGACAGGCTAGGAGGGAAACAAATGTAGAGTTTCATAAGTTTCATCTTTTTTTGTTTGTTTGTTTTAGAAAACAATAGAGAACGGTTGAGGCAGCGTTCTCTATGATACAACAGTCACAAAATATTCGCCCGGCATGCACCCACAGGAGGCGGGTCTCCTCTCCATACTAATGTCGAATAGCAATTATCCTGAAGCGATTGTAGAAACCAATTGCTACACACCAATACTCCCCCCCCCTCCCCCACAGTCCCTCTGTCTCTTTCACCTTCTTCTTCCACTCTCCCTCATCATCAGACATCATCTCATGTAAGTGAGATATGTGACAACACACACACACACGCACTAATATCCGAATTACAAGTACCACCAACCCTTTCCTCTCACCCTTTTACTCTCTCCCCCTTTCTCTCTCTCTCTCTCTCTCTCTCTCTCTCTCTCTCTCTCTCTCTCTCTCTCTCTCTCTCTCTCTCTCTCTCTCTCTCTCTCTCTCTCTCTCTCTCAGCAGGAGTACCAGCAACAGGGGGTTGGGTGCAATAGGATAAACACAAAACCATAAACTTATAACATTTGCTTCCCCTTGCAGAGTGCCACTTGGAACGAGGACCCTAGTGCCAATTGGCACTGGGGGGATGCGACAGCTGTGCCACGCAGGAGGCATCACGGGCTGACACGCGTATTTAATGTGTTGGTGTTTGGGAGAGTGTAACAGGGCGGTAATGGGTCACTTGAGAGATTTTCCGCCATGTGAGTAGAGGATGAGATCTTCCTTCTTCTGATATCCTTGCTCCTTGTTTCATATATCTGCCCCTGTGGGATGTTGTTGTCTGCTCTGTGGGATGTTGTCTGCTCTGTGGGATGTTGTCTACTCTGTGGGATGTTGTCTGCTCTGTGGGATGCTGTTGTCTGCCCCTGTGGGATGTTGTTGTCTGCCCCTGTGGGATGTTGTTGTCTGCCCCTGTGGGATGTTGTTGTCTGCCCCTGTGGGATGTTGTTGTCTGCCCCTGTGGGATGTTGTTGTCTGCCCCTGTGGGATGTTGTTGTCTGCCCCTGTGGGATGTTGTTGTCTGCCCCTGTGGGATGTTGTTGTCTGCCCCTGTGGGATGTTGTTGTCTGCTCTGTGGGATGTTGTTGTCTGCTCTGTGGGATGTTGTTGTCTGCTCTGTGGGATGCTGTTGTCTGCTCTGTGGGATGTTGTTGTCTGCTCTGTGGGATGTTGTTGTCTGCTCTGTGGGATGCTGTTGTCTGCTCTGTGGGATGCTGTTGTCTGCTCTGTGGGATGCTGTTGTCTGCTCTGTGGGATGTTGTTGTCTGCTCTGTGGGATGCTGTTGTCTGCTCTGTGGAATGCTGTTGTCTGCTCTGTGGGATGTTGTTGTCTGCTCTGTGGGATGCTGTTGTCTGCTCTGTGGGATGCTGTTGTCTGCTCTGTGGGATGTTGTTGTCTGCACCAGTGGTGGTGGTGCAGGTGCCAGGAGAGGCAGCACAGTATCAGTTACTGCAACACAAGAGAGAGCACGCACAAGAGAGAGCACACACAAGAGAGAGCACACACAAGAGAGAGCTCACACAAGAGAGAGCACACACAAGAGAGAGCACACACAAGAGAGAGCACACACAAGAGAGAGCACACACAAGAGAGAGCACACACAAGAGAGAGCACACACAAGAGAGAGCACACACAAGAGAGAGCACACACAAGAGAGAGCACACACAAGAGAGAGCACACACAAGAGAGAGCTCACACAAGAGAGAGCACACACAAGAGAGAGCACACACAAGAGAGAGCACACACAAGAGAGAGCACACACAAGAGAGAGCACACACAAGAGAGAGCACACACAAGAGAGAGCACACACAAGAGAGAGCACACACAAGAGAGAGCACACACAAGAGAGAGCACACACAAGAGAGAGCACACACAAGAGAGAGCACACACAAGAGAGAGCACACACAAGAGAGAGCACACACAAGAGAGAGCACACACAAGAGAGAGCTCACACAAGAGAGAGCACACACAAGAGAGAGCACACACAACGCGGGAGAGATGTCGGCCTCAGCCTCTCTATCAGTGTGTGGTTGGTTTCCTTGGTTGCTCCGAGACCTATGTAGGGTAAGAGAGGGAGAGACAGAGACGTAGGGAGAGACAGAGACGCAGGGAGAGACAGAGACGCAGGGAGAGACAGAGACGCAGGGAGAGACAGAGACGCAGGGAGAGACAGAGACGCAGGGAGAGACAGAGACGCAGGGAGAGACAAAGAATATCGAAAAACAGGTAGACGAGATCGAGAGAAACTAGACATAAGAAAAGATTTTATTATAAATAAGAGAGAATACGAAATGAATGAAAATATGAGAGATATTATTCAGAAACAAATCTAGACTTAAAACAAAATAAAACGCACGAAAGTCCAGCTAAGAACAAGAGCAACAAGAACAGCAAAAAAAGGCCGTGAAAGTAGAATGTGAAAACAGTGAAAAATTATGATTAACGAACTCTTGAACAGTTTTCATCGCTTGCCCGCTTTCGTGCAGTAAGGCAATTGTTAGAATACATGAGAACAATACAATAAAAGGTTACAAAAGGTATTACTCATCTCCTTAATATATCTCTCTCGCTCCAAAAAAAAACTAGAGCATCCAGTAACATCACATACAGTGACTCCGTTACTTCATGTAACAGGTTGTAGGTAGTAGTAGGGAGTAAGAGCCAGCGGCTCCTTTTTTTTTTGGGGAGAGGACCCCTGTGGACTGTAAGAGCCAGCGGCTCCTTTTTTTTTCAGGCCGGAGGACCCCTGTGGACTGTAAGAGCCAGCGGCTCCTTTTTTTTTCTGGGAAATATCCCGCGTGTTAGCCAGGGTTTCAGGTAAATTTTTGTCAGTCACTGATTTTAGAAGTTGTTAAAGTTCTTATAATGAAAATAATTTCCGAGACTTAGAAGTTTGTTTAAGTCTTATGATGAAAATAATTTCCGAGACATAGAAGTTTGTTAAGGCCTTATGGGAGAAATTCAAATAACGTGTGTAGCACTTTAGGGCTTCCAGGAGAACTCTACGGACATATTTTACATGTTTTCAACTTACAAAATCGTCTATGTAAGCCTTAGTTATTCATATAAATTTAGAAAATCGCCTGTGTAAGTCATGGTTTTCAAGTCTCGTACATCACACCCCCCTCCCTCCCCCCCTTACCTCGCAATCTGTCGCCTCACCTGTGTTTACTTTAGACGTCAGCCAGACACGGCCTTCAGGTCACCTCTGTAATCTTATCTTATCTTATCCATAATATCTGGACCGTCCCTCCTCTCTCTCTCTCTCTCTCCCTCCTCTCTCTCTCTCCTCTTCATATTATTCCCTCTTCCTATTTTCTGACATACTAATATTTTATTCCCTTTTCATTAACCAGTCAGTTTTATACAAATCAACCGAAGCATCTCAATGTAACCTTTAATACTGAAAACTGCCTCAGAGACTATCTAAGCTGGCCCCAGCTACCTGCCCCAGGCTATCTGCCCGAGGCAATCATCACCTGATTACCTGCCCCAGACATCCACCAGTCATTGTCGGCGTTCACCACCGTCCATTAACAATGAATAAACTTTAGGCGTAATAAAACTTATTTATTTATTTAGTCATCTAATTCGTAGTTTACACAATTTATAATAAACTAATCAGTTATCCCGAAGTTCTAAGAAGCTCGCTCCTCAATCCGCCTGTATAATAACAGTTTCAGATAGCGTTTACGCATGTAGCCGCTACCTCCGTCCCTATCTCACAAGGCGGAGGGTCATCTCCGTAATCATACACTATCTAGCGTAGCCTCAACACCTGTTCATACCTCTCACCCGCTCGCATCTCACTCCTGCATCACCTACACCGACCCCCACCGAACGCCGCTGCTATCTTATCGTCACAATCTTATCTAGACCTGTCTCTCTCTACCTTACACCTTACTCTCCCTAATCATTATCATTAATATTGTTCTTTCTCAAATCCGTACAGCTATATGAACTTTGTAATACTAGTTCCATACATTAAACAAAACAGTTTTCTCAAATCAATCGGTTCAATTGTCAAACCTTAGCTCATGTCCTCGCACTACTTCCCTCGCACATCTTGTTTATTAACCCCATCATACCTGGTAAATAAGAACAAGACAGTTACTAAGCTCCAGCTCTCGTCGCCGCTTTAGTTCTCTCTCGTATCTTCGTTAATAACAGTCCAATTTCCCTGAAATTTTACCCTCTGTATTTCAGACACCGTAAATAAAAACCAGTTCAGTTATCAAGTTTCAACTGTTGTGCCCCAGCTTAGTTCATTTGTACAAGTTCATTATTTCCAACTAAATCATCCTGAGATTTAAGATCACCGTATTTCTAACGTAGTAAAATTAATCGGGGGCATTAACCAAGCTACATTTCCTCTGTCTTAGATCATCAGACATAATTATATCCGACCAAATTCCTCTCCTACATATCTGCTTATCAGAATAATTACATTACCCTCCCCTCCCCAACGTACCCAAACCTTCAATAGTCATACTGTATTTGCATATTTTCTCTATATTCAGCTATGTTCTTCACTTTTGTCCACGTTTTCTGCGTTCATTCCATGTTCTACAAATGTTCACAGCATGCTCAGTTCAAATGTTTTTTCTGCCGTTTTCCCCGTATGTTCACTAAGTTCTATAAATGTTCACAGCGTGCTCAGTTCAATTCTTTTCTACTGTTTTCCCCATATGTTCACTATGTTCTTTGTCATGTTTTCTTGAACATCATATGTTCCCTGTATAACTTTTTATACTCAATATTCATATTCTCCATGTTCTTAGCACATTCTTCGCATTTTCCATGTTTTTCTGCTTTCATTCTATGTTCTATAATGTTCACAGCGTGCTCAGTTCAATTCTTTTCTACCGCTTTCCCCATATGTTCACTATGTTCTTTGTCATGTTTTCTTGAACATCATATGTTCCCTGTATAACTTTTATACTCAATATTCATATTCTCAATGTTCTTAGCACATTCTTCGCATTTTCCATGTTTTTCTGCTTTCATTCTATGTTCTATAAATGTTCACAGCATGCTCAGTTCAATTCCTTTCTACCGCTTTCCCCATATGTTCACTATGTTCTTTGTCATGTTTTCATACACATCATATGTTCCCTGTATAACTTTTATACTCAGTATTCATGTTCTCCATGTTCTTAGCTTGTTCTTCACACGTTCAGTGTTCATTCTTTGTATTCCCTATGTTCCTTATCATGTCTTCATAATCTCTATAAGTTCTTATTCCCTGCATTCTCACTCTATTCATCAGCTGTTTCTTACATGTTTTCTGTGTTCACCGTATGTTCACTGTGTTCATTCCCGTACTTAACCTCAATTTTTTTATGTTCTTTGTTTTCTTCCATTCGCTAACTAGTTCTTTGTCAAATAATATTATACCGCATTACAGTTCCCTCAACAATTTTAGTCATCAAGTTTTATTTTCAAAACTATATCAAAGTATTTCTCGTTGTCAACTTAATAGTTCTACCAGCCATGTTCTTAAACAAATCTACACTTTATTCAGTTCCAAATTTACAAAGACAAACCTTTCTTGCACTTTGTCATGTTTTCTTGTGCATCATATGTTCTTCACATGTTCAGTGTTCATTCTTTGTATTCCCTATGTTCCTTATCATGTCTTCATAATCTCTATAAGTTCATATTCCCTGCATTCTCACTCTATTCATCAACTGTTTCTTACATGTTTTCTGTGTTCGCCGTATGTTCACTGTGTTCATTCCCGTACTTAACCACAATTTTTTATGTTCTTTGTTTTCTTCCATTCGCTAACTAGTTCTTTGTCAAATAATATTATACCGCATTACAGTTTCCTCAACAATTTTAGTCACCAAGTTTTTATTTGCAAAACTAAGTCAAAGTAATTCTCATAGTCAACTTATTAGTTCTACCAACCCCCCGTTCGTAAACAAAAATCTACACTTTATTCAGTTCCAAATTTACAAAGACAAACCTTTCTTGCAACTTCTTAACTAAAAAATGTTTCGCCAATCAACTAAAACATAGTCACATTCATCATTTCTCAACTAAACTTATTCCCCAGTCATCAGAAAATATCAATGTTCTTCATGTTTCATTGTCATTTCTTATCTAAAAATTATCCGCCAATCATCAGAAAAAGTCATGTTCATCATGTTTCGTCTTTTGCTCAACTAAAAGTATTCATCGGTCAACTAAAAATAGTCACTTCATCATGTTTCCTTTTCATTTCTTAACTGAAATATCACTCCTCTCATCAGAAAATAGTCAGGATTAATCTCATTCAACACCGTTCTTAACTAAAACAGCCTTTCACTTAGCTAAAAATTGTCAAAGGAATTCTTTTCAGCACAACTAACTTTATCCATCGTCAAGTAATTAAAAATAGTCTCATTCATCATTTCGTAACAACCATTATGTTTTCGTCAAATAAGAAAATATAGTCACAGATATCTATCATCGTCATTCTTAACTGACATTTTATACTTTGTCGAGCACTAAATAGCCACTTTCGTCATGTCTTGTCTTTTTCCATAACTAAAAGTATTCATCGGTCAACTAAAAAATAGTTACTTCATCATGTTTCCTTGTCATTTCTTAACTGAAATATCACTTCTCTCATCTGAAAATAGTCAGAAATAGCCTCGTTCAACACTGTTCTTAACTAAGTAACCTTTCACTTCGCTAGAATAGTCATATTCATCGTTGTTCCTAACTAAATTATATGTCGTTAAGTAAGAAATATAGTCAAAGACACTCTTCGAGACATCAAGGACTTACTCAAAGACATCAAAGTTACACTCAAAGACGTCCTTTTCATTAATCAGAGAAACTTTCTAAGACGTCTTTGTTCATTAAAGTTAATCTCTTGTCCACAAAGTTATTCTGAGCTATCAAACTTGTTCTCAAAGACATCAAATGTTATTCACAGAGTCATCAAAGTTATTTGTAACTCACTTTGTTCATAAAAGTTATTCTCAGAGACATCAAAAGTTAATCTCAAAGTCATCAAATGTTATTCTCTATGACATAAAATTTATTCTCAGAGACATCTAAAGATAATCTTGCTCATCAAAGTTTATCTCTAAGGCATAAAAGTTTTTCTCAGAGGCATAAAAGTTATTCTCAGAGACATGAAAGTTAATCTCAGAGTTAACAAAGGTAATCTCTAACTCACTTTCGTTCATCATATTAATTCTCTAACTCCTCAAAGTTATTCTCTAAGACAACAAAGTCTTTCTCAGAGCTAGCAAACTTGTTCTCAAAGTCATCAAAGTTATTCTAAGACATCATCTTTCATCAAAGATATTCTCTCTAAGTCATCAAAGTTATTCTAAGACATCATCTTTCATCAAAGATATTCTCTCTAAGCCATCAATGCTCTTCTCTAAGACATAAAAGTTAAAAAACAGTCATCAAAGTTACTCTTCAATACATCAAAGATACATTCAATTACTACTCTCGTTCTCAGAAGTCATTCTCAAACTCATCAAAGTTATTCTCAGAGTCGCCTTTCGTTCTTCAGAGTAACTTTCCAAAACATCTTTGTTCAACAAACTTGTTTTCAAAGTCATCAAAAGTTATTTTCTATGTTATAAAGTTATTTTCAGAGACATCTAAAGTTATTCTCAGAGCTATCAAACTTGTTCTCTAAACATCAATGTTGTTCTCTAAGACATTAAAGTTGTTCTCAAATCATCAAAGTTATTCCCCGAGCTAACAAAGTTATTCTCAGAGTCATCAAAGTTATTCAAAGAGCTAACAAAAGTTATTCTCAGAGCTATCAAACTTGTTCTCTAAACATCAATGTTGTTCTCTAAGACATTAAAGTTGTTCTCAAATCATCAAAGTTATTCCCAGAGCTATCAAAGTTATTCTCAGAGTTATCAAAGTTATTCAAAGAGCTAACAAAAGTTATTCTGTAAGTAACCTTTCGTTCATCAGAGAAGCTTTCAAAGTCATCTTCGTTCTCCAAAAGTTGTTCTCCAAGACACCTTCGTTCATCATGTTATTCTTAAAACGTCTTTAGTCATAAAAACTATTTTTCAGAGCCGAAGTTATTCTCAGAGACATAAAACTTCTCACAAATATAGCTAGTTCCACTTTCCATATCAAAAACTTTCATTTCCGTTTAAATATATTTTCCTTTGCCTTAGATCGCATATATTACAGATTAAGCCCCTCCCCAGGTAAATACATATTAAGGAAACATTATGGAAGTAATAATTGAAAGAGTAGTTAGTTTACTAAACTTTTATTATGCTTAAATTTAAAGAAAAAACATTAGTAACAACTAAACATACATTTCAAAGAAAAACAATATTTAATAACTAAATAGCTATCATTAAACATAAAATATTAAATAATGAAAGAAAAAGAACATATTTATATACGCGGCTTTTTAAAATCAAGCTTCATTAGCTATGTTTCATAATATTTTAACAAAAATGAACATGCATAAATATACCAGTTATGATACAGTATACTATCTGAAAGGGTAAGTTTTACATTACATTATTTAAGTGTAAAATAGCCTTTGAATATAATAGTAACTATTTACTAAAATAGGATACGAGAGCAGGTTTATCAGCCACGATAATGAATAGTGGGTCATTTTTAGGTGAGGTGAAAAGGTTAGGGGATTAAGGTCAAATATGGTATCACCAGCTATCGGGGGAAAGTGTATATAGGCCGTGAAGTTATAATTATCGTGAGAGTTATGGGAGGAGCAAAAATTATCGTGTAGGAACGGGAGCGTCTGCATTTTCACTTGTGTCCCGGTCTTTGAACTGGCGTGATCAGCTCCTACTCGGAACCTCTTACTTAACGAGAAAATGTCTGGAACTAACGGTGAGTACTTTTGTTTAGTATAATACGTTATTGGGAGAGGGAAGAGAGTGCTAACCTTTATTAAGTTCCCAAGTTCTTTAGGGATTAAGTTAAATTTACTTAGGTGCGTTTAGATATGTACGTAGTTTTTTTTTTTATTTTATTTATTTTTATAGGGGTAAGAAAATAGTATGTTTTATACTTTACTCAGGTTTTTGTTTTGTTCCTTTACAGGAGATGAAGGAAAGATTATTATTAAGGGGGACATCTTCATGATCAACATATTTAAGAAAAGCGAAGAGGTGATGGACCTGTTGAAGACTATTTTTGTTAGAAGGGGAACGAAAGCGGAGCCATCAGATGATAACCAGATCTCCCCTACTTCCCCTGATGTTAATAATATTGTTAAAGACATAGGTGCCACTAATTCTGTTAAGGAACGCAGAGATGGGAACGGGGAACCTAACCATGATCCTGATAGTGATGAAAAATCTGTTAGTAGCGAAGACGAACTAGATACAACGGTAATATTCGCCGAGGGAAAAGCTCCCCTCTTATTTAAAGACACTGAAATAAGGGCAAATAAAACCTCGTCCCCCCAGCCAGGGTGTAGCAGCTGGAGCTCCCCTGATTATATACGAGCGGTGGGGACTAAACAGATAAACGAAAAATGTAATACTTCACGAGCTGAGGAGTATATTATTTCAGATAGTGATGACGATATTTATAAATGGAGCGATGACCCCGATTTTCAGAATCATCCTAATGAAACACCGTCATATAAGCGAAAAAATAAATTCAGCTGCAAGCGAAAGCTTGATTTTAAGAAGCCGCGTATATAAATATGTTCTTTTTCTTTCATTATTTAATATTTTATGTTTAATGATAGCTATTTAGTTATTAAATATTGTTTTTCTTTGAAATGTATGTTTAGTTGTTACTAATGTTTTTTCTTTAAATTTAAGCATAATAAAAGTTTAGTAAACTAACTACTCTTTCAATTATTACTTCCATAATGTTTCCTTAATATGTATTTACCTGGGGAGGGGCTTAATCTGTAATATATGCGATCTAAGGCAAAGGAAAATATATTTAAACGGAAATGAAAGTTTTTGATATGGAAAGTGGAACTAGCTATATTTGTGAGAAGTTTTATGTCTCTGAGAATAACTTCGGCTCTGAAAAATAGTTTTTATGACTAAAGACGTTTTAAGAATAACATGATGAACGAAGGTGTCTTGGAGAACAACTTTTGGAGAACGAAGATGACTTTGAAAGCTTCTCTGATGAACGAAAGGTTACTTACAGAATAACTTTTGTTAGCTCTTTGAATAAATTTGATAACTCTGAGAATAACTTTGATAGCTCTGGGAATAACTTTGATGATTTGAGAACAACTTTAATGTCTTAGAGAACAACATTGATGTTTAGAGAACAAGTTTGATAGCTCTGAGAATAACTTTTGTTAGCTCTTTGAATAACTTTGATGACTCTGAGAATAACTTTGTTAGCTCGGGGAATAACTTTGATGATTTGAGAACAACTTTAATGTCTTAGAGAACAACATTGATGTTTAGAGAACAAGTTTGATAGCTCTGAGAATAACTTTAGATGTCTCTGAAAATAACTTTATAACATAGAAAATAACTTTTGATGACTTTGAAAACAAGTTTGTTGAACAAAGATGTTTTGGAAAGTTACTCTGAAGAACGAAAGGCGACTCTGAGAATAACTTTGATGAGTTTGAGAATGACTTCTGAGAACGAGAGTAGTAATTGAATGTATCTTTGATGTATTGAAGAGTAACTTTGATGACTGTTTTTTAACTTTTATGTCTTAGAGAAGAGCATTGATGGCTTAGAGAGAATATCTTTGATGAAAGATGAAGTCTTAGAATAACTTTGATGACTTAGAGAGAATATCTTTGATGAAAGATGATGTCTTAGAATAACTTTGATGACTTTGAGAACAAGTTTGCTAGCTCTGAGAAAGACTTTGTTGTCTTAGAGAATAACTTTGAGGAGTTAGAGAATTAATATGATGAACGAAAGTGAGTTAGAGATTACCTTTGTTAACTCTGAGATTAACTTTCATGTCTCTGAGAATAACTTTTATGCCTCTGAGAAAAACTTTTATGCCTTAGAGATAAACTTTGATGAGCAAGATTATCTTTAGATGTCTCTGAGAATAAATTTTATGTCATAGAGAATAACATTTGATGACTTTGAGATTAACTTTTGATGTCTCTGAGAATAACTTTTATGAACAAAGTGAGTTACAAATAACTTTGATGACTCTGTGAATAACATTTGATGTCTTTGAGAACAAGTTTGATAGCTCAGAATAACTTTGTGGACAAGAGATTAACTTTAATGAACAAAGACGTCTTAGAAAGTTTCTCTGATTAATGAAAAGGACGTCTTTGAGTGTAACTTTGATGTCTTTGAGTAAGTCCTTGATGTCTCGAAGAGTGTCTTTGACTATATTTCTTACTTAACGACATATAATTTAGTTAGGAACAACGATGAATATGACTATTCTAGCGAAGTGAAAGGTTACTTAGTTAAGAACAGTGTTGAACGAGGCTATTTCTGACTATTTTCAGATGAGAGAAGTGATATTTCAGTTAAGAAATGACAAGGAAACATGATGAAGTAACTATTTTTTAGTTGACCGATGAATACTTTTAGTTATGGAAAAAGACAAGACATGACGAAAGTGGCTATTTAGTGCTCGACAAAGTATAAAATGTCAGTTAAGAATGACGATGATAGATATCTGTGACTATATTTTCTTATTTGACGAAAACATAATGGTTGTTACGAAATGATGAATGAGACTATTTTTAATTACTTGACGATGGATAAAGTTAGTTGTGCTGAAAAGAATTCCTTTAACAATTTTTAGCTAAGTGAAAGGCTGTTTTAGTTAAGAACGGTGTTGAATGAGATTAATCCTGACTATTTTCTGATGAGAGGAGTGATATTTCAGTTAAGAAATGAAAAGGAAACATGATGAAGTGACTATTTTTAGTTGACCGATGAATACTTTTAGTTGAGCAAAAGACGAAACATGATGAACATGACTTTTTCTGATGATTGGCGGATAATTTTTAGATAAGAAATGACAATGAAACATGAAGAACATTGATATTTTCTGATGACTGGGGAATAAGTTTAGTTGAGAAATGATGAATGTGACTATGTTTTAGTTGATTGGCGAAACATTTTTTAGTTAAGAAGTTGCAAGAAAGGTTTGTCTTTGTAAATTTGGAACTGAATAAAGTGTAGATTTTTGTTTACGAACGGGGGGTTGGTAGAACTAATAAGTTGACTATGAGAATTACTTTGACTTAGTTTTGCAAATAAAAACTTGGTGACTAAAATTGTTGAGGAAACTGTAATGCGGTATAATATTATTTGACAAAGAACTAGTTAGCGAATGGAAGAAAACAAAGAACATAAAAAATTGTGGTTAAGTACGGGAATGAACACAGTGAACATACGGCGAACACAGAAAACATGTAAGAAACAGTTGATGAATAGAGTGAGAATGCAGGGAATATGAACTTATAGAGATTATGAAGACATGATAAGGAACATAGGGAATACAAAGAATGAACACTGAACATGTGAAGAACATATGATGCACAAGAAAACATGACAAAGTGCAAGAAAGGTTTGTCTTTGTAAATTTGGAACTGAATAAAGTGTAGATTTGTTTAAGAACATGGCTGGTAGAACTATTAAGTTGACAACGAGAAATACTTTGATATAGTTTTGAAAATAAAACTTGATGACTAAAATTGTTGAGGGAACTGTAATGCGGTATAATATTATTTGACAAAGAACTAGTTAGCGAATGGAAGAAAACAAAGAACATAAAAAAATTGAGGTTAAGTACGGGAATGAACACAGTGAACATACGGTGAACACAGAAAACATGTAAGAAACAGCTGATGAATAGAGTGAGAATGCAGGGAATAAGAACTTATAGAGATTATGAAGACATGATAAGGAACATAGGGAATACAAAGAATGAACACTGAACGTGTGAAGAACAAGCTAAGAACATGGAGAACATGAATACTGAGTATAAAAGTTATACAGGGAACATATGATGTGTATGAAAACATGACAAAGAACATAGTGAACATATGGGGAAAGCGGTAGAAAGGAATTGAACTGAGCATGCTGTGAACATTTATAGAACATAGAATGAAAGCAGAAAAACATGGAAAATGCGAAGAATGTGCTAAGAACATTGAGAATATGAATATTGAGTATAAAAGTTATACAGGGAACATATGATGTTCAAGAAAACATGACAAAGAACATAGTGAACATATGGGGAAAGCGGTAGAAAAGAATTGAACTGAGCACGCTGTGAACATTATAGAACATAGAATGAAAGCAGAAAAACATGGAAAATGCGAAGAATGTGCTAAGAACATGGAGAATATGAATATTGAGTATAAAAAGTTATACAGGGAACATATGATGTTCAAGAAAACATGACAAAGAACATAGTGAACATATGGGGAAAACAGTAGAAAAGAATTGAACTGAGCACGCTGTGAACATTTATAGAACTTAGTGAACATACGGGGAAAACGGCAGAAAAAACATTTGAACTGAGCATGCTGTGAACATTTGTAGAACATGGAATGAACGCAGAAAACGTGGACAAAAGTGAAGAACATAGCTGAATATAGAGAAAATATGCAAATACAGTATGACTATTGAAGGTTTGGGTACGTTGGGGAGGGGAGGGTAATGTAATTATTCTGATAAGCAGATATGTAGGAGAGGAATTTGGTCGGATATAATTATGTCTGATGATCTAAGACAGAGGAAATGTAGCTTGGTTAATGCCCCCGATTAATTTTACTACGTTAGAAATACGGTGATCTTAAATCTCAGGATGATTTAGTTGGAAATAATGAACTTGTACAAATGAACTAAGCTGGGGCACAACAGTTGAAACTTGATAACTGAACTGGTTTTTATTTACGGTGTCTGAAATACAGAGGGTAAAATTTCAGGGAAATTGGACTGTTATTAACGAAGATACGAGAGAGAACTAAAGCGGCGACGAGAGCTGGAGCTTAGTAACTGTCTTGTTCTTATTTACCAGGTATGATGGGGTTAATAAACAAGATGTGCGAGGGAAGTAGTGCGAGGACATGAGCTAAGGTTTGACAATTGAACCGATTGATTTGAGAAAACTGTTTTGTTTAATGTATGGAACTAGTATTACAAAGTTCATATAGCTGTACGGATTTGAGAAAGAACAATATTAATGATAATGATTAGGGAGAGTAAGGTGTAAGGTAGAGAGAGACAGGTCTAGATAAGATTGTGACGATAAGATAGCAGCGGCGTTCGGTGGGGGTCGGTGTAGGTGATGCAGGAGTGAGATGCGAGCGGGTGAGAGGTATGAACAGGTGTTGAGGCTACGCTAGATAGTGTATGATTACGGAGATGACCCTCCGCCTTGTGAGATAGGGACGGAGGTAGCGGCTACATGCGTAAACGCTATCTGAAACTGTTATTATACAGGCGGATTGAGGAGCGAGCTTCTTAGAACTTCGGGATAACTGATTAGTTTATTATAAATTGTGTAAACTACGAATTAGATGACTAAATAAATAAATAAGTTTTATTACGCCTAAAGTTTATTCATTGTTAATGGACGGTGGTGAACGCCGACAATGACTGGTGGATGTCTGGGGCAGGTAATCAGGTGATGATTGCCTCGGGCAGATAGCCTGGGGCAGGTAGCTGGGGCCAGCTTAGATAGTCTCTGAGGCAGTTTTCAGTATTAAAGGTTACATTGAGATGCTTCGGTTGATTTGTATAAAACTGACTGGTTAATGAAAAGGGAATAAAATATTAGTATGTCAGAAAATAGGAAGAGGGAATAATATGAAGAGGAGAGAGAGAGAGGAGGGAGAGAGAGAGAGAGAGAGGAGGGACGGTCCAGATATTATGGATAAGATAAGATAAGATTACAGAGGTGACCTGAAGGCCGTGTCTGGCTGACGTCTAAAGTAAACACAGGTGAGGCGACAGATTGCGAGGTAAGGGGGGGAGGGAGGGGGGTGTGATGTACGAGACTTGAAAACCATGACTTACACAGGCGATTTTCTAAATTTATATGAATAACTAAGGCTTACATAGACGATTTTGTAAGTTGAAAACATGTAAAATATGTCCGTAGAGTTCTCCTGGAAGCCCTAAAGTGCTACACACGTTATTTGAATTTCTCCCATAAGGCCTTAACAAACTTCTATGTCTCGGAAATTATTTTCATCATAAGACTTAAACAAACTTCTAAGTCTCGGAAATTATTTTCATTATAAGAACTTTAACAACTTCTAAAATCAGTGACTGACAAAAATTTACCTGAAACCCTGGCTAACACGCGGGATATTTCCCAGAAAAAAAAAGGAGCCGCTGGCTCTTACAGTCCACAGGGGTCCTCCGGCCTGAAAAAAAAAGGAGCCGCTGGCTCTTACAGTCCACAGGGGTCCTCTCCCCAAAAAAAAAAGGAGCCGCTGGCTCTTACTCCCTACTACTGTAGGTCACTTGGCCTCTGTTGTCACTGACAGAATGACCCCGTCAGTTGTCAGGTGTCACACATACTGATCTCAATCATTCTCTTTAAAACTTTCTTGTGTCTATTACTAATTGTAGGCCTACTGGCACTCATCCCTCGCTTCCTCACACACACACACACACACACACTCACACACACACACACACACACACACCCCGTGTCTCACCTGCTTATCGGTAGTTGTGTAGTTTACCTGTGGGTAGTTATGAATGGTGAGGGGGGGGGGATCATTTGAACACTAAGCGCCAGTCACCATCAATGTCACAATCGTCACCACCAGTACATCACAACATAGTGACGGTGATGGAGGAGAAGTAGCGGCTATCACCAATCACCACCAAAGTCACCACCATCACCGGTCTCGGCATTCTCACCTTTGTCTTTCGGCTTGTTAACAACATTGTTGTTAACAAGCCGAACAATAATAACATTGTTATCGTTATTATCTTAACTAGTCGTCACCAGTTCGTCGTAACAACACCACCTCTATTACAACCACCCCCTCCCTTCCCCCCCAACCACTACCACCATTCCCCACCATCCTCCCCCCTACCACCCCCCCTACCATCCCAAGCCCCCCTCCCCCCTTCCATCTGCTACTCAAGCACGGCAGACATATCCAAGTCTGCTCTATCAAGACACCTGTGTTTGTTTGTTGTTTACCAGTTAAGCAAGCTTCTCTACCACCCCCCTTTCCTTTTCCACTCCCCTGTTCCACCTGGTCCCCCACTCCTCCCTGTCCCACCCATTACCTGGTCCCCCCACCCCCACCTCTCCCCCCCTCCCACCATGAAATCAGCTGATCGGATACCTTTGTTTACCTCTTGTATTGTCCTTTATTCTGCGTTTATTGATTTTTTTTTTACTTATTTTGTTTACATCACACCAGTTTTCTCCTTTTTACCAGAGATTTCTCTTCATGGTGAATTCACTGGTCACCTGTGATGACAATTGATGGTTTACCGGTTGACTGGGAGGGCCTATGGTTGACTGGGAGCCCCATGGTTGACTGGGAGGGGCTATGGTTGACTGGGAGGGCCCATGGTTGACTGGGAGGGCCCATGGTTGACTGGGAGGGCCCATGGTTAACTGGGAGAGCCCATGGTTGACTGGGAGCCCCATGGTTGACTGGGAGCCCCATGGTTGACTGGGACGCCCATGGTTGACTGGGAGCCCCATGGTTGAGTAGGGAGGTGGCGGAGGGCGTTGACTGTTGATAATACTGCTCCATAAGATACAGGTTGGGTGGCGCTGCCGTGCAAGACGTCCATCAAAGGGGGGACAGTTCTCACAAGATGATATATTTCTTGACAGGTGTAAGAGCGCACGCGCAAGCGCGCAGGGGGCCTCGCAGAAGAGCTTGGAGAGCGCAATGGAGGTTGTAGTCCTAAGGGACCCCGAGTTCGATTCTCAGTTGAGGATGAAACAAATGGGTAGTTTCTTTCATCTGATGCCTCTGTTCACCTAGCAGTAAAGAGGGTACTTGGTAGTTAAGTCGACTGCTACGGGCTGCTTCCCGGTGGATGTTTGTGTGTGTGTGTTTACTAGTTGTGTTTTTGCGGGGGTTGAGCTTTGCTCTTTCGGCCCGCCTCTCAACTGTCAATCAACTGTTTACTTACTTTTTTTTTTTCCACACCCCACACACACACACACACCCCAGGAAGCAGCCCGTGACAGCTGACTAACTCCCAGGTACCTATTTACTGCTAGGTAACAGGGGCACTTAGGGTGAAAGAAACTTTGCCCATTTGTTTCTGCCTCGTGCGGGAATCGAACCCGCGCCACAGAATTACGAGTCCTGCGCGCTATCCACCAGGCTACGAGGCCCCATAGCATGTGTGTGTGTGTGTGTGTGTGTGTGTGTGTGTGTGTGTGTGTGTGTGTGTGTGTGTGTGTGTGTGTGTGTGTGTGTAAAATATGTATTAGACAAGAGTGAAGAAAGGCAGGCCGGAAGTCAGATCTTCAGACAACTGACGGTTAGAAAGTTGAGGTCCAAGAGTTAACAGCTCGATCCTGCTGGCGCGCGCGCGCACACACACACACACACACACACACACACACACACACACACACACACACACACACGATAGGGAAATAGGGCCATAGTCATTGCTGTAGACAACCGATGCTCGAAAGGCGGAATCCAAGAGTCAATGCTCGATCCTGCAGACACAAATACGCGAGTACAAATACGTGACTACATACACACACGTACACGTATGTTCCTGTCCATTCCCACCATCATTCAACCCCCCAAACCAGCCCCCATAAACCCATCCAGGAGCCTCGTAAGAGAGCGGACTTAATCGCAAAACTTCTCGCTGTTTTCCCACTTCCTCCGAGCCCCCATAAGGCTGGAGCCAAGGTCGGCCACTCCGCTCCCACGGTGAACCTCCCACAGGATGTTACCTCCGTCAGGATATACTCCAGCAGCTTTGTCATTCCACGCTTACCTGTGGTTTACCTCTAGAGCATTTCCAGAGTGTTTTTTTTTACACTACTGGTTATAAAATAGGAAGGGAGTACCACCTCTGGCTGGAAGAAGGGGGAAACCCTTAGCCTCGGAGGAGGCTAAGGGTTATATGGTTATATAATAGGGTTATAGGTATAGGGTTATAGGGTTATAGGTATAGGGTTACTGGTTATATGTATAAACATTTTTTTCCCGTGTGATCTGTATAGTAATTGGACCGTTTCTATTTCCATGCGTGCACGATGTGTTCTTGCTGGGTGGCTCCCATATAAGGCCCATTGTTGGGGGACAGGAAGCCTGTACTTAAGATTATCCGGCACCCCCTCCCCCCCCCCCACACCTAAACATCGTAGGTCAACTACTGATCTTGCCCAGGATGCATCCCACAACAGTTGCCTCTCACCTGTGTACCTATTTTACTGCTAGGTGATCAAAGGCATCACTTTTTTTTTTTTTGTGTGTGTGTGTGTGTGTGTGTGTGTGTGTGTGTGTGTGTGTGTGTGTGTGTGTGTGTGTGTGTGTGTGTGTGTGTGTGTGTGCACTTTTAACGGGAGCAGAAGACCTTTGACATCTGCTAGCAGGTTGAGAGCTTTCCCTTACCTTAAGGTTACCTTGTGGGCAGGAAATTCTCATAAAGTTTCAAAACGTTATGAAAACTGTTAATTGAAAGTTTCCTCTCCTAACGTGTCCGAGTAAGCCGGACGACTCAAACAGAAAACGGGACAGTACGTCACTTTTGTGAGTCGATTTCATTTCAAATTACGTCCAAATTTGGCCATAGCGCGCATACGAGCCAAAAGCGACGTTATTTTTTAAGAGGACGGGTTGCATGGTAAGCCTTGTCCCTACTGCATGGTTTCCCCTGGAAAACCACCCCACCCTCAGTTAACAACCAAGGTACCCAATTATTGCTGGGTGAGCACAGTTGAGGACTGGCGCCCAGTCAATCCTCCCCGATCAAGCCTCTAACCTAGACTAAATCGTTCACGCGACGCAAGTGTCTTTACCACTGCGCCACAAATGACTGCCTCCGTGCCCAAGCGGTTGCGAATCGCGGACGTAGAGGAGAACACCGAGCACCAGGACCCACGTGAGGAGTTGGCGGTGTGTCTTATATGTTGAGCAGGTAGGAGAGACCACGACGGTTATATTAGGTTACGGTTAGCTTAGGTTAAGGTTAGGTTAAGGTTAGGTTAAGGTTAGGTTAGGTTAAGGTTAGCTTAGGTTAAGGTTAGGTTAAGGTTAGCTTAGGTTAAGGTTAGGTTAAGGTTAGGTTACGGTTAGCTTAGGTTAAGGTTAGGTTAAGGTTAGCTTAGGTTAAGGTTAGGTTAAGGTTAGGTTACGGTTAGCTTAGGTTAAGGTTAGGTTAAGGTTAGCTTAGGTTAAGGTTAGGTTAAGGTTAGCTTAGGTTAAGGTTAGGTTAAGGTTAGGTTAGGTTAAGGTTATATTAGGTTAAGGTTATATTAGGTTAATGTTATATTAGGTTAATGTTATATTGCACTGCCAGGTATTCCATTAATTGCGTCTATGTCTAAATAATAGAAAGCGTCTAGTTAGAAACTAGTCGCTTGGGGTCTTCCCTCACCCAACTTTGTACAGTGATTATTATGGGGTAGGTGCTCAACATGGGTTGGTCATGGCCGGCACTGTTGCTCAGAGCACAACATGGCACGGTCTCATAGTGAATACCATGATGACTCGGCTACTGTCCTGGCCCTTTCAAAGCAAACATTTTTCCTTACAGTGTCGTAAAACATCGCACACTGATCCAAGGGAAAAAATTCTACTCATCATACTTTGCCCTCAGCAGAGCAAAAACATTATGTTGATGTCAATTGCTGACACAGAAGCGGAGATCCGTGCCTCGACCTATCTTGAGATGATTTCCGGGCTTTGTGTCCCCGCGGCCCGGTCCTCGACCAGGCCTCCACCCCCGGGAAGCAGCCCGTAGCAGCTGTCAAACTCCCAGGTACCAATTTACTGCTAGGTAACAGGGGTATCAGGGTGAAAGAAACATTTTGCCCATTTGTCTCCGCCTCCACCGGGGATCGAAGTGGATCGAAGATCGTAAATTCGAAGCGCTGTCCACCCAGCTGTCACGCGCCTTACGTCTCACCCCTACCTCCATACACACACCTTTTTCCCCCAATGAGTCCTGAATGTGTCATAGACCTCGTTTAGAAACAAAGAAAACGGGGGATACCCAGGCATAGCGGGTTACCCCGGAATATATTTGAGAAAAAGGTACAGCGAACTCGGTGACATCAGAGGTCTCGTTTCCTAATGTCAAGTAACGTTACCACAGAGCATATGTGGAAGAACCGCTGGCAGCAGGTGTGGGACTACACCTGCGTATCAATCACGGTTCATGCCTACAGTGGCATGAATCAACTTTTCATCCTGGTTCTCAAAAACTCATAAATTGAAATGAATAACATTCATGATTATGTAAGAACATTTCACAGTGCTGTAAAGGCCTCTAAATGTTCTTCGGTGATGCTGAAGTCTTTAATAATCCAAAATTACATTATGTAGTGTAGGAAATCCTATTGAGCTCGAAGCTCTCAGAACCTATTGGGTTTATATGAAACTTTCTATTGTATTCTTGTTTAAGGAGCTCCATCCAGGTGGGTGCTGGAACACACCATCCAGGTGGGTGCTGGAACACGCCATCCAGGTGGGTGCTGGAACACGCCATCCAGGTGGGTGCTGGAACACGCCATCCAGGTGGGTGCTGGAACACGCCATCCAGGTGGGTGCTGGAACACGCCATCCAGGTGGGTGCTGGAACACGCCATCCAGGTGGGTGCTGGAACACATCATCCAGGTGGATGCTGGAAGACATCATCCAGGTGGGTGCTGGAACACATCATCCAGGTGGGTGCTGGAACACATCCAGGTGGCTGCTGGAAGACGAATGCTCTACAGGTACGACCGGCCATCCACCGCGGCCCAACATAATTACTGAACTGTTCCCAAGTCCGTTAACCGGAATCTTCACACCAATTCTGGAAAATAACGAGGCTAGAGGTTGAGTTGGGTCTGAACTGAAGGACGCGAGGCTTAACATGCAAAGACTGACGACGCTGTCATGAACACATTTGTATGCCATTGGAGGCAAATCATCCCCTAAACCCAAATGACTTGCTGATGGTGATACTTCCCTCTGCATCCTTGATTGCAATATACGTCACTGATCTGCATTCATGAACGCAAATCACCCAATTACTGCTCTCTAAAGAGGTTATTTTTACAACCTGAATCGTGAATCCAGTTATGAGTTTCAAAGGAGATTGCTCGTTATACATTGCAGCTGCGTCAACTTCCTTCAACTGCACCATCAACTCTCACAGGAATTGTATCTTGAGCTGACTTAAATAGTTTCCTGGATCTGGAAATATACATATTTCATACTCTGATTCTTGCACTAGTTGTGTACACCACCAGCGGGAGTATACTGAGCGGCATGGAGAATACACATACACACATACACACATACACACTTTGTTGTTGATAAAGTGGAACACACACACACAGTTAACAAATGGGATGCATTAGGCAGTGATGTGGTGGAGGCTGACTCCATACACAGTTTCAAATGTAGATTTGACAGAGCCCAATAAGCTCGGGAACCTGTACATCAGTTGATTGACAGTTGAGAGGCGAAACCAAAGAGCTAGAGCTCAACTCCCGCAAGCACAACTAGATGAGTACACACAATAGCTTGGCGGCTGAGTGGATAACGATCGGGATTCGTAGTTCGAGGGTCCGGGGATCGATCCCCGGCCGAGACGGAAACAAATGGGCAGAATATCTTTCACCCTGATGCGCCTGTTCACCTAGCAGTAAATGGGTACCTGGGAGATAGACAGCTGCTACGGGCTGCTTTCTTTCTGTGTGTGTGTGTGTGTGTGTGTGTGTGTGTGTGTGTGTGTGAGTACTCACCTATTTGTGTTTGCGGGGGTTGAGCTTTGGCTCTTTGGTCCCGCCTCTCAACTGTCAAATCAACCGGTAGGTGTGTGTGTGTACTCACCTAGTTGTGTTTGTGGGGGTTGAGCTCTGGCTCTTTGGTCCCGCCTCTCAACTGTCAATCAACCGGTAGGTGTGTGTGTGTGTGTGTGTGTGTGTGTGTGTGTGTGTGTGTCTGTCTGTTTGTGTTTGTGTGTGTGTGTGTGTGTGTGTGTGTGTGTACTCACCTAATTGTACTCACCTAATTGTGCTTGCGGGGGTTGAGCTCTGGCTCTTTGGTTCCGCCTCTCAACCGTCAATCAACTGGTGTACAGATTCCTGAGCCTATTGGGCTCTATCATATCTACATTTGAAACTGTGTATGGAGTCAGCCTCCACCACATCACTTCCTAATGCATTCCATTTACTAACTACTCTGACACTGAAAAAGTTCTTTCTAACGTCTCTGTGGCTCATTTGGGTACTCAGCTTCCACCTGTGTCCCCTTGTTCGCGTCCCACCAGTGATGAATAGTTCATCCTTGTTTACCCGGTCGATTCCCCTGAGGATTTTGTAAGTTGTGATCATGTCCCCCCTTACTCTTCTGTCTTCCAGTGTCGTGAGGTGCATTTCCCGCAGCCTTTCCTCATAACTCATGCCTCTTAGTTCTGGGACTAGTCTAGTAGCATACCTTTGGACTTTTTCCAGCTTCGTCTTGTGCTTGACAAGGTACGGGCTCCATGCTGGGGCCGCATACTCCAGGATTGGTCTTACATATGTGGTGTACAAGATTCTGAATGATTCCTTACACAGGTTCCTGAACGCCGTTCTGATGTTAGCCAGCCTCGCATATGCCGCAGACGTTATTCTCTTTATGTGGGCTTCAGGAGACAGGTTTGGTGTGATATCAACTCCTAGATCTTTCTCTCTGTCTGTTTCATTAAGTACTTCATCTCCTATTCTGTATCCTGTGCCTGGCCTCCTGTTTCCACTGCCTAGTTTCATTACTTTGCATTTACTCGGGTTGAACTTCAACAGCCATTTGTTGGACCATTCACTCAGTCTATCCAGGTCATCTTGTAGCCTCCTACTATCATCCTCTGTTTCAATCCTCCTCATAATTTTTGCATCGTCGGCAAACATTGAGAGGAACGAATCTATACCCTCTGGGAGATCATTTACATATACCAGAAACAGTATATGTGTGTGTGTGTGTGTGTGTGTGTGTGTGTGTGTGTGTGTGTGTGTGTGTGTGTGTGTGTGTGGAAAAATCAGTTGATTGCTTGACAGTTGAGCCAGAGCTCAACCCCCGCATGTACAACTAGGGGAGTAGAACTAGGTGAGTACAGAGTAAATGCCCCCGACCCTAAGCCATAGCAGCTACGAGGAGTGACTGGAGGCTTTAACTACGCCAAAACCAGAGAGAAGAACAAAAAAGTGTAACATGATCCCAACATACGTAGTCGCGACAGGAATCCACATAACAGTTAAGGTGGTGTTTTAGAGAGTATCAACAGAGAACAGAAAGTCATAAAACCAAAGAAAATGAAGGTTACGAAACAGCCGTTCGCTGTTACAGTAAACGGATGTAATAACACAGACGAGATATATGCTATATGCTCATATATGCTATATGCTCATATATGCTCCAACCATCGGAAGTTACAATGCCTCATATGTAAAGATTATAGGGAAGACGGGACGCCATTAGTGTGGCTCTCATCCTGTAACTATACCATATGTAATTACACAACTATGCACATGTATTTACACATAACTATATACCTATGAAATTGCACATAACCAAACACACACACACACACACACACACACACACACACACATACACACACACACACATACACACACACACACACACACACACACACACACACACACACACACATACACATACACACACACACACACACACACACACACACACACACACACACACACACACACATACACACACACACACACACATACACACACACACACACACACACACATACACACACACACACACACACACACACACACACACATACACACACACACACACACACACACACACACACACACACACACACACACACACAGTGAAGTAGAGGTGTAACATGGAGAACACTGATAGCAAATGTAGCCTAGCCGACGGCCTGGTCGACGACCGGGCCGCGGGGACGCTAAGCCCCGGAAGCACCTCAAGGTAACCTCAAGGTAAGGTGACCCCCATCCATGGGCAGAAGAACAACTCACAGCACCAATAGGTATACTCCATTACACGATTCTAAAGGAAATTGCTCAACAAGCCACAGAATGTTCAAAGACCATCAGAATGAGGGTTCACAGACGGAAACTAGCCTCACAGACGTCAAAAAAAACTATATTGACATTCTTAGCGTCTCATCTGAGTCGACGAATCAAGCGCTCAAAACACCTCAATACGCAATTATAAAAGTCCACTACGGGCTCACCATAGCCCGTGCTGCTTGGAACATTTTGTTCCTAGTAGCGAATCTTAAACAACATACACAATTATAACGTGTAAATGTGATAACACGTGGAAACAGAGTCATTACAGCGAAAAAAAGTATATTTCAGAAGGCGGAGTCCAGGAGCTGACGCTCGAGTCTATGTAAGTCCATCTAGAGGAGAACCTCTATAGGTGTACATTCCCTCTCCACCCTGGGGACTCTACAGTAAGCCTCCCTCGCTCCGTGGCTCAACAAGAACTCGGGTTACCTGGAGAAGTTAGGTCCCCTCCGCGTCCACCACTCTCACTCACAACTTTCACCTCTCCCTCCTTTAGAATAACTAAGAGATTCAAGTTTCAACGCCGTTTACCCCCTTTGTCTGGCTCCTGATACCCCCTTTGCCTGGCTCCTGATACCCCCCTTTGCCTGGCTCCTGATACCCCCCTTTGCCTGGCTCCTGATACCCCCCCTTTGCCGCTCACACAGCGGCATCGTTGAAAGTCAACCCTCATTTTCCCCTCCTCCAGCAGAAGGCTTGAGTCTTGCCTTCAGGAGTACTAGGAGCATTCAACCACCTTCCCGCCCTCGGGAGCATAAAGAAGAGCCACTATCCACCATCCCCGCCCTCGGGAGCATAAAGAAGAGCCACTATCCACCATCCCGCCCTCAGGAGCATAAAGAAGAGCCACTATCCACCATCCCGCCCTCGGGAGCATAAAGAAGAGCCACTATCCACCACCCCGCCCTCGGGAGCATAAAGAAGAGCCACTATCCACCACCGCGCCCTCAGGAGCATAAAGAAGAGCCACTATCCACCACCCCGCCCTCGGGAGCATAAAGAAGAGCCACTATCCACCATCCCGCCCTCAACAGGAACAGACGAACGTCCGGGCGGCGCGGAACTTCTCACTGACGCATTCGTCTGCAGATGGTAATCGCACTGACCTCTTGGCCTCTTAACCTCGGGGAGTGGAGCGTTGTCCGGGTTAGTGGGGCTCACTGTCCCACGGCGGGAGGAAGAGAGGGAGGACTGGTGGAACGGGCAGGAAGGGACGGGGGAGACGGGGAATGAAAGGGTGGGTGGAAGAGGGAGGGGGATGGGGGGAGCCGCACAGTATAACACTTGTTTATAAAAGCCGAGGAAGAAAGTTATTTGCCAGATAGTATTCAGACAACATGATGGTATTGTCAGGAGGCGCTCGGGAAGTGGGTCACCTCTGGGGATGAAGTCTGGACCATGGTGGAGCGGTTAAGTCTGTCTGGACCACGGTGGAGCGGTGAAGTCTGTCTGGACCACGGTGGAGCGGTTAAGTCTGTCTGGACCACGGTGGAGCGGTGAAGTCTGTCTGGACCACGGTGGAGCGGTGAAGTCTGTCTGGACCACGGTGGAGCGGTGAAGTCTGTCTGGACCACGGTGGAGCGGTGAAGTCTGTCTGGACCACGGTGGAGCGGTGAAGTCTGTCTGGACCACGGTGGAGCGGTGAAGTCTGTCTGGACCACGGTGGAGCGGTGAAGTCTGTCTGGACCACGGTGGAGCGGTGAAGTCTGTCTGGACCACGGTGGAGCGGTGAAGTCTGGACCACGGCGGAGCGGTGAAATAAGTAAGTAATTATCAAAAGAAGGCACCACGCCGGGAAGGCTATGTAGTAAGCAGTATGAAGTCTGAACCAAAGTGGAAAAGCCTGCACCGAACTTGCAAGTTCAGCACAAACTTGCTAGGATGAAACATTTAACAATGAAAACACAACCAAAATGCCTCATGACCAAAAAAACACAACCAAAAATCCTTTAGCATTAAAAAAAAAACACACCCAACCCATCACATGAAACAGCAACT
Organism: Procambarus clarkii; assembly: GCF_040958095.1. Classification (NCBI taxonomy): domain Eukaryota; kingdom Metazoa; phylum Arthropoda; class Malacostraca; order Decapoda; family Cambaridae; genus Procambarus; species Procambarus clarkii. The sequence goes on from NC_091176.1 coordinate 23,204,269, forward strand.
ACAATTTTTATGATGCGAATAACGTTTCAAAAATTGCCTTCCGTTTCGTGTATACCTTCCCCTCCCCCTCTCCCTCCCCCTCTCCCTCCCCCTCTCACTCCCATCCATTCCCCTTTCCCCCTCCTCCTCTTACCCCCCCCCTCCTCCCATTTTCGCTCCCCTGAGGCTATATGCAGTAGCCAGAGCGGAAGCGAGTGACCCCAGATGACCCAAGGCTGCACATTGCAACCGGCAGACCGGATACCAGACCAACTGGTTGACGGGGTTGAGGGATGGATAGAAGAAATGGGGAGTGGGGGGTGGGGGGGTGGGGGAGGGAGTGTCTGGATGTGAGTTAATTGTGAGTGGGAGACGGGAAGGGGTGGAGAAAATTGATAAATTATTGTGGGAAGCGAGAGGGAAACAAACGGTAAAAGCAGACATAAACACCGATTTTTTTTTCTTAGGTTTAAAACAAAAATACAGGACACACACATACAAAAAGGGGTCTGGTAGCTGAGTGCACAGCGCGCGATACTCGTAATCCTGTGGGCCGGGTTCGATTCCCGGACCAGGCAGAATCAAATGGGCAAGTTTCTTTCACCCTGGTGCCCCCTGTTACCTAGCAGTAAATAGGTACCTGGGAGTTAGACAGCTGTTACGGAGCTGCTTCCTGGGAGTGTGTGTGCGTGGAAAAAAATTTAGTTAGTAACTAACTAGACAGTAAGTTTACACACACACACACACACACACACACACACTTTCCTCTCAATGTTTGCTGATGACGCCAAAATTATGAGAAGGGTTAAGACAGAGGAGGACAGCTTCTAGGCTTCAAGAAGACCTGGACAAACTGAAGGAATGGTCCAACAAATGGCTGTTAGAGTTTAACCCGAACAAATGTAATGTAATGAAGACAGGTGTAGGGAGCAGGAGGCCAGATACAAGGTATCATTTAGGAGATACAATTCGTCAAGAATCAGAGAGGGAAAAAGCAGGGAGTTGATATCACGCCAGACCTGTCCCCCCGAAGCTAATATCAAGAGGATAACATCAGTGGCATATGCCAGGTTGGCTAACATAAGAACGGCCTTTAGAAACATGTAGGAAATCATTTACAGATTTTCGGTTCATTCAAGGTGCATTCAGAACTTTGTATACCACATATGTCAGACCAGTCCTGGAGTATACAGCTCCAGCATGGAGTTCATATCTCGTTAAACTTAAGATAAAATTGGAGAGAGTTCAGAGGTTTGCCACCAGACTAGTACCCGAACTGAGGGGTATGAGCTACAAGGAGAAACTACGGGAAATAAACCTCACGTCGCTGGAAGACTGAAGAGTTTGAGGGGACATTATCACCACATACAAGATTCTCAAAGGAATTGATAGAGTATATAAGCCAGATTATTTAACACAAGGGGGCACACGTATTAGGGGACACAGGTGGAAATTTAGTGCCCAAATGAGCCATAAAGACATTAGGAAGAATGTTTTCAGTGTCAGAGTAGTTAATAAATGGAATGCATTAGGCAGTGATGTGGTGGAGGCTGACTCCATACACAGTTTCAAGTGTAGACACGATAGAGCCCAATAGGCTTAGGAACCTATACACCTGTTGATTGAAGGTTTGAAGGAAGAGGAGGGACCAAAGAGCCAAAGCTCAACCCCCGCAAGCACAACTAGGTGAGTACACACACAGTACGACATAAGAGACTGGTGCGCAAGCTGGAGATGCAGGCAGGAGTGAAAGGGAAGGTACTCCACTGGATAAAGGAGTACCTAGGCATCAGAAGACAGCGAGTCACTGTGAGGGGTGAGGGCTCTAAATGACGTGGCGTCACCAGTGGAGTCCCACAGGGATCAGTCCATGGACCTATACTGTTTCTGTTATTCCCAGAGGGAATAGAATCGTTCCTCTCATGGTTTGCTGATGATGCAAAAATTATGAGGAGGAATAAGACATAGCGGGACCAAAGAGTCAAAGCTCAAACCCCCCCCCCCCCAAGCACAACTAGGTGAATACAACTAGGCGAGTACACACACACACTTTGGATATACGCTCGACCCTTCCCCCCCCACCCCCCCCTCCCCACTCAATCTTCTACGCCACCACGCACTCAACTACCGCCTCTCCCACCTCCTTAATGACGACTTACCATTGTTTGAATGTCTTCAACGCGACTGGCTGTCCTCTGGTCCCCCAGGTGAGGAGGAGGAGGAGGAGGAGGAGGAGGAGGAGGAGGAGGAGGAGGAGGAGGAGGAGGAGGAGGAGGAGGAGGAGGAGGGGGAGGAGGAGGGAGGGGGAGGAGGAGGAGGAGGAGGAGGAGGAGGAGCCTTACCTGTAAAGTGAGTAAATGAGTGTTAAGAGTCCTGCCGTTCCCACGGTCAATTGCTTGTTTGGAGAGCGTAGTTGCTCGGGTTTGTTTGATCTTGTAGATGTCGTTTGGGGGGGGGGGCAGAGGTCTTTGTCTTTGGCTTGTGTTGAGTGTTTTGCCAGTGTTTTACGTAATGAAGTGGTGTTTGTTGAGTGTTTTCCAGTGTTTTAGCTAGTGACGTGGTGCTTGATGAATAATTTGTTAATGTACTCTATGAAGTGTTGCTTGTTGGTGCTTGTTTTCTGGTCATTATGATCTGCTGAACGCAAATGGTCGTTATTATGAGGGAATAATGCTGTTTAGTAGTGTACTCACCTAGTTGTTCTCACCTAGTTGTGCTTGCGGGGGTTGAGCTCTGGCTCTTTGGTCCCGCCTCTCAACCGTCAATCAACTGGTGTACAGATTCCTGAGCCTATTGGGCTCTATCATATCTACATTTGAAACTGTGTATGGAGTCAGCCTCCACCACATCACTTCCTAATGCATTCCATTTACTAACTACTCTGACACTGAAAAAGTTCTTTCTAACGTCTCTGTGGCTCATTTGGGTACTCAGCTTCCACCTGTGTCCCCTTGTTCGCGTCCCACCAGTGTTGAATAGTTCATCCTTGTTTACCCGGTCGATTCCCCTGAGGATTTTGTAGGTTGTGATCATGTCCCCCCTTACTCTTCTGTCTTCCAGTGTCGTAAGGTGCATTTCCCGCAGCCTTTCCTCATAACTCATGCCTCTTAGTTCTGGGACTAGTCTAGTAGCATACCTTTGGACTTTTTCCAGCTTCGTCTTGTGCTTGACAAGGTACGGACTCCATGCTGGGGCCGCATACTCCAGGATTGGTCTTACATATGTGGTGTACAAAATTCTGAATGATTCCTTACACAGGTTCCTGAACGCCGTTCTGATGTTAGCCAGCCTCGCATATGCCGCAGACGTTATTCTCTTTATGTGGGAATACACTACACACTCTGTGTGTGTGTAGTGTGTGTGTGTGTGTGTGTGTGTGTGTGTGTGTGTGTGTGTGTGTGTGTGTGTGTGTGTGTTTACTAGTTGTGTTTTTGCGGGGGTTGAGCTTTGCTCTTTCGGCCCGCCTCTCAACTGTCAATCAACTGTTTACTAACTACTATTTTTTTTTCCACACCACACACACACACACCCCAGGAAGCAGCCCGTTACAGCTGACTAACTCCCAGGTACCTATTTACTGCTAGGTAACAGGGGCACTTAGGGTGAAAGAAACTTTGCCCATTTGTTTCTGCCTCGTGCGGGAATCGAACCCGCGCCACAGAATTACGAGTCCTGCGCGCTATCCACCAGGCTACGAGGCCCCTACATGAGTGTGTGTGTGTGTGTGTGTGTGTGTGTGTGTGTGTGTGTGTGTGTGTGTGTGTGTGTACTCACCTAATTGTACTCACCTAATTGTGCTTGCGGGGGTTGAGCTCTGGCTCTTTGCTCCCGCCTCTCAACCGTCAATCAACTGGTTTACAGCTGTGTGTGTGTGTGTGTGTGTGTGTGTGTGTGTGTACAGACGACTCGTATGTTCCCGTAAGCACTGGAGTAACACGAAGGGGCTGTACTACACCCGGCACAATTTCCCACGCAGAAAAAAACACTTGAAAAAAAACAAAAAACCCTCATGAATATTCAGCTTACCCTTTGCGAAACCGGAGCAGATTGGGAGGAGTGGGGGGGGGGTGATGGGGATAATAGGGGGAAAAAGATGGGGGGGATAGGTAAGAGGGGAAAGAAGGGCGTGTTTAATAATTTTTGTTTTCGTTATTATTTTCGGTGTGGGGGTGGTAGGTTAGTGTGGGTATGGGTAGGGAGAATGGGTAGAATGGGTAGGATACGAGGGGAAAACGGTTTGGTATTGGGCATGGGTATGAAGGGAGGGCACGAAGGGAGGGTATGAAGGGAGGGTGTACGAGGAGCGGACATGAGAGGTGGGCATGATATGTCCCTTAGAGACAAAACTTAAAAGCAAAAATAAAGGAAGAATGGAAAGGGGTGTGAGAAGCATAGATGACTGATGGAGAGACTAAGCCTAATATCCCTCAGTATCAGGGAGAGAAGAAATGGAATTAAGTGAGGGAAGGAGGGGATGGGAGGGGAATAAAGGGAAGGGGAGGAGAGTGGAGGAGTGGGGGGGGGGGGGGCTGTGGATGGAGGGAAAGTGAGGGAGGGAAAGGAGGAAAAAATGGGGTATTGTCTTTCTTGAGTGGGGGAGAAGAAACTAATGTGAAGGATTATAACCCACAAGGGAAAAGGGGAGTGACAATCCGGAGGGTGTAGTGACACTTGGAGTAGGAAGGAGAGAAGGGAGAGGAGGCAAAAGAGACGGGGGGGGGAGGGGAAGGTGGGGGAGGGGGAAGGGGGTAGGGGGAGGGGGGGGGGAGGGGGAGGGGAAGGTGGGGGAGGGGGAAGGGGGTAGGGGGAGGGGGGGAAGGGGAGGTGGGGGAGCCAAATGTGGGAAGGGTGTGGGAAGAGGGGAAAATAAAGAAGAAGATAAAGACAGTAGACAGAAGTAGATCAGCGTTCTTGTGCTGAGGGGAACGGTAGACTATAAGTAGATGGATACACAGATGGCCGTAGGTAGACACGTTGTAAGGAAGTGTATAAACATTCAGGTGTGTATATAAACATTCAGGTGTGTGTGTATAAACATTCAGGTGTGTGTATAAACATTCAGGTGTGTGTATAAACATTCAGGTGTGTGTATAAACATTCAGGTGTGTGTATAAACATTCATAGCTCATAGAGTGACAAACATTTACGCACATGCAGTGTTCTAAAAGCTCTATACTTCACAGGGCCACCAGAAGAGTCCTTGTGGACGGAGCCTCAAGGTGACCTAGAAATGGGAAGACTTCGGAAAATATATCAATCCTTCCCGGGTTCGATCCCGAGCGCCGGCGAGAAACAATGGGCAGAGTTTCTTTCACCTTGATGTCCCTGTTATCTAGCAGTAAATAGGTACCTGGGAGTTAGTCAGCTGCTTCCTGGGGGTGTGTGTAACAAAAAGGAGGCCTGGTCAGGGGACCGGGCCGCGGGGACGCAAAGCCCCGAAATCATCTCAAGATAGCCTCAAGATAGGTATGTGCAATGTATATTTTTCATTAGTTATCGTGTCTCCGTGTGGCACCTTGTGTTAGGTCAATTCAGTACAAGTTGACTTGTACCGGAGTAGTGAACCCCAGACACACTCTCCAGGATTTAATCTTGATTTTCACATGACCTGGAATCTTGGGAACCCTTGTAGGTATGTGGTGGAGATTGCCATGGGGGGGGGGAGACAGGTTGCCATGGGGGGAGACGTCTCTCCCATGGCAACCTAAGTTGTCATGGGGTTACACAGGTTGCCATGGGGTTACACAGGTTGCTATGGGGGGAGACAGGTTACCCTGGGGTTAGACAGGTTGCCATAGGGGGCGACAACTTGCCATGGAGGTAGACAGGTTGCCATGGGGGGAAGACAGGTTACCATGGGGGGGGGAGACAGGTTGCCATGGGGCTAGACAGGTTGCCATCGAGAGAAGGATACGGGATGATATGGCCCGCCTGGGGACAGGTTGGGGAAGGGGGAGGGAAGCAATCAGCTGGACAGGACAACACTGTCTATCTGTCACCTCTTTTACACGGTACTACAGGAAGCAGCGGCGGCCACAGGTGAGGGGAGGAAAGACGGTGGGGGGAGGGGGATAAGGTAGGGAAGAGGGAGGGAGGAGGAGAAGAAGAAGGGAGGGAAGGGAATAAGGAGAGAGGGAGGGGACTGGTGGAAGAGAGCTCTCAGCCTGCTATTAAGGGTAAGAAACCATCTACTCCTCTATCCAACAATCTATAAAAAAGGGGAAAAAGAGTGATATATAAGGGGAGGGGATGATGTGAGAGATGGGTGTGATATGGGAGAGAGTGGGAGGGAGAGTATCATGTGAAAGGGGAGAGGGGGGGGGGGAAGCGATGTGGGAAAGGAGAAATATGTTGGAGGTATGTGTTATGTGGTAGCTATAGGTGTGTCGCACTATCAACATGCTGGCGGGGGCGTCATGTGGTATCTGGGAGTCAGGATCACATAGTCTGGGTATGTGGGGGTTGGGGGTGGGGGGGGGATGTATGATGTACCTCATACAACATAATACCCGATGTCTCTGAGGACGGTGCGCTCGTGACCCCGAGCATGCAGGCACGCACGATCACTTGAATGATGCAGACTTGACCTTTACCATTCTCCCACAATATTAAGGAATTTGATTTCACATTACTTATGTGTGTATACATAATACTTGTGTATTATAAGTATGGGCAAGAAGATGTTTGATATCATGTTATATTGCGGTTATATAATGCAATTTGGGCTCAGTTTCGCGTCAAATTTTCGTCAAATACACCGCATGTTCGAGCCTACAGGTGTGAAAGAAATCTTAAATGATCCCCCAAGCCATAAATGACTTATGAACTCTATGATCTTGGGTGCCCAAATGGCACCACGAGTTTTGCCGGGGGCTGGTTAGTCATGGAACGTAGTTAATAACCTTCAAGACTAACCCGTTCTTATTCACAATCGCTGGTTATGTGGTTATGGTACTGTTTATGCCATGGGCTGGCTAGGCCGCCCTGGTAATGCACATTAGAATTCCGGCTCAGGTAACGGGGTTCGTAGGTGATTTCTTAAATTATTATTATTATTATTATTATTATTCTCACAAATCTCTGGAACTTATACACGAAGTTTCAGAGGTATGTCACCGGGTTGGTCCCATAGTTGACAGGTACGAGTTACGAGGAAAGGCTACGGGAAATTAAACCTCACGTTCCTGGAAGACAGAGGAGATAGGGGAGAAATGATTACAACCTACAAAATTCTCAAGAGGAATTGACAGGGTGGATAAAGGCAAACTATTTAGCACGAGTGGAACACGAACCGGAGGACACAGGTGGAAACTTAATTCCCAAATGAGCCACAGGGACATTAGAAAGCATTTGTTCAGTGCCAGAGTAGTTAACAGGTGGAATGCACTAGGCAGTGATGTGGTGAAGGCTCACTCCATACACAGTTTCAAATGTAGATATGATAGAGCCCAACAGACTCAGGAACCTGTACACCTGTTGATTGACAGTTGAGAGGCGGGACCAAAGAGCCAGAGCTCAACCTCCACAGGCACAACTAGGTGAGTGCCTGTCGATCAAGGGGTTAGAGGCGGGACCCAGGAGCTGTGGCACACACCCACAAATACTTATCCTCAAACTTACAGGACCTAAAGTGAGCACAGTTCACAACATCACAGTCCTCTACTGAGACGATTTAACGGATGAAAAGCACCTCAATTTGTACGCTTCTCTGGAGTCCTGAGCATCCGGCCAGGATAGGTGGGGTGGGATGTGGGTCGTGGGGATGGGAGTTCTCTCTCTCTCTCTCTCTCTCTCTCTCTCTCTCTCTCTCTCTCTCTCTCTCTCTCTCTCTCTCTCTCTCTCTCTCTCTCTTTCTCTCTCTCTCTCTCTCTCTCTCTCTAGTATTCCCTCGGCTCCCTCTACCCTTCTCTGTCTTCCCTATTCTCATTTCTCACTTCCAACCGCAATTCTTCCTCATCATTTAGCCTTCTTCTCTCATACTCCTTTTCCACTATTTTATCCAATTTCCATTTGCCGATTCTCCTCGTGTATTCTCTCCATCACTTGTCCCTTATCCTCTCTATCCCCACCTCCTTCTTCCACACTCATCTTCTCCTCCTCTTTCTCCTCCCAGCAGTCAACCCCCGTGACCTTGAAAGTTTAATATTATTGCTTCTCTGAATGTCTCTCTCTCTCTCTCTCTCTCTCTCTCTCTCTCTCTCTCTCTCTCTCTCTCTCTCTCTCTCTCTCTCTCTCTCTCTCTCTCTCTCCATGGCTCTCTCCCCACCTTTTACTCAGGTGCTGCCCCCGCCCCACACCCCGCCCCACACCCGCCACACCCCGCCCCACACCCCTCCCCACCCCGCCCCACACCCCTCCCCGACCATCTGCCAGACCTCCACCGTCGGAAGTGCCATCTTCACAGCTGGCTTCCTGACAGCACCAACTGAGGCCGTTCAGGGGGTCCGGCAGGAGCTTAAGGAAGTGAGGAATGGTACGAGTATGCACTGTGTTGCTGGTATGGTGGGGGGGGGGGGGGCTGTGGTGGGGTGGGGTGGTGGGGGGGCTGTGGTGGGGTGGTGAAAGGGGTGGAGTTGTGGAGAAGGGGTGTAGTGGCGTTGTGAAGGGGTGGTGTAATGGAGGTGGAGAAGTGGATGGGGTGTTTGGCAGTGGAGGGGAGGGGGAGGGGGGTTGTGTGGGTTGTAGTAAGGGGGGGGGTGTAGTGAAGGGGGGTTGTGTGGGGGTTGTAGTAGAGGGGGGTAGGGTGGTTGTGGAGGGGGATTGAGAGGGCGTAAAGGAGGCTGTCAACGTTTAACTAGTAGTGCACATCTAAGAGCGTTTGCCGAGACAAGCTTCAGTTCCTGGGTCTTGCCTTTCCAGCTGTGTCTGTCTGCTGTAACGACTCCCAACCACGGCACTGATGAGTGATTCTTGGAGATACTTAGGGGAATTAGCTACAACTGCTTTCTATTCCCATTCCACTCCACCACACTGAAGTGACTATTCTCAACTCACTCATTTATTTTCATATACAAGATCCATTTCATCTCGTTCGATTCCATCTGTAATTACAGATGAAATAACCTGCAATTATATAGGTTCAGTGTGTTAACTTATTCCAATTATGGGCCTAATTTTACTGCAAAGTTCTCATCTTTGAGACTTATTTTGGTACTTTATAAGGCAAGGATTTCATAACGGTGCTGCATACTGTGCTTAGGGCTCACGTGTGTTGTACGGGGAATCAATAGTCACCTTCGACTTTTTTTTCAGAAAGCTGTTCAAAAATTTCCGTTCATTGCATATCCCGCTGGTGAGATTCAGTTGTGTTTGTGTGTTTCACTCTCGATAGGTTTTGGATTAGGTTAGATTTCGTATTTGTCTTATGAACAGTAAGGTATAATATATATATATATATATATATATATATATATATATATATATATATATATATATATATATATATATATATATATATATATATATATATATATATATATGACAATGTCAGACCACGGAGGAAAAATGATTGCACTCCTTCTGAAGATGTATTAATATACGAAAGTACTTAAGGAAATTCCTGTTTCATTTTTCCTCCGTGGTCTGACATTGTCTCATTTTTAATCACGTGTTTATTTTCGTGATACACACACACACACACACACACACACATATATATATATATATATATATATATATATATATATATATATATATATATATATATATATATATATATATATATATATATATATCTGTATATCTTGTAACCATCAAATGCATAATAAAGCACAAAAAATATTCAAGGAAGGGGGTGGTAGGAGAAAAGCACACAGAAACTGTATTGGAGGGGATCTAAACATTCCCTCTAATGCGTTATGCGTGGTTTCCTCCGAGGCTATGGGTCCCCCTTCTTCCAGCTAGAGGTGGTACTCCCTTCCTATATATATATATATATATATATATATATATATATATATATATATATATATATATATATATATATATATATATATATATATATATATATATAGTTGGTATGGGACTACACGTGCGTATCAACCCTGGCTAACACCTACATTAACCTCAGTGTTGCACAACCAGGTGGCGCTGCCACCCACAGGGAAGCAGCCAAATCCCGTAAGTATTGTGAACTGGATCACCACTACAATTTTGTCCCCATTGCTTCTGAGACACTCGGCGCCTGGGGTAAAAGTGCTACCAGTTTTTTGAAGGAACTGGGTTCTAGGCTCATTGAAACAACAAGGGACCCAAGAGCTGCAAGCTTTCTTTTCCAGCGCCTCAGTGTGGCGATACAGAGGGGAAATGCGCACTGCATCCAGGGTTCCTGCCCGCCATCTGAGGAGCTGGAGGAACTCGACAACCTATGATAACCATCTTTGTAACCCATATGTAACTCTTTTTTGTAACAAAGTTCAAATAAAGTAAATATATATGTGTACATACAAAAGAATGGGGGTGGTAGGAGAAGATAATATTAGTGTTCAGTGAGAAACCACAAGGTCTCCTCTGAATACTTTTTATTTTCTTCTCCGAGGCTATGGGTCCCCACATTGGCACCAGAGGTGGTACCCTCACAAACTTTATATATATATATATATATATATATATATATATATATATATATATATATATATATATATATATATATATATATATATATATATATATATATATATAATCTGTTCAAGAAAACAAAAAACCTTCGGCTTCTTATAAGCTCTCCCATCCCACAGCTCATGCTAAGCCTTATCCTACAAGATTTGCCTGAAACACGAACTTCCAATCTATTTACTACCAGGTCTCATATTACTGCTGGGTTAACAGGTGCGAACCGGTTGAGGATCGGCGCCTAAATCGTTCTTCCCCGCCCATCTGGGGGGTTGAAATCTATTTAGCATTTGTCATGCCAACTTTATAATTTGTTTAGAGCTCACTGGATCAGCCTACAACAAGGCCATAACCGAGACATTAGTGATGAGTTGACACAAGATTAACAATCCCCGTGGATAGGACTGTGTGTGTGTGGTTGGAGAGGCGTTGGATGGGCTAGTTGTGGGTGGTGAGGGAGAAGCAGGTGGGAGAGGTGGGGGAGATGGGGAGAGATGAGAGGGAGGGAGCGTCGGCGGTGGATGGGTAGCAAGTTAAAGGTCGGATGCTGAAGAGTAGTGATTGATGGTGTGGAGGAGAAGAGATAGGGATGGGTGGTGTGGGGGCGGAGATGGCTATCGTAGAAGTGGTGGCGTGGTGGATTTGGTACACTGAGTGAGGAATGTGTGGCAAGAGTGGGGGCAGATGAATGGGTGTGGAAGGGGGGGAGATGAATGGGTGTGGAAGGGGTGGAGATGAATGGGTGTGGAAAGGGGGGGGGGTGGAGATGAAGATCTTAAAAGTGGTAAAGTTGTGGGAAGTGGTGCAAAGATATTTTTTTCTTGGCTGGTGTTTGTTAAGGGGGAGGGGAATGGTTGGGAATTAATGGGGGGGGGGGGGAAGGTGAGGCTCGGTATAGGGAATAGAGGAGTGGTAGGAGGGAATTCAATTTCTTTCTTTATTATGCATCCCATACCCATCCCGTGGTCGGTGGTGTAAAGGCTTACAGAGGCACATAATCGGTTCAGGAACTGAACCCTCTAGTTCGTTTAGCTAAGCAAATAACAATCTTTTGACGCTAGTTACAAAATTATTAATGTAGGAGGGCAGGAGAGCGGATGAGTGAGGAGGCGGTGAGTATACCCAGGAGAGACAGAGCTCCGTACAGTGACTCTCGCTAACAAATATTACTCACATCCTTAATATGGACTGGAAAGCGGCGCCTGTGAGTGAGCCACCAGCTTATGGTTGCAACATCACACATGAGGGAAACATCTCACTGGTGAGCAGGCCACGGAGATGTGTTGTGAGGGACAGTGACTCACAAGAGACCGGGGCCCCCATGGTGGTGAGTCCTGTCTTAAAGATTTGGGAAATTGGGCTCCAGCTCCTAGGCCCAGCGGTCATATCAGTCACGTGATGTGATGACTCGGGACAGCGTTGCAGGTTATCATACTTGCTTTTATATCTGAATGGAATTAGCTTGCACTGTCTGTGTACTCACCTTGTTGTACTCACCTTGTTGTGCTTGCGGGGGTTGAGCTCTAGCTCTTTGGTCCAGCCTCTCAACCGTCAATCTACTGGAGTACAGATTCCTGAGCTTCTCGAACTCTATCATATTTACATTTGAAACTGAGTATAAAGTCAGCCTCCGCCACATCACTTCCTAATGCATTCCATTTACTAACTACTCTGACACTGAAAAAGATCTTTCTAATGTCTCTGGCTCATTAGGGTGCTCAATTTCTACCTGTGTCCCCTTGTGCGTGTACCACCCGTGTTAAATAATTCATCCTTGTCTACCCCTGTCCATTTCCCTGAGACTTTTATACGTGGTGATCATGTCTCGCCGAGCTCTTCTGTCTTCCAGCAACGTGAGGTGCATTTTACGCAGCCTTTCCTCTTAACTCATGTCTCTTAGTTCTGGGACTAGCATAGTGGCATACCTCTGAACTTTTTCCCAGTTTCGTCTTGTGCTTGACAAGGTACGGGCTCCATGCAGGGGCCACATACTCCAGGGTTGGTCTTATATACGTGATATACAAGGTTCTGAAAGATTCCTTACGCAGGTTTCTGAAGGAAGTTCTGATGTTAGCCAGTCTTACATACGCCGCAGATGTTATTCTTTTGATGTGAGCTTCAGGAGACAGGTTTGGTGTGATAACTCCTAGATCTTTCTCTCTGTCCTTTTCGTGAAGGACTTCAACTCCCATTCGGTATCCCGTGACATATTTGTCACGGGATACCGATACTTTGGCCTTCTATTTCCTCTACCTAGTTTCATTACCTTACATTTACTTGGGTTGAACTTTAGTAGCCATTTGTTGGACCAATCCTTCAGCTTGTCTAGGTCATCTTGTAGTCGCCTACTATCATCCTCTGTTTCAATCCTCCTCATAATTGTTGCATCATCAGCAAACATTGAGAGGAACGAGTCTATACCCTCTGGGAGATCATTTATATATATCAGAAAGAGTATAGGTCCAAGGACTGATCCCTGTGGGACTCCACTGGTGACGCCTCGTCATCCGAGATCTCTCCTCTCACAGTGACTCACTGTCTTCTGTGGCTTAGGTACTCCCTTATCCATTGGAGTACCTTCATTTTCACTCCTGTCTGCATCTCCAGCTTGAGCTCTAGCCCCTTATGTGGCACTGTGTCTAAGGCTTTCTGGCAATACAAAAATATGCAGTCTGCTCACCTCTCTCTTTCCAGCCTGATTTTTGTTGCCTGGTCATAGAATTCAATTAATCCTGTGAGGCATGATTTGCCATCCCTGAACCCATGCTGATGTTGTGTTATAAAGTTTCTTGTCTCCAGAAGTTTTCTCCATCACCCTTCATGGTATGCAAATTAGGGACACTGGCCTGTAGTTCAGTGCCTCCTGTCTATCACCCTTCTTGAATATTGGGACTACATTACCAGTCTTCCAAATTTTTGGCAGTTCCCCTGTTACCAGTAATTTGTTATACACCATGGAGAGTGGCAGGCGCAGAGCGTCTGCACCTTCCTTCAGTATCGATCGTGAAATTCTATCCGGGCCTATAGCCTTTGTCACATCCAACTCTAGCAGATGCTTCCTCATCTCCCCACTGGAAATCACAAACTCATCTAGTGGTGTTTAGTTAGATATTACCTCTCTAATCTCTGGGACTTCTCCTTGCTCTTATGTGAAGACTTCCTGGAATTTCTTATTGAGTTCCTCGCACACTTCCTTGTCGTTTGTAGTGAATCTGTCTGCCCCTATCGTCAGTTTCATTACCTGTTCTTTCACTGTTGTTTTTCTCTTGATGTGGCTGTTCAGCAATTTAGGTTGAGTCTTTGCCTTGCTTGCTATGTCATTTTCATATTTTCTTTCTGTATATCTTCTCACCCTGACGTATTCATTCCTGGCGCTCTGGTATCTTTCTTTGCTCCCTTGTGTCCTGTTATTTCTATAGTTTCTCTACGCCCTTTTACTTAGTTGCTTAGCTAGCCTACATCTCTGATTAAACCATGGGTTTCTCGTCTACACTTGTCTGCCGCTTCCTTACAATTCTGTGTACTCACCTAGTTGTGCTTGCGGGGGTTGAGCTCAAGCTCTTTGATCCAGCCTCTCAACTGTCAAGCAACTGGTGTACAGATTCCTGAGCCTACTGGGCTCTATCATATTTACATTTGAAGCTGTGTATGGAGTCAGCCTCCACCACATCACTGCCTAATGCATTCCATTTATTAACTCCTCTGACACTGAAAAAATTCTTTCAAATGTCTCTGTGGCTCATTTGGGTATTAAGTTTCCACCTGTTAACTACTCTGACATTGACAAAATTCTCTCCAATGTCTCTGTGGCTCATCTGGGTACTAAGTTTCCACCTGTGTCCCCTTGTTCGTGTCCCACCCGTGCTGAAGAGTTTGTCTTTGTCCACCCTGTCAATTCCCCAGTTTCCTTGTGCGGGTCTTAAAGTATTATTGTCGGGAGAGAAGGCATGATAAATTTACGTGCACGCAAACCTTCCTCACAAAATATGTATGTAAATACAAATAACAATTATAAATGATAACGAGAAACAAATACGCTTAAAACAAATAATAACAACAAAAAAGTTACGAATCACAAGAAGTCAAATTGTAAATAACAGGAAACCTATTCAAAAGTAATTTTAACTTCAGAAATGCAAAGTATTAAAGCAATGAGGCACAGAGGAACACGTACAGCCTCAACATATACGCCGGAGACACACACACACACACACACACACACACACACACACACACACACACACCCACACACACACACACACATACACACACACACACACACACACACACACACACACACACACACACACACACACACACACACACACACACACTCACACACACACACTCAATAACACCCACACACACACACAGACAACAGCCAACAGCCTATTATTAAAATTGCGACTAAATATTTGCACGATTATGCGAGAATCGTTTTTTTGTGTGTGGAGGTGGATATCTGAACAGCATCTCCATAAACTAACCAGCACAGCCCCGTCGCCAACAGCTTAACATCTGAGGTCAAAAGTGTGCTAACCCTCTCCGTACCAGCCCACACCATTTCAATCCCCATAAGAAGATGCCGTAGGAACTCCTTTATCGCCGAAACGCAAGAAGGTTCAAATACCAATCGAGTGGGGGAGAGAAGGTCCCAGAACCAACCTTTATAATCCAACCCGCTTCGAACGACCACCTCCGCATAATGGCCACATTCAGACACCGCCCAGTCATTACAGTACGCACCGTATATAATAACAAACCTCTGACATACCCTTATTTCAACATCGAATCTCGGACCAAACTATTTATCTCGGTAATGCTCACTCGATATCCTTACACCGTTCCACGTTTTCGACATAGACGAGAGGGGTTCAAGAGCCACCGGGCTTTCCCCTTCTTCCCCTCCTACTCTCTCCCCCTCCTTCTCTCCCCTCCTTCTCTCCCCTCTCCCCCCGGCCTCAGCGGGTCATGCAAGCACCGAGCTATGTAATCAGAGGGTTGAGATGCCAGGTTAAGCTGGTGGGGAGAGAGATCAGACGCTGATCCTATCGCTGAAGGACGGTCACCGGAATCACTCGGATGGTCGGCAATATTATGGCCAGATTTTTGACACTGATGGAGTGACGCCTCCTGAAGGTGAAGTGGGAGGGGGTGAAGTGGGAGGGGGTGAAGTGGGAGGGGGTGAAGTGGGAGGGGGTGAAGTGGGAGGGAAATAGTGGGAGGGAAAAGGAGAGGGTGGTTTATATATATATATATATTATATATATATATATATATATATATATATATATATATATATATATATATATATATATATATATATATATATATATATATATATATATATATATATATACACACACGGCTGGGGAGGGGAGAAGAAAAAGAGTGAAGATGAGAAATGAGAGAGTGTGAAAGGGGAAAGGAGGAGAGATGAAGAGGAAAGAGGAACAAAGGTACCCAATGAAATAAGGAAAAACTTGCCTAGAAGTGACATTTTCCGGTGAAAGATTCTGAAGAAAAATAAAGAAATTCTGAGGCCAGGAAACTCTCAAGAAACCGAGAGAGAGAGACAATGGGATGCAAGTGACTTATGTTTATGGAATTCTGTTTTTAAAGGGAACCAAAAGGCAGCAAAAATCAACCTGAGGAACTCGCTTGAGTAGGCCACACCAGCTAGAGATGAGAGGCTTTAGGAAAAGGAATTTCAAGATTAGAGGATGTTGATTATATGGTAGACATGATTGAGTTTTATTAATCATTTTTTCATTGTGAACTGGCTGGTGCCAACCCTGGACAAGAAACACAATGAATATAGGAATTTTCTCTAATCAGCGTTGATATTGGTTTCATTATATTGTCTTGAGAAAATAATTATTCTCCGATAAAAAAAAACACACACGAAAAAACCTAAATATTACTTTAGGCCCTTCAACCATAATTTAGGGTCCGTACCCCCTCTCTTTATGTCTAACCCAGTCCCATGTGGTTAGCTGACTTATGCGGAGTCACTATACCCTGCGTCTCATGCCCGTGATACTCCACACACCCTTGATACCCAGAGCTTATACGCCACCAGAGATCTCTGGGGTGTAGGGATCTGCCAGTCTCTGGGGTGTAGGGATCTGCCAGTCACTGTGGTGTAGGGATCTGTTAGTCACTGTGGTGTAGGGATCTGCCAGTCTCTGTGGTGTAGGGATCTGTTAGTCACTGTGGTGTAGGGATCTGTTAGTCTCTGGGGTGTAGGGATATGTCAGTCTCTGGGGTGTAGGGATATGTCAGTCTCTGGGGTGTAGGGATCTGCCAGTCTCTGGGGTGTAGGGATCTGTCAGTCTCTGGGGTGTAGGGATCTGCCAGTCACTGTGGTGTAGGGATCTGCCAGTCACTGTGATGTAGGGATCTGTCAGTCTCTGGGGTGTAGGGATCTGCCAGTCACTGTGGTGTAGGGATCTGCCAGTCACTGTGGTGTAGGGATCTGCCAGTCTCTGGGGTGTAGGGCTCTGCCAGTCACTGTGGTGTAGGGATCTGCCAGTCTCTGTGGTGTAGGGATCTGCCAGTCACTGTGGTGTAGGGATCTACCAGTCACTGTGGTGTAGGGATATGTCGGTCTCTGGGGTGTAGGGATCTGTCAGTCACTATGGTGTAGGGATCTGTTAGTCACTGTGGTGTAGGGATCTGTCAGTCACTGTGGTGTAGGGATCTGCCAGTCACTGTGGTGTAGGGATCTGCCAGTCACTGTGGTGTAGGGATCTGCCAGTCACTGTGGTGTAGGGATCTGCCAGTCACTGTGGTGTAGGGATCTACCAGTCTCTGGGGTGTAGGGCTCAGCCAGTCACTGTGGTGTAGGGATATGTCGGTCTCTGGGGTGTAGGGATCTGTCAGTCACTATGGTGTAGGGATCTGTTAGTCACTGTGGTGTAGGGATCTGCCAGTCACTGTGGTGTAGGGATCTGCCAGTCACTGTGGTGTAGGGATCTACCAGTCTCTGGGGTGTAGGGCTCTGCCAGTCACTGTGGTGTAGGGATCTGCCAGTCTCTGGGGTGTAGGGATCTGTCAATCTCTGGGAAGAATGTCATGCCTTCAAGGTATAATTCTTAGTGATAATTTAGGTTTTAAAAATAATCAACTTATAACCATTCCAAGTTTCCACTCGAGTGACAAATTGATCGGTACCTAATTATTGCAGAACTTTCTTAGCAAGCAATTATCGTGTATTTATGGTTATTACCGTCAATTAGAGCAGTAAGGCACAGGGAACATACATCACCCATTGAACAGCTACTGAGCCTTGCACAGCAAAGGTCGACATGAGCACTCTGGTTAACGTCCAAATGAATTCATTTACAGTTATGTGATTTTATATGGACTGATATATGTACGAACATTTGTACACACACACACTCACTCACTCACTCACTCACACACTCACACACTCACACACTCACACACACACACACACACACACACACACACACACACACACACACACACACACACACACTCACTCACTCACTCACTCACTCACTCACACTCTCTCTCTCTCTCTCTCTCTCTCTCTCTCTCTCTCTCTCTCTCTCTCTCTCTCTCTAACCACTTGGGCTGGACGGTAGAGCGACGGTCTAGCTTCATGCAGATCGGCGTTCAATTCCTGACCGTCCAAGTGGTTGGGTACCATTCCTTTCCACCGTCCCATCCCAAATCCTTATCCTGATCCCTTCCCAGTGCTATATAGTCGTGATGGCTTGGCACTTTACCCCTGATAGTTCCCTTCTCTCTCTCTCTCTCTCTCTCTCCCTCTTACTCACTCACTCTCTCTCTTACTCACTCTCACATCAGATATTCGACCATGCAAGCTTAACTAGGCGAGTACACACACAAATATGCACACGCATAAAAACCACATCAATAAACGCATGCGCACGCAATTTGTCACACAGTAAAACCAAAAGTTTATAGGGCAGTTAGCGAAGTCTAGCCAGACACACACATATATTGATCGAAGTTCGCTACTCCGGTACAAACGCAGAAACTTGGGAACATACATCAGGAACTGGATGCAGTACATTATTTTATTTTATTTTTACTTATTTATATACAAGAAGTTACATTGGTGGTTAACAGAGAATATAGAAAATAAGTTGAATTAACATTCTTGTAGGGATCTTGTACTGATGCAAGAAGCAACAAATTGAGCCCCAGCAATTGCTTTGAAAATTTGAACATTTGCCAGGATTCAGTGGATGGGAAATTTAACTTTATGAGAAACATTTATTCAATGAAAATTCAATTTGTTAATTGTAATTCACTTGGTAAGACGCCAGAACTATTTTACTAATTAAATATAGTAAATAAAGACATACGTAGAGCGGTTGATATCCTCGTGCCTTGGGGACATCAACCCAGTTTATGTATGTTGGTTCAGGCTAGGGCATTAGAACACACTCTATGGTATTGACACACTTCCTACATGTTGACCTTTATTCAAGCCTAACTCCTTCACCTGAAAACATCACGACTGCCAACCCCACCCACCTCCCTCCCACAGTAACCTCCCTTGCTCCCCTACCCCCCCCCCCTTCCACGCCTGACCATTACTCACCCACCACCTCCCACGTTAAACCCCCCTCCCCCTCCCACGCCAGATCCGATGCTGCCCTATTAGGGCTAAAACATCCCACTGACTTTAATCCCAAGCAAGATTTTACCCCTAATATACGAAGTAAACAGACACCGGGGCAAAATTTAAAAAAAATTTAAATGCCTGGTAATAATAATAATAAATCTAAAAATAAAGCTTAAAATGCTGCCGTACTCTTGTAGTACAGGAAAAATACAAAATATATATGTATACGAGAAAGTTTGAATGTTCCCCAAGCCACTAAATCACTATAATAGCATACGACACCACAAGGATTCGAACCCACGTTACTTGAGCTTACCCCCACTAGCGTGCACCGTACACCACGACACCAGAGGACGCTGGCAAGATCACTCGTGGAATCAATTCCTTTATTTCTTAAGGTGACGAAAAAACGTATTCTTTCATTCTTATATAAAATACAATGACCTGTACTTGTATAATTATTACAATGGAGAAGAAAAGGTAATTTGTTGTGCTCATTGAAGTCAGAAGTACAAAAAACACATTGTAACCCACTATTTTCTGCATTCTGTAGTAATACAAACAAGGAGAGATGTACTGTGCTGCTGGTTCCCTCACGCAGGTTGATAAGCCAAACAGCAAACCAAACATAATACACAATCGTCAACAAATCTCTCAAGGTTCGGATAGCACGCCAAGCACAAGATAACAGGAATTCTCAATGGTAGAGGCACCGGACGCTGGCGTCAGCACGGGTCGGCAGCTGAAGTTTATGTCAACACCAGTCAGCTGATGGATGTAAACAAAGGCCAGCGTCAACAGGCGGTAGATGTCAACAGACCGGACTGGGTGATGGATGGATCTACCCTTTGTTGTATGACTTGCCGAATTTTAAGTATGGTCAAGCTGCTGAAAATGAAGCCAAGAGAAGCGTTTGTTGATTGAGGAAGAAATCACGGAAAAATCACATTTTAATGTATTATTTTAAATGTAAATGTGTGTAAGCGTTCTATATTTGTGTTACTAATTGATAATTTTATTGATCATAAAATGCTGGTTTTTATTTAATGCAATGGCACTAACGTAGTGTATCTGGTTATCTGGAGATGATTTCGGGGATTTTTAGTATCCCCGCGGCCCGGGGATACTCGACCAGGCTTCCACCCCCAGGAAGCAGCCCGTGACAGCTGACTAACACCCAGGTACCTATTTTACTGCTAGGTAACAGGGGCATAGGGTGAAAGAAACTCTGCCCATTGTTTCTCGCCGGCGCCTGGGATCGAACCCAGGACCACAGGATCACAAGCCCAGCGTGCTGTCCGCTCGGCCGACCGGCTCCCTTGTACTATTTAGTGTTAGAACAAATTGTAAAATAATCTTTTGAAGTGATTCCATGAAATAGAATCGAATTTTTCAAATTCCTTCCCAAGTGAAAAACACGCTATTAGAGAAGAGTTGTGCTCGTACCATTGGTTTAAGCGGTCATGTTGACCAAACTGTAACACGCTGCGAAGAAGCCAGAGAGGTCAGCCCAGATGACCAAGGATCTTTTGCAGAGTCGAATGGTCCAAAAGCCAAAATGCTGCCGAAAACTCCTCGCCTCTGAAGGATTCGAACCCACGTAGCCAGGGCTCCATGAACCCTAACGTATCCAGTACGACACCAACTAGACCATATGACTGTACAAAAAATGCTGGAAGTCGGGAGACTTTTAGCCCAACCTCCCGACAGCACTCGGTGGTCAATTTTAGGGTACAGATATTTCATGGAATCACCTACAATTGACCACTGAGTGCTGTCGGGAGGTTGGGTTAAGAGTCTCACGACTTCCACCCTTTTTGGTAAAGCCATTATGGTCTAGTTGGTATAGTACTTGATACGCTGAGGTTCATGGAGCTCTGGCTGTCTAGGTTCGAATCCTTCAAAGGTGATAATGGTGAGGAGTTTTCGGTCATGTGTGTGTGTGTGTGTATTCACCTAGTTGTATTCACCTATTTGTGCTTGCGGGGGTTGAGCTCTGGCTCTTTGGTCCCGCCTTTCAACTGTCAATCAACTGGTGTACAGGTTCCTGAGCCTACTGGGCTCTATCATATCTACACTTGAAACTGTGTATGGAGTCAGCCTCCACCACATCACTGCCTAATGTATTCCATTTGTCAACCACTCTGATACAAAAAAAAGTTCTTTCTAATAACTTTGTGGCTCATTTCGGCACTCAATTTCCACTCGTGTCCCCTAATGTGTGTGCCCCTTGTGTTAAATAGCTTGTCTTTATCTACCCTATCAATTCCTCTGAGAATCTTGTATGTGGTGATCATGCCCCCTCTAACTCTTCTGTCTTCCAGCGACGTGAGGTTTAATACCTGTAGTCTCATCTCGTAGCTCACACCTCTCAGCTCGGGTACTAGTCTGGTGGCAAACCTTTGAACCTTTTCCAGTTTAGTCTTATGCTTGACTTGATATAGACGCCATGCTGGGGTTGCATACTCCAGGATTGGTCTGACATAGGTGGTATACAACGTTCTGAATGATTCCTTACTCAAGTATCTAAATGCCGTTGTTATGTTGGCAAATCTGGCATATGCTGCTGATATTATCCTCTTGATATGGGCTTCAGGGGACAGGTCTAATGTGATATCAACCCCCAAGTCTTTCTCTCTCTATGACTCTTGAAGAATTTCACCTCCCAAATGATACCTTGAATCTGGCCTCCTGCTCCCTAGACCTATCTTCATAACATTATATTTGCTTGGGTTAAACTCTAACAGCCATTTGTTCGATCATTCCTTTAGTTTGTCGAGGTCTTGTGAAGCCTCTAGCAGTCCTCCTCTGTCTTAATCTTTCTCATAATTTTGGCATTGTTAGCAAACATTGAGAGGAATGAGTCTATACTCTCCGTGACATCATTTACGTATATCAGAAACAGGATAGGACCGAGTACAGGACCTGTGGGACTCCACTGTTGAATTTACGATAATCTGAGGACTCACCCCTCACTGTAACTCTCTGTTTCCTATTGCTTAGGTACTCCCTTATCCACTGGAGCACTTTACCATTTACTCCTGCCTGTCTCTCCAGCTTATGTCCAGCCTCTTATAGGGTACTGTGCCAAAGGCTTTCTGACAGTCCAAAAAAAAAGGCAGTCCGCCCATCCTTCTCTTTCTTGCTTAATCTTTGTCACTTGGTCGTAGAATTCTATTAAGCCTGTAAGGCAAGATTTACCCTCCCTGATCCCATGTTGATGGGTTGTCACGAAGTCTCTTCTCTCCAGATGTGTTACTAGGTTTTTTTTTTCCTCACGACCTTCTCCATCACCTTGCATGGTATACAATTTAAGGACACTGGCCTGTAGTTCAGTGCCTTTTGTCTGTCACCTTTTTTGTATATTGGGACTACATTAGCCATCTTCAATATTTCTGGTAGGTCTCCCGTCTCCATTGACCTACTATACACTAATGGAGAGTGGCAAGCAAAGTGCCTCTTCACACTCTTTCAATACCCATGGTGAGATCCCTTCTGGACCAACAGCCTTTCTCACATCCAGATCCAACAAGTGTCTCTTGATCTCATCTCTTGTAATTTCGAACCCTTCCAAGGCCGCCTGGTTTACTGTCCCCTCTCCTAGTACAGTGACCTCACCTTGTTCTATTGTGAGGACCTCCTGGAACCTCTTGTTGAGTTCTTCACACACACCTCTTTGTCATTCTCTGTATACCTGTCCTCGCCTGTTCTAAGTTTCATTACCTGTTCTTTCACTGTAGTTTTCCTTCTGATGTGACTGTGGAGTAGCTTTGATTCGGTCTTGGTTTTGCTTGCTATATCATTTTCATAATTTTTCTCTGCTTCTCTTCTGACACTAACATACTCATTCCTGGTTCTCTGGTATCTCTCCCTGCTTTCGGGCGTTCTGTTATTTCGGAAGTTCCTCCACGCTCTTTTGTTCAGTTCCTGTGCTTCCATACATGCCCTATTAAACCATGGATTCTTCTTTTGCTTCTCGGATTTTTCCTTTTAGGCCGGGATAAACCTGTTTACTGCCTCCTGACACTTTTGGGTGACATAGTTCACCTTGTCTTGTACAAACTTAGCTCTGTGGTCTGTGTCCCATGGTATATCTCTTAGGAAACTTCTCATCTGCTCATAATTCCCCTTTCGGTATGCCAGCCTTTTGTTTCCTAGTTCTTTTTTTTTGGGGGAGGGGGGGAGGGGGAGATAAATCCTAGCTCTACCAAGTACTCAAAGATCAACACACTGTGGTCACTCATTCCCAAGGGCGCTTCCAACCTAACTTCCCTTATATCCCACTCATTTAGGGTAAATATCAGATCAAGTATGGCTGGTTCATCCTCTCCTCTCATTCTTGTTGGTTCCTTGATGTGTTGGCTTAGAAAGTGTCTTGTTACCGCTTCTTGCAGCTTTGCTTTGCAGCTTTGCTTTGCAGCTTTGCTTTGCAGCTTTGCTTTACAGCTTTGCAGCTTGCAGCACATGGACCAAATACGCTCCGTGTATTTGGTCCATGTGTGTGTGTGTGTGTGTGTGTGTGTGTGTGTGTGTGTGTGTGTGTGTGTGTGTGTGTGTGTGTGTGTGTGTGTGTGTGTGTGTGAGAGAGCACTTAGCACATTCTCACACATCGCGCTCACCACGAGACAACGCGGAGTGCGCCGGAGAAAGAACTCTGACGATGAGATGAGTGTGTGAGTGTGCACGCAATGAGAGCATTAGGTGCGTCCCGTCCCTCACACACCTCCCCCTCAGCCTACTGGCAGGAAATTAGCTCAATAATTTTGATTAGATGAAAGGGTTGAGGCGTGCGTATATGCGTCAATTTCAACGTTATCTAAAGTTGCAGGCCTCGTTTTTTTTATCATGGAGTTAGTGCGTTATCAGTTCATCACAAATGACGTGCAAGTTAAAATTAAATGCGTTCATTACACTAACTTATCGTTAAATATACTCAAGTTCCGGAAATTATTATTCAACTTACATGTACAATGAAATCCCAAGAACATGGGATTTCATATGCATTGGTGTACAATGTAATGTACAATGTATACCAGTCATCTCCCGTATAACCGATCAGGAGATGAACACTTTCTAATCCTCCTCGGTATCGGTATCATCAGGAGATGATACTGATGGTTGGTAGTGGTGGAGGCTGGTGGTGGTGGTTGTGGTAGCCCTAGAGCCTGAGATAATGCTCAGAAGGCTGTTAAAGATGCAAAACGAGACGATGAAGATTATCATCGGAAGTTCACGTAAACGTCAATTACAAAACATGAGGAAGGAACTGAATCCCACCCATCCCCAGGTGCAGGTGATGGGGGATCACTGAAATCAATGTTTCCTTTGGTGTGAAAATTTTCAGGCTATAACCCATTGAAGTCCTGATGTTTTCCAAGTCTTCTTTATCGACGGGCAGCATTCCTCCAAATGGATTACAAAAACTGCAGCTGTTCTCATCGTGTGTCACGTTAATGATCTCCTCCAAGAGTGAGACAATAACGGCACACTCTCCTGTTTCATGGAAGAACATCCCTTTCCATATTATAACCCCTCCCTTCCCACTCAAGATGAATAATGAACCCATTCTTTGCCTAGACAGTAGATTCTACATCATTGAACTCTGCACTGTAGAGTACAGAGCCTCTCTGGTCTCAGAGAGGTCTCTCTCTCATACCCTCTAAACTGATGGTTCCTTACTTAAGTCCACTAACAAGAAAATCTGGGAGACCTGAAACAACGTGAAATTCACACTGGTTAGTCCATGCATCATTAAAGCTATTGTGCAGGAAGTGTCACGTGTCTGTGGATCATCCAATAAGGTCAGCAGACCTGCAGACGTTACTACTGCTAGGTTGAGGTCAGGCTACAAGTACCCCGGGGAGTTTGTACCACCTGTTGGAGTAGATCTTACCAAATGTAATCTTTGTCTGCAGAACTAATCACATTATGTCACTTTGTACTTGAATGTGAAAAAACTCTGAATTCAAACTATTACAAATGTTCCAGAATTGTGTATTTCACTCAGTATGATGCAATACCAGAAACCTTAGCTATATATCCAAACTTTGCCTACTGTAGGTACTGCATGAATATATATATGTAAAGTTTCAGCCAGTTTTTTGTAAAAAAAATTGACTTACATCAAGTTTTCAGTACTAAAAATATCTCGAACACATCCCTCAGGCATCGAACACTTTGCCATAATGCTAATTTCAGCTATCAAAATTCGCTGGTTCTTCCCTGGAGTAAACATTAATCACTCTCTTCTTTATGAATGTCAGGGAACTAATTACTCCGTCAGCTGGCCGCGTTCCTAACGAAGGAACACGTCACCCGTGTACTGAAGACATCAATGCTTCATCATAACAGAGATATGGAAATTCCTAACAGATACAGCTTGGGAAACAGAGCTCAGATGACAAACGGCCCAAGACATGATGGACTTCACCACACAGAAGTGTAAAGAGGAGGCAGACAAGTTCGTCCCAGACCAAAGAGTAAGAAAATAAATCCAGACCCATAGTTTAATCTGAGATGTAAGCTAGCAAAGCAACTAAGTACAAAGGCGTGGAGGAACTATAGAAATAATAGGACACTAGTGAGCAGAGAAAGATACCAGAGCGCCAGGAATGAATATCAGGGTGAGAAGAGAGGCAGAAAGATAATATGGAAATGACACAGCAAGCAAGACAAAGACTAAGCCGAAATTGCTGCACAGCCACAGCAGGAGAAAAACAACAGTGAAGGAACAGGTAATAAAGCTGAGGATAGGGGCAGACAAATTCACTACAAACGACAAGGAAGTGTGTGAGGAACTCAATAAGAGATTCCAGGAGATCTTCAAAGTAGAGCAAGGGGAAGTCCTAGAGATAAAAGAGGGAATACCTAACCAAACACCACTAGATGAGTTTGTGATTACC
This sequence comes from Procambarus clarkii, assembly GCF_040958095.1. Lineage (NCBI taxonomy): Eukaryota > Metazoa > Arthropoda > Malacostraca > Decapoda > Cambaridae > Procambarus > Procambarus clarkii. The sequence goes on from NC_091176.1 coordinate 23,230,387, forward strand.
AGTGGGGAGGTGAGGAAGCATCTGCTAGAGTATGTGACAAAGGCTATAGGCCACGATGGAATCTCGCCATGGATAATAAAGGAAGGAGCAGAAGCACTTTGCCTACCACTCTTCATGGTGTGTAACAAATCACTGGTAACAGGGGAACTGCTGAAGTTTGGAAGACGGCTACTGTAGTCCCGATATTCAAGAAGGGTGATAGGCAGGAGGCACTACTCTATAGGCCAGTGTCACTAACTTGCATACCATGCAATGTGTTGGAGAAGATTGTGCGAAAAAAGCTAGTAGTACATCTGAAGCAGAAGAACTTTGTATCAACACCAGCATGGGTTCAGAGATGGCAAATCATCCCTCACAGGATTAATTGAATTCTATGACCAGGCAACAAAAATCAAGAAAGAAAGAGAAGGGTGGAGCTGACTGCATGTTTTTGGATTGCCAGAAAGCCTTTGACACAGTACCACATAAGAGACTAGTGCACAAACTGGAGATGCAGGCAGAAGTGAAAGGGAAGGTACTCCACTGGATAAGGGAGTAAGGGATACCTAAGTAACAGAAGACAGCGAGTGACTGTGAGGGGTGAAGTCTCGGAGTGGCGAAGCGTCACCAGTGGAGTCCTGCAGGGGTCAGTCCTTGGACCTATTCTGTTCCTGATATATGTAAATGATCTCTTAGAGGAAATAGACTCGTTCCTCTTAATGTTAGCTGATGATGCAAAAATTATGAGGAGGATCAAGACAGAGGAAGATAGTATGAGGCTCCAAGAAGACCTAAATAAACTGAAGGAATGTTCCAACAAATGGCTACTAAAGTTCAACCCAAGTAAATGTAAGGTGATGAAACTAGGCGGAGGGAATAGGAGGCCAGACACTGGATATCGAATGGGAGATGAAATCCTTCACGAAACGGACAAGGAGAAATACCTAGGAGTTGTTATCACACCAAATCTGTCTCCTGAAGCTCACATCAAAAGAATAACATCGACGGCATATGCAAGGCTAGCTAACATCAGAACTGCCTTCAGAAACATGTGTAAGCCACAGAGACGTTAGAAAGAACTTTTTTAGTGTCAGAGTGGTTGACAAATGGAATGCACTAGGCAGTGATGTGGTGGAGGCTGACTCCATACACAGTTTCAAGTGTAGATATGATAGAGCCCAGTTGGCTCAGGAACCTGTACACCTGTTAATTGACGGTTGAGAGGCGGGACCAAAGAGCCAGAGCTCAACCCCCGCAAGCACAACTAGGTGAGTACAACTAGATGAGTAGACACACACACACACACACACACACACACACACACACACACGCACACACACACACACACACACAAGCATCCCCTGCAAAATACTTGAAAGAATAATTAGGCTAAGACTTGTTGAACACCTGGAGAGCATTGGGTTTGTAAACAAGCACCAACATGGGTTCTGGACAGGGAAATCATGCCTAACAAACCTTTTAGAATTCTATGATAAAGTAACAAGGATAAGGCAGGACAGAGAAGGCTGGGCAGACTGCATATTTCTTGACTGCCAAAAGGCCTTTGATACGGTACCGCACATGAGACTGCTATACAAACTTGAGAGGCAGGCAGGAGTAAGCGGAAAGGCCCTAGTATGGGTGAAGAACTACCTAACAGGAAGGAGCCAGAGGGTAATGGTAAGGGGCGAAAAGTCGGACTGGCGAACAGTAACAAGTGGAGTACCTCAAGGATCGGTGCTGGGACCAATCCTCTTTCTAATTTACGTAAATGATATGTTTACAGGAGTGGAATCATACATGTCAATGTTTGCAGATGACGCAAAATTAATGAGAAGAGTTGTGACAGACGAGGATTGTAGGATCCTCCAAGAGGACTTAAACAAGCTGCAGAGATGGTCAGGGAAATGGCTACTGGAGTTTAACACCAGTAAATGTAAAGTTATGGAAATGGGATCAGGTGACAGGAGACCAAAGGGACAGTACACAATGAAGGGGAACAGCCTACCTGTAACGATTCGAGAAAGAGACCTGGGAGTGGATGTGACACCTAATCTAACTCCTGAGGCACATATAAATAGGATAACGACAGCAGCGTACTCTACACTGGCGAAAATTAGAACTTCATTCAGAAACCTAAATGAGGAAGCTTTTAGGGCACTTTACACTGCCTACGTGAGACCCGTCTTAGAGTATGCCGCGCCATCATGGAGCCCCCGCCTGAAGAAACACATAAAGAAACTGGAGAAGGTTCAGAGGTTTGCGACGAGGCTTGTCCCAGAGTTACGAGGGATGGGATATGAAGAGCGGCTGAAGGAACTGAACCTAACGACACTAGAGAAAAGAAGGGAGAGAGGAGATATGATAGGGACATATAAAATACTCAGGGGAATTGATAAAGTGGAAATAGATGAAATGTTCACACGTAATAATAACAGAACGAGGGGACATGGGTGGAAACTGGAAACTCAGATGAGTCACAGAGATGTTAGGAAGTTTTCTTTTAGCGTGAGAGTAGTAGAAAAATGGAATGCACTTGGGGAACAGGTTGTGGAAGCAAATACTATTCATACTTTTAAAACTAGGTATGATAGGGAAATGGGACAGGAGTCATTGCTGTAAACAACCGATAGCTAGAAAGGCGGGATCCAAGAGTCAATGCTCGATCCTGCAAGCACATATAGGTGAGTACATATAGGTGAGTACACACACACACACACGCACGCACACACACACACACACATACATAAAACTTGAACAATGCCATAACTCTCACATCACAAAGTCTGAGACTTTCCTTTAAGACTTCCCAGACACAACAAGGCACGACCAGACAGCTGGAATACCCACATCAAGACGTATCAACGACCAACACCAAAAACTTGAGAAAGAATCACCAAATTGCTAGTTATCTGTGAGACACATTCTGCTTTTTTTTTATATCATTCTTATTCTCTATCCCTCCTCCCTCCTTTATTATTGTTCTGTCTGTCTACATCTCCATTTACTGATATCTGTCTCTGTTTGCCTAATACTTCATATGCAAAGGAATTTGTCAATAATGTTCACCTTCGCGTGTCGCGCAAGTCTGCAGAATTATTTGGTTAACAATCAAGTTTTATTGGTGCGTACTTGGGTAGAATGGTTTCCGACATGCTTGGCGCAGAACTCACACTCGCGCCAGACACTGTACTCACTCGCGCCAGATACTATATTCACTCACGCCAGATACTATACTCACTCACGCCAGATACTATACTCACTCACGCCAGATACTACACTCACTCGCGCCAGATACTACACTCACTCGCGCCAGATACTATATTCACTCACACCAGATACTATACTCACTCACGCCAGATACTGTACTCACTCGCGCCAGATACTATACTCACTCACGCCGGATACTATACTCACTCACGCCAGATACTATACTCACTCACGCCAGATACTATACTCACTCATGCCAGATACTATACTCACTCACGCCAGATACTATACTCACTCACGCCAGATACTATACTCACTCACGCCAGATACTATACTCACTCATGCCAGATACTATACTCACTCACGCCAGATACTATACTCACTCATGCCAGATACTATACTCACTCACGCCAGATACTATACTCACTCACGCCAGATACTATACTCACTCACGCCAGATACTATACTCACTCATGCCAGATACTATACTCACTCACGCCAGATACTATACTCACTCGCGCCAGATACTATACTCACTCACGCCGGATACTATACTCACTCACGCCAGATACTATACTCACTCACGCCAGATACTATACTCACTCATGCCAGATACTATACTCACTCACGCCAGATACTATACTCACTCGCACCAGATACTACACTCACTCGCGCCAGATACTACACTCACTCGCGCCAGATACTATACTCACTCGCACCAGATACTACACTCACTCACACCAGATACTATACTCACTCACACCAGATACTATACTCACTCACGCCAGATACTATACTCACTCGCGCCAGATACTATATTCACTCACACCAGATACTATACTCACTCACGCCAGATACTATACTCACTCGCACCAGATACTACACTCACTCGCGCCAGATACTATACTCACTCGCACCAGATACTACACTCACTCGCGCCAGATACTATACTCACTCACGCCGGATACTATACTCACTCACGCCAGATACTATACTCACTCGTGCCAGATACTGCACTCACTCGCGCCAGATACTATACTCACTCACGCCAGATACTACACTCACTCGCGCCAGATACTATACTCACTCACGCCAGATACTATACTCACTCGTGCCAGATACTATACTCACTCACGCCGGATACTATACTCACTCACGCCAGATACTATACTCACTCGCGCCAGATACTATACTCACTCACGCCGGATACTATACTCACTCACGCCAGATACTATACTCACTCACGCCAGATACTATACTCACTCACGCCAGATACTATACTCACTCGCGCCAGATACTATACTCACTCACGCCGGATACTATACTCACTCACGCCAGATACTATACTCACTCACGCCAGATACTATACTCACTCGCGCCAGATACTATACTCACTCGCGCCAGATACTATACTCACTCACGCCAGATACTATACTCACTCACGCCAGATACTATACTCACTCGCACCAGATACTATACTCACTCACACCAGATACTATACTCACTCACGCCAGATACTATACTCACTCGCGCCAGATACTATACTCACTCACGCCGGATACTATACTCACTCACGCCAGATACTATACTCACTCACGCCAGATACTATACTCACTCATGCCAGATACTATACTCACTCATGCCAGATACTATACTCACTCGCGCCAGATACTATACTCACTCACGCCAGATACTATACTCACTCACGCCAGATACTATACTCACTCGCACCAGATACTATACTCACTCACGCCAGATACTATACTCACTCACGCCAGATACTATACTCACTCGTGCCAGATACTGCACTCACTCGCGCCAGATACTATACTCACTCGCGCCAGATACTGTACTCACTCGCGCCAGATACTATACTCACTCACGCCAGATACTATACTCACTCACGCCAGATACTATACTCACTCACGCCAGATACTATACTCACTCGCGCCAGATACTATACTCACTCGCGCCAGATACTATACTCACTCACGCCAGATACTATACTCACTCACGCCAGATACTATACTCACTCGCGCCAGATACTATACTCACTCACGCCAGATACTATACTCACTCACGCCAGATACTATACACTCACTCGCGCCAGATACTACACTCACTCGCACCAGATACTATACTCACTCACGCCAGATACTATACTCACTCGCCCCAGATACTATACTCACTCACGCCAGATACTATACTCACTCACGCCAGATACTATACTCACTCGCGCCAGATACTGTACTCACTCGCGCCAGATACTATACTCACTCACGCCAGATACTATACTCACTCGCGCCAGATACTGTACTCACTCGCGCCAGATACCACACTCACTCGCGCCACATACCACACTCACTCACGCCACATACCACACTCACTCACGCCACATACCACACTCACTCACGCCAGATATTAGCCCTCAAGAGATATTAATCATGCAAGATATTATTCAGCAAGCCAGATATGAACTCCCACGCCAGATAACCCTGATGCCAGATATTAATCCTCACACCATATATTAATCCTCACACCATATATTAATCCTCACACCAGATATTAATCCTCACACCAGATATTAATCCTCACACCCTTACGACAGATACCACACCCCTCGCATCACAAACTCGCACCCCTGCATGGTTTTATTCCCCTACAACTGCCGGAACTGTCAAAAAAGAGGATTTAGATCCATACGAGTAATCCTCTGGTGACAAAGATTACGACGAAGTCTAATACTTTTATGTGGTAAAGCACATGCTTGTCTCCATCCTGTACACTTTATGGAAGCTGCCAAACTGTATACATCGCGTGCTTTACATAATGTGGCGAGGTTGTTGCCTATAGCTTTTGAATAATTCATGGCAATTAGATTTCCTGGTGCATTGTTGAATTTTGCTCAAGAAAGCCATTCAGCTTTTTTATTGCGACAATAATTCTCCAATGGTTTCTTACTGTGTGTGTGTGTGTGTGTGTGTGTGTGTGTGTGTGTGTGTGTGTGTGTGTGTGTGTGTGTGTGTGTGTGTGTGTGTCTTAACTATTGTTGCGGTTTTGTGCGTGTGTGTGTACGTGTGTGTAGGTGTGTGTGTGTGTGTGTGTGTGTGTGTGTGTGTGTGTGTGTGTGTGTGTGTGTGTGTGTGTGTGTGTGTGTGTGTGTGTGTGAGTGTGTGTGTGTGTGTGATCTGCCTGTGTTGCTTTGTTGGGAATTCATACAAATGTTTGCGTGTGTGTGTTTTTGCTGCAGTGTGGCAGCTGGAGAACAACACCTCTCAGTTGTGCTGTCTGTTGGGCTCTGTTTAAGCACCTGTTTGTAACAGAGGTGTGTGTAATACAAACAAAATGTCCTCTATCGTTGTGCTAAAAGAATAAATCTTCTATATCTTTCCCCCCCCCCAAGTCCTTCCTGCCTCTATCTTTATCTCCTTTTCCGCCTTCCTTCCTCTCTCTCTCCTCTCCATCCATCCCTCCCTCCCTCTTCTTCACCCTATTCCCTTCCCTCTACCCCCTTCCCCTTTGAGGGTTTCGGGCTTTTAATATAAGAAACTATACTACAACCGCTTCACAAACCCTAATGACTAATTTGCTCTCAAATTACAAGATGTAAACAAGCCTGAGACGGCAGCTAAATTAATTAAGAAAAAAATTAATACCTCGTGTACCTAAAAATAAATTTTCACTATATTGGACAGCAGATTAGGAAATATATTGTAGCTATAGAATGAAATCTGATGTATTTTATTAGCTCATCGTGGCTCAGTAGGTAGCGCGTGTGTCTGGGGAGTCCGGGAAAGCCCAAGTTCGATCCCATTGTATGGCATCAGTGTCCTCTGCTACTGAAGCTATTCAGTCCCACTCAGATACAATCTTCTAGACACGAAAAGAAAAAAAGAAAGAGATTCAGAATAGCTATGTAATAGCTATGTAATGTTATGAAATGTAGGAATGTTATTAAATATTGAATTTACAGTCGCAGGTGTTCGTTCATAACTGATCTTGAACATATTTACATGTATTCCGTCATGTCAATAAACTCATTTTATTTAGATTTTTTTAGTGTGTATTTTGCTATAGCCAGCAGTTGTGTCGGTAGTAACAATAGCAATATCTGTGCTAGTAGTAATAGCAGTAGTGTCTAGAGAGAGAAGTACTATTTTCTAGTTTTAGTGTTAGTAAGCAGTGGAGGGGGGATCGCGTGGGGTGGGGGGATCGCGTGGGGAGAGGAGGGGGGGGGGGGAAGGAGCTTTTGCTATCTTTATCTCATTTATCCAGTTACAATTTATAGTAGAAAAGCAATCTCGTTCTGTCGTCTTGACAGATAACCACGTCACAGACAGAAAGGGATTTTCTTATCTGTTTAATATCTGTATTTCTTTCATCCCGCTCTCATCGCCCTTCTCTGTCTTCCCTCTTGCTCTCTCCCTCTCTTTTCCTCTTATAGCTCTCTCCTTCCTCCTCCCTCTTTCCCTTGATCTTTCCCTGTCATCATTCCTACTCTTCGTCTTCCCGCCCCTCTCATTCTTTCTGCCCCCCCTCTCTCATTCATTATCTTCGCCTCCACCTCTTATTCAATCTCTCCCCTTCTCTCCGTATCCCATTCTCTCTCTCTCTCTCTCTCTCTCTCTCTCTCTCTCTCTCTCTCTCTCTCTCTCTCTCTCTCTCTCTCTCTCTCTCTCTCTCTTTCTCTCTCTCTCTCTCCTCGTATTCTCACACCTTCTCTCTCATCCTCTCCAACTCCTCTTCCTCCTCCCCCCTTCCCTACCAAAACCTTCTCTCTCATGCTATTACAATGACCGGGTATGGTGAACCTCGGAACACACCACACAAACAAACGCAAATAATTCCGTTGATCGCTAAAATTCCAAGGACATTCTGTTTTTTTTATTGTCGATATTTTTGTTTGGGTACGCTCCAATAATTATAGGTGTGTCAATTAACTTACCAGTATATAAGAAGCGTGAATATCAGGTAATTATATGTCGCTATCAGTGCTAAATAATCTTGAATGGGCACCACTCATCTTGTGTTTGGTGGAAGGTTAGGAGTCGTTACATTGAAGTCGTAAGCGCTGCTCATATAATTAAACAGTGCGAAAAATATATGTATACAAGTATTTAAAGGTCTTAGCCTTAGAAGCTTATCGCAACAACAAATCACACACACACACACACACACACACACACACACACACACACACACACACACACACACACACACACACACACACACACACACACACACGAATGGAAATACAAAACAAAATCCATAACTCTGGATATTGTCGTAGAAGAGGTCGATTAATCACTACGAGGTGGGTCCTAAGAACTGTAGCTGGATGCATACAAGCACTATTTGATTCACACGAACACACACACACACACACACATATATGCATGCACAGGCAAGCCTGCGCACTCGCACGCACACAGAAGGAAAGAAACATGGAGCATAAAATTAGTGGAAGTTATGGAAAGAAACTTCCGGACGTGTTAAACATGATACAATGTAAAGGCAAGAAGATAAACACCAACTCCCCTTCTTATCTTACGAATCTACTAAATCTCTACGACAATGAAACAATTACAAGATGAGGAAATTGCTATTTCTAACATACCACCAAGTTGTACAGACACTTTCTCATAAAGCATCAGCACCACATAAATTTGTGAAATGAAAGAGCACTGAAATGGACGGGAGTGCGTCTGAGAGGAGTTTATGCCCACAGAAAAGGAATGCAATTGACAGAATTGGCCAGAATGACAGCCGTGGTACCTCAAAACTATGGCTCATGACCCCCATACTATTCCTTGTATTTGCCACTACCCTACATGCCAATGTTTACGGTTCGGTGCTAAACCAATGAGAAGAACTGGTCAAGATGAAGACTGTAGACTTCTTCAAGACGGTCCAGACAAGCTTCGGGTGTTGGTGTGAGAAAGGGCTCCTTGAACACAATACCAGCAATCGTAAGGTGATGACAATGGGGTCCAGGAACAGGAGATAGGCAGGACCGTACACAATGAAGGGAGATCGCCTCCCTGAAACTAAAGAAGAAATCTACCACATGTATGGAAACTTGAGCCGAATGTGTGTCGCAGGAAAGCGGAGAAGAACACTTTCAGTGGAAGGAAGGTTGAGAGAGATACTAGAAGCTAATGCAATACTTTCAAAAGGAAGAGAAGCATAGAGAGTCACTGCATTACACAACAATCAGCTGGTAAGGCGGGTCTGAGGAGACTTGGGATAATGATGATGTAGCCAAACTTCGGATAAAAGTCTGATAAATGGCTACTGGAATTTAACCCCCCAAAAGTGTAACGTGATGAGGAAAGGAGGAGGAGAAAATATGCCACAGGAGCAGTAAGACGTAGAAGAACAACCTAGCGGGTGTTCTTCCAACTGGGGTTGTTATACCTGTCCCTGTGGCTGTGTGTTCACTCACAGAACATGTGACGTTGCCCAATAAACACTGTTCTTCGGGTCAACATCTAAATTAACATTTACCAAGAGACAACTCCCACCATAGAAGAAATATTTCGGTGTCGAAGCATCCATTAGCAGAATATGCAAAAACTTACAAAATATTCAGTCTTCAATAATCTAAATGTGAAAGCCTTCAGTATCTTGTATACAACATAGGAGAGACCAACCATCGAGTATGAAGCCGGGCATGGAATCTCCCTTTGGAGATACCCAAAGTATAAATGCAAACATATTCAACACGCAGGCGATGAGTCACAATAACGTGGCTAAAGTAATTTGCCCAGACCACACACTAGAAGGTGAAGGGACGGCGACATTTCGGTCCGTCCTGGACCATTCTCAAGTCGATTGCAGGTCCATGAGAATGGTCCAGGACGGACCGAAACGTCGTCGTCCCTTCACCTTCTAGTGTGTGGTCTGGTCATATTCAACACGGCTCATCCCGGATTCGAGAGGAATGAGGTAAAGTGAAAGCTAACGAGAACTGGACCTTACTACGCTGTAGAACAGCAGCAGAGGAGACATAATAGCAACATACAAGATTCCAAGGGTACTCGACAAACTCAAAAAAAAAAATCTTTAAAATGGATAATAGCGGAAATGAAGAGGTATCAGATGAACTATATCGCAAATCATTGACAATCATGAACAAAAATGATGTTTTAAGCGCTGAAGCTCAAAAAACCCCTATACAAGGACATAAAGTGGACGTAGGTGCAGCAGAAACGTGCCACCGAGCGCTCGGAGTGAGGCCTCTTGTAACCTGTTTACTTGAACCTTCCCAAGAAAACTCCTCTTGGACAGGCCAAACACTCCACTCTTAGACCCGTTCGTGGTGGTTCGTGTGTAAATCACGCCATTCAACGATAAGTGTATATACTCCCCCTCCCCCAGTCTCTCCCCCCTGTCCCCCCCCCCCCGCCCCCTCCGGACAGCATCACGTGATCGCTGCATCTCCGTGTAAACCACAAACACCAGAACAGTTTACCATTTAACAAGAGGTGAAAAGTAACGTACAATATCAGGACTATATACGATGACCAATTACTCTACCATCAGATCCCATCTTAAACAAACGGCGAGTGACAGCGACGTTTCGGTCCCCCGATAATGGACGGGAGACGGATCGAAACGTGGTCACTGTAATTTATAAATGTGTGAGTTACGATCGAGTTCGGTTCAAGCACGTTGTTGTGACTTGCTATCCCGCACCATCCTCAAGGCTTTTGAGATGGTGCTACGACAGGCACCAGTCACGACTACCGGACGATACCATCTCGCCAGTAACGTTGCCTCCCACAGCAGCAGCAGCAGCAACAGTCACGTGAAACAGACGAGCCATCGCTATTCCCACTTCATCAATAGATTTATAACGCCCACCCTAGAATTAGATATTGTCGGCCTTCTTATGCAGGCGCACGCCTCCTGAAGGTCCCCATCCAGACCCCTCCTGATGGGATGGGGAGGAGGAGGAGGCAGGCAAGTGCAGGACGGAATGGGAAGGAAGAAAGGAAGGAAGAAGTGGGAATGAGAGAAGGAATCTGGGAATAGATAAATGAAGTTAAGAGAAGAAGGTGGAGGGTGGGTAGGGGAAGATGAGACGGAGGAGGAGGAGGAGGAGGAGGAATGGGGTAGAGAGAGACAGAGAGAGAGAGAGAGAGAGAGAGAGAGAGAGAGAGAGAGAGAGAGAGAGAGAGAGAGAGAGAGAGAGAGAGAGAGAGAGAGAGAGAGAGAGAGAGAGGGAAGGAGGTAGGTGCTGGGGGAAAAAGCTGAGAGAGGCAGCGAAAAAAAAATGTGGTAGGTGAGAAGGGAGAGACGGAAGGTGACTGTGGGAGAGGGGTGGAAGGGAAGGAAGGATAGAGGAGTGGAAGAGGAAGAAGCAGCAGCACCAAGTGTTGCTCCGGCTGATAAGAATGAAGCCTCCATTTTTTAAGCAGTTTACAATGCCTTGTTACAGAGGCGGCGAGTAAAATACTTTGGCCAAATTTTGTTTGAAAATATTTGTTTTACTCCTGTTTTGGTACTCGCCTAGTTGTGCTTGCGGGGGTTGAGCTCTGGCTCTTTGGTCCCGCCTCTCAACTGTCAATCACCTGGTGTACAGGTTCCTGAGCCTACTGGACTCTATCATATCTACACTTGAAACTGTGTATGGAATCAGCCTCCAAACATAGTTTGTTGTGTATGTTGGTGGAGGCTGACTCCATACACAGTTTCAAGTGTAGATATGATAGAGCCCAGTAGGCTCAGGAATCTGTACACCAGTTGATTGACGGTTGAGAGGCGGGACCAAAGAGCCACAGCTCAACCCGGCAAGCATAATTAGGTGAGTACAATTAGGTGAGTACATTCACACACTTGTGTGTGTGTGTTAGTAAGAGAGAATGTGAATATAATAGATCAAAATAGGTCGGTAATCAATACACTAAACACACACACACACATGTGTCCCACCACCCCCACACACACATTACCACCCCCCACACACACATGTGTCCCCCCCCACACACACATTACCACCCCCCACCACCCCCACACACACATTACCACCCCCCACCACCCCCACACACACATTACCACCCCCCACCACCCCCACACACGTGTTACCATCCCCCCCCCCTCCCACACACAGGTGGTATTGCCTCTTCCACTGATTTATTACTTTTGTGTATTTCCTTCTCTCCGTCCTGGCTTCTGGGAAGTGGCTCAGTCCGCCCCATCCCGCGGGGAGGTCTCTCTCCCAGCGAGAATTTGACTGAAATAAGTCAAGATCGAGGAAGCCCTAACGAAGAGGAATAATTCCTTTACCCAGTTTCAATTTCATAGTTTGCCTGCCTCTCTCTCTCTCTCTCTCTCTCTCTCTCTCTCTCTCTCTCTCTCTCTCTCTCTCTCTCTCTCTCTCTCTCTCTCTCTCTCTCTCTCTCTCTCCCCTCCGGGATCTCGTTACCCCATATACTGCCCTATTGGCGGCCATGATTGTCAGAGGCCTACAAACTCCATTTGGATGACCTCAAGGAGCACCTGTGTGACCTCAAGGAGCACCTGTGTGACCTCAAGGACCACCTGTGTGACCTCCAGGACCACCGATGTGACCTCGAGCATCAAGAACCAATGTGTGTGTGTGTGTTGTCTACCTCAATAGGTGGTAATGGAAAGCCTCTCCAACCCTGCCTTAAACCCACTTCTCCCTATCGCACCTCTCCCCCTATCCCCCATCCACCCAATAAGTCCCAGTTGGGTAACTTGTACCTGCTCTTCAACTCAGGTACTGAGGAACTCCCCACGGTACGATCTTTGAGAGACCAGTCGGTGTTTCCTGTTGACAGAACGGAGCAAAAAAAAACAGAGAGAGAGAGAGAGAGAGAGAGAGAGAGAGAGAGAGAGAGAGAGAGAGAGAGAGAGAGAGAGAGAGAGAGAGAGAGAGAGACAGAGACAGAGAGAGAGAGAGAGAGAGAGAGAGAGAGAGAGAGAGAGAGAGAGAGAGAGAGAGAGAGAGAGAGAGAGACAGAGAGAGAGAGAGAGAGAGAGAGAGAGAGAGAGAGAGAGAGAGAGAGAGAGAGAGAGAGAGAGAGAGAGAGAGAGAGAGAGAGAGAGAGAGAGAGAGAGAGAGAGAGAGAGAGAGAGAGAGAGAGAGAGAGAGAGAGAGAGAGAGAGAGAGAGAGAGAGAGAGAGACAGAGAGAGAGAGAGAGAGAGAGAGAGAGAGAGAGAGAGAGAGAGAGAGAGAGAGAGAGAGAGAGAGAGAGAGAGAGAGAGAGAGAGACAGAGAGAGAGAGAGAGAGAGAGAGAGAGAGAGAGAGAGAGAGAGAGAGAGAGAGAGAGAGAGAGAGAGAGAGAGAGAGAGAGAGAGAGAGAGAGAGAGACAGAGAGACAGAGAGAGAGAGAGAGAGAGAGAGAGAGAGAGAGAGAGAGAGAGAGAGAGAGAGAGAGAGAGAGAGAGAGACAGAGAGACAGAGACAGAGAGAGAGAGAGAGATGAGGGGAAGATCGTAAACATTCTTTGGAAACCGGCCAGATACTGAGCGGATATTACAGTCAACACTTATTATCGGCGAAGTTCTGGGAATATAATTGATAATATCAATATACATCAAGGTCTATATAACTGAACTCTTCTCGGAAACGTTGCACGCGATCACCTCCGAGAGGAAGTGGTAATCCTGAGCCCCGAGTGGGGGAGTCCGGGTTCCTCGAATGTCTGATTTCCAACATATTTACGCAAATTGCCTCCACAACTACAAGCGTACTCACTAAAAGGTTTTATTGCGGAGATACGCACATATTATACTGACGCAAACAGAATTATATCAATTATACCAGTAACTATTTAATGCCATTAACCCTTCATTAAACATTTTTTTTGACAAATTCGGAGAAATTATATTTTGGATTATTATTAATCACATATTCCAGCTTTTGCTGAAGACCAATAACCTTGTTATAGAGATATTGTAACATGTGTGTGGGGCTCGCTACACCTGCCATACCTGCAGGTACACATATGACCACAAACAAGAAAACTTGAAGTTTCTCTAACTTGTTTTCTATTCCCAGTAATGACATCAACAATCTTAAGGTGACTAGAAGGAAGGGAAGGGAAAAAAAACTATTAGGGGGAAAACGCCAAGCCATTATGACTAAATAGCACTGATTAGGGGGTCAGGATAAGGATTTGGGATGAGACGGGGGGGGGGGGGGAGGAATGGTGAACGCCGACCTGCATAAAGGGAAACTGTCGCTCTACCGTCCACCCCAAGTGGTTGGGCTCCAAGGAACCACACATCTTGTGTCTCGCGGAGTAACTGGCGGAGTAATATATATATATATATATATATATATATATATATATATATATATATATATATATATATATATATATATATATATATATATATATATATATATATATATTTATCCATTTTGAGTATGAAAGAATACCACAAAACGACGAGGCTCGATCAATATTTCTTACCCTAGTGACAATAACATTTTTGTCAGAGTCGATATTATCCCTGACCATATTGATCCTTACTTAATAATAGAGCTGCCTTACTGCCGTAAACTGGGACTTATTGGGTGGATGGGGGAGAAGTGTGATGGGGGGAGAAGTGGGTTGAAGGGGGAAGGGTTCGAGAGGCTTGCCTTTACGACCTATTGAGGTAGGAGGTTATTTACCTAAGGGAGGAAGGAAATAATGAGGGAAATTTGAATCTCTCAGAAATACGGTTGTTGTATTTAATTAAAGTGAATCTTTACTGAATATATTGAGTTGTTGTTGTTGATGTTTTGAGGAATTTGGTCAATGAAATCACAATAGTCTGATATATATATATATATATATATATATATATATATATATATATATATATATATATATATATATATATATATATATATATATATATATATATATATATATGCGAACAAGCCTGAATGGTCCCCAGGACATATGCAACTGAAAACTCACACCCCAGAAGTGACTCGAACCCATACTCCCAGAAGCAACGCATCTGGTATGTACAAGACGCCTTAATCCACTTGACCATCACGACCGGACATAATGAGGTGATAGCCGAGGCTATATGAACCACCCCACCGCCGGCACTCGGATAGTTATCTTGGGCATAGCATTTTACCAAATCACCTCATTCTTTGGGGCACACGTGAGGAACACAAATGCGAACAAGCCTGAATGGTCCCCAGGACATATGCAACTGAAAACTCACACCCCAGAAGTGACTCGAACCCATACTCCCAGAAGCAACGCATCTGGTATGTACAAGACGCCTTAATCCACTTGACCATCACGACCGGACATAATGAGGTGATAGCCGAGGCTATATGAACCACCCCACCGCCGGCACTCGGATAGTTATCTTGGGCATAGCAATTTGATTTGCTATGCCCAAGCAAATCAGAGGTGATTTGGTAAAATGCTATGCCCAAGATAACTATCCGAGTGCCGGCGGTGGGGTGGTTCATATAGCCTCGGCTATCACCTCATTATGTCCGGTCGTGATGGTCAAGTGGATTAAGGCGTCTTGTACATACCAGATGCGTTGCTTCTGGGAGTATGGGTTCGAGTCACTTCTGGGGTGTGAGTTTTCAGTTGCATATGTCCTGGGGACCATTCAGGCTTGTTCGCATTTGTGTTCCTCACGTGTGCCCCAAAGAATGAGGTGATTTGGTAAAATGCTATGCCCAAGATAACTATCCGAGTGCCGGCGGTGGGGTGGTTCATATAGCCTCGGCTATCACCTCATTATGTCCGGTCGTGATGGTCAAGTGGATTAAGGCGTCTTGTACATACCAGATGCGTTGCTTCTGGGAGTATGGGTTCGAGTCACTTCTGGGGTGTGAGTTTTCAGTTATATATATATATATAGGTAAATCTTTTTTGGAGAAATGCAAAGGATTCGAACTCTCGTCGTGAGTTACCCAAAGACGCACTCATTACCCCCTGGACCAATGATGAACTTATAAGCAGCACAACCTGAAATTCTACTCAACTCCAAACTCCTTGTAAGCTCAATAGAACAGCCGCATTATAAGAATTGCTTACATGAATTACAGAAATTACAGCGTCACTTTTCTCACAGATGTGGTAAACTTACATAATTTTTTTTTACGTTTATACGCAAACGAACTTTTGTAGTTGAGAATTCAGGCGAAATTCGTGACAATTCCCACTGGCACCAGCCAGATATGTAGGCCATGTTGGGGTCATTCCAACTGACATAATTACCCAGCGGTTGTTAAAGTTTGGAGCGTGTCGATACCATGTGAGGGGTATCTGAGGGGACTAACTCTGGCGTACCACAGACCATCATGGACACAACCATTGTGTATTTTACAGAGTGGCAAATCAAAAGGGAATGGATCATCCCCTATTGATTTGCCGGTTCAATGAGCCAGGTGGAGCCAGGTAATGAGGCAGCCAGTCAGGAAAAGCCAAGAAGAGAGGCAGCCAGACAGGTGGAGCCAGGAAGAGAGGCAGCCAGCCAGGTGGAGCCAGGTAGAGAGGCAGCCAGTCAGGTGGAGCCAGGTAGAGGCGGCCAGTCAGGTGGAGCCAGGTAGAGAGGCAGCCAGCCTGGTGGAGCCAGGTAGAGAGGCAGCCAGTCAGGAAAAGCCAGGTAGAGAGGCAGCCAGCCAGGTCGAGCCAGCTCCAGGAGACCTGTCTAGACAAAATAACCAACGCTGGTAGAATCTCCGAATTTATGATACTGCAAAATCGAAACTAGTGTCTATGTAAGGTGCCAGTTAGACATTTTTATTCTGCATCGCGAGAATTAGATACACGAGAGAGAGAGCACGAAAGAGAGGGAGTGAATGAGAGCACGAAAGAGGGGGAGTGAATGAGAGCACGAAAGAGAGAGGGGTGAATGAGAGCACGAAAGAGGGGGAGTGAATGAGAGCACGAAAGAGAAGAGGTGAATGAGAGCACGAAAGAGAGGGAGTGAATGAGAGCACGAAAGAGAGGGAGTGAATGAGAGCACGAAAGAGAGAGGGAGTGAATGAGAGCACGAAAGAGAGAGGGGTGAATGAGAGCACGAAAGAGAGGGAGTGAATGAGAGCACGAAAGAGAGAGGGGGTGAATGAGAGCACGAAAGAGAGAGGGGTGAATGAGAGCACGAAAGAGGGGGAGTGAATGAGAGCACGAAAGAGAAGAGGTGAATGAGAGCACGAAAGAGAGGGAGTGAATGAGAGCACGAAAGAGAGGGAGTGAATGAGAGCACGAAAGAGAGAGGGAGTGAATGAGAGCACGAAAGAGAGAGGGGTGAATGAGAGCACGAAAGAGAGGGAGTGAATGAGAGCACGAAAGAGAGAGGGGTGAATGAGAGCACGAAAGAGAAGAGGTGAATGAGAGCACGAAAGAGAGAGGGGTGAATGAGAGCACGAAAGAGGGGGAGTGAATGAGAGCACGAAAGAGCTAGAGAACGAATATGTGTGTTTGGGGCCAAGAGTTTTTTTTTTTTGAGGGGGGGGGGGAGGACGTACCAAGAGGAAAATTATGATTATTATGCTATACATGATGAGAATTATGAGTGAAATAATAAGAATTATGATTGAAATGGGCAACAAGGATTTTTTTTAAGGATAAGAATTATGATTTAAATCACAAGAAATATGATTTATAAAATCATTAAGATGGTGATATACGATTTTTCTGCCCAAGATTCCCAATTCAGGAAAATATAGTGTATACAAAAACAATGTTATTTTGTTTTTTATTTATTTTTATTGTACCTCTACTGCTATTTTATGTTAATTAATATGTTCTACCAGTAATTATTTAACTGTCATCACAGTTATTAAAACTGCTACTATTGCTAGTTTGAATGTCACTTATAACTTTTTGAGTTACCATGTAGTTATAAATTTACATTGAGATATAATAATATATGTTAAAGATATCTCAATAATATCATATGATAAGAATAATGGACATTGCTGGAAGCCCATTGGCCCACACGAGGTAGCTCGACCCATCTCTATCCTCCCCCAAACCTGTTCAGAGACATGTCTAACCTACGCTTGAAACAATCCATTGTTCCCAAGTCTAGTGTATGTGTTTCCCGGTAATTTGCCCAATAGTCATTAACATTTCTTATTTTGTAGCACTCATAAGTGCTACAAAATAGATAGTAATCGATATACTTAACACAGACGATTACACTTCCATTTCTTTTCAGTATCTTTCTTGTTCATTGTATTATCTACCTCCTCTTCCTCTCTTTCTCTCGCGAACCGAATACTACATTACATGGGATTCAAGCCCCCATCTTTGTAGACATTCTAGATCCTTCCAAGTCTCTCTCACCAAACACTATTCTCTCGGAGATGGTCCTCTTACGACTTAAGGTCTGGCAATCCTTTCACGTTAAGGGGAAAACCTCCTTATCCGTACCATTAACCGCAGAGCGTCCTTCTATTAGAGGTTAACCCATTGTTAAGGCGCGGGGAAATGGCGTTGAGGGTAGTTGGACAAGAATTGTTAAATAATTTCACCCATTATTTTAGTAAGGCAGCTTCATTTATTAAACTTAAAAAGTAAGGGTGGTTGAAGACAATATTCAAGTGTATACCCGGGGTCTATAATGGTTCACTGTCTTTTATTATCTTCTCGGAGGCTAAGGGTCCAGCTCACATGTCAAAAAAGAGGCAGTACCTCCATGCGCGCGTTCGCACACACACACACACAGGGGCCTCGTAGCCTGGTGGATAGCGCGCAGGACTCGTAATTTAAATTTTTAAATTTTGCCCCGAGGGGCGAGTTTATTGGGCAGCGCCACTCATCTTGTGAGTGAACATACCGCCATAGCAGAATGTACAACACTCCCCAATAGGAAGAAAACCCGCTGGGTTGTTCATCCTGTCACTTGTACCCAGACACAGCTGGGACTTGCTTAACTGTCTCAAGTGAACAGCTCCTCAAACAAGAAGATTAACATTTATCAACCCTTAAAAGCTTACGTTATCTTGCGGGTGCAAAATGGGGAAATCTTTTAAGAACGTAATTCTGTGGCGCGGGTTCGATTCCCGCACGAGGCAGAAACAAATGGGCAAAGTTTCTTTCACCCTAAGTGCCCCTGTTACCTAGCAGTAAATAGGTACCTGGGTGTTAGTCAGCTGTCACGGGCTGCTTCCTGGGGTGTGTGTGTGTGGTGTGGAAAAAAAAAAAAAAAAAAAAAAAAAAAAAAAAAAAAAAAAAAAAAAAAAAAAAAAAGTAGTTAGTAAAACAGTTGATTGACAGTTGAGAGGCGGGCCGAAAGAGCAAAGCTCAACCCCCGCAAAACACAACTAGTAAACACACACCTTATGACAATGGACCCGACTTGATCTCAATATGGGTACTAAAAGCTGTCGCTGAAATCCTGTTCAAGTCATTCAAAATGGTCTCCACTGCATCACCGGAGGCTGAAGGCAGCACATTACCTAAAGGAGAGCACCGTGCCATACCACTATAATAGAAGGGGAACCAGGAAAGAACCACTTTTCCATTTGTTCATAAAATTCTATAATACAAGGTGATAGCGGATACGAAAAAAATAAAGGAACGAAGAGAATTAACATTACAATAAAAAAATGAATGCACCAACACAGGTTTAGTGAAAAATAAGCAATGCCTATAAACATTTTTATTTTTTAATTTTGTAATAAAATCCCAGGGCAGAGATGGTGTGGAAGAGGTACCATCTCTTCGCTAGATATCTTGAGGACTAGATATCTAGTCCTCAAGATATCTAGCCCTCAAGAGCTATCTAGTCCTCCTCCTCCTCCTCCTCCAGCTTTATATCAAACCGTGATTTATATTATAGTTTAAACACAAGTTTTTCAGTCTTTCGCGTCTTGTGTTTTCCATTCAAGATGTCTACTTCACTCTTGTGTTTCCTTCGGAGCTGCAGCTAGTATGTCCACTACATTCTACATCACAAATATGATAATTTTTGGTATACACAATCGGGTACAAGAACGGTCGCCCCTCTTCTGTTAACAGCCTAAGAGCTTCTCCTTCCCCTCGCGGGAGCCGGTCGGCCGAGCGGACAGCACGCTGGGCTTGTGATCCTGTGGTCCGGGGTTCGATCCCAGGCGCCGGCGAGAAACAATGGGCAGAGTTTCTTTCACCCTATGCCCCTGTTACCTAGCAGTAAAATAGGTACCTGGGTGTTAGTCAGCTGTCACGGGCTGCTTCCTGAGGGTGGAGGCCTGGTCGAGGACCGGGCCGCGGGGACACTAAAAGCCCCGAAATCATCTCAAGATAACCTCAAGATAGGGTAATCCCTACCCCACTAGTTATCCCTGGAACATGAACCGGCAAGTGGTTAACACTTGGATAGCGGGTGACCAGGATTGTTAACCAGGTTAACAACCTGGTCACCAATCACCTGCTGGGGTGAACAGAGTCGAATAGTTAAGGACTGGCTCCCAGTCAATCCTCCCGGGCTATAGGACTCTAACCCAGACCAAATCACAGGGACAGGGCGAGTGTGCTTCCACTGCGCCACAACGAACCGGTTTCTGAGTGATACGGTACAAGAAATTAAATTACTCTTGAGTTTAAGAAGTGTTGCTGTTCCCAATTACAGTAAAAAAGAAAGGGAGTCATGCAGAAAGTCACAATAGTGGGGCTGGAGATTAAGCAAATAACCTACACATCTGAAAATACAGGAAGTGACGACGTTTCGGTCCGCCCTGGACCGTTATCACACGACCTGATAATGGACAAGGACGGACCGAAACGTTACTTCCCTTATTTTCAGACGTGTGGGTCGGTATAACGTAGCTATAATGTATCACCACTGACACCACCACCAAACGAGGTTGTTACTAATTATGACTAAAACTTAAAAGTTACTTAAAACTACTTAATGTCGCCACCACCTTCGTCTTTGGTCAACATAAACAGTTTACAGTGACCGGCGACGAAGGATACAGCTCACGGGAGAGTAAAAGGAGTAAGTTAAGGATATCACTTATACACGGTCGCCCTCCACTAGTGACTAGCCTTACCTCATGACCTCCCTGTGAATGTCTCGTAAGTCAGGGACCATCCCAAGTGTCTACTCAAGTCACCTCAACAACTGTTACATCGGGTGTCTAAAGAGAGAGACAGTATCACCAGCCTATTAGTGGATGGGGGCGGCATGTTACGATCACCCATGTTATCCTGAGCGTCGATATTACTTAAAGCCGTCCCTTCCCCCTTCCCACCAGTGTATAACAAACCAGTGAGTACCAGCATTATCCTCAATTTGATAAGAATTAATTGAAATCCTCAGATTAGGCAAAATTGTAATTAATTTTGTCAATAAAGATGCTAATAATAACAAATCTAAAAATTCATAAAAAAGATAAATATCGCTCAAAATCATATTGTATTATACAATTGCATTAAATCACTTTTTCTGAAAACTTTTCATTTCGTCAATAAACTAAGATAGTGAATAAATAACAAAAATAAAGTATAAAAAAATCCCCCCAGGCGTGATACAGAGGACTGAGAAGGACTTACGAAACATTCGATATTAAAAGTAAGGCATCAAAGCCCAGCCAACAATTAAAGTCATGACCTTTTAAAATATCTCGAACAACAGCAAACAAGAGACTATATAAATCGTGTCAATATTGCAGCCAGAGTTGCAGGATTGCAACTAGCGAGTCATCTATTGGCTTCAGACTGTCTTTCTAATTACAGGCGCCCGGACAGCACCCACTTTTACTAAGCGTCAAAACCTGGAGAATATTTATTGACCAAATCCCGCCTTCCCCAAAAGGCTACCATAACTAGGCAGACCGCCTCAATTTCTGTTCCAATTACATATTTTTATTTGGCAAAAAAATAGGGGCACCTCTCTCTGGCCGGCAAGGAGATTGCTTAAATGTTATTTCGCTACTGCATTGCAACAATATAAGTGTTATTAAGAGCTCACTAACTTATCCTGGCAAACATTATAGTCGCTGGGGATGTCCTGAGTGCGTAGTTCGCCTCACAGAAGTGCAAGGCTCACAGCTAATGAGAATTCTTTCATTAAACACAGTATACATAAATTAGAAACCTAAAACCAACAGGTACAAGCGTTACAGTATTCTTGTATACATCATGCTAAATTCATACAATTTAATACAGCTTTTATACGTTCTATAACAATTAAAAACAATTGCTTAATGCTATATAACTTGCCCCAGCTATTGGCTCACCATATTCCAGGTATGGGCTGGGGAGTGGCCAGTCTGGTCCCAGCAATTTCACCAGGTTATCAGAAATCAGTAAACGGAAATTTGATTGCCTAATCCGAGGCGAAAAAGTCCACACGATTACGGAATTGGGAAGCGAGAGAGAGAGAGAGAGAGAAAGAGAGAAGTGCCACAAGCGAACGAGGTGGTCATGACTACCCCCAGCATACGACGCGTTAGCAACGTTTTTTTTAATTACGTTTCTACAACCTTGTAGAAATAAGTTTGTAATAACTTTGTCACAGCCTTGTGGTAATTTTTTAGCTTTTACTGGGAATTTAATGGAAAGAGTTTTGTAAAGTGGCATTATTATGCATGTCTGATACTACATGGGACTCTTGTAGTATTGTCCGGTTACTACAAAAAGTAGAAGGTCTACTAGTCTATGTAGACTGTAGACTAGTATAGAGTTTCTACCTCTTCTTTTGTACTATTGAGACTGATAACATTTTTGAAATCTCTATTATCATGTTTCCATCGTGTGCTGCCTCCTCTTCCCTCACACACTCGCTACCTCCTTCCCTCACTACCCCTCATACTCTCTCTCTTACTCAACACTTGGTTCGAACCCTGGTTACAAGAATGGGACTCTGGCACGAGACCACAACACAATCAGTGCCTAATAAAAAAAGCTGATGGGAAGAGGAGCTGGATGAAGATGGAGAAGAACGATAGGAAGAGTAAAGAAAAACAGGAGTAGACCAATCAGAACGCCCCCCTCCCCCCGGTATAAGGTACCTGCAGCTTTACAATTACTTTATTATCTCTCGTGTTCTTGAGGATATCCTCATGAAGCATCCAGCGTTTGCCTCTTGACTCACACTGTACTCTCCTTCACATAGTCTAAATGTACCTCAATGCGAAAAAAAAAATGTTTGATGATGGTGTGTGTAGGAGAGGGAAGTTTGGGGTAGGGGAGCCGGATGTATGAGGTGGAAGGAGCCAGATATATCGGGCGGAGGAGCCAGAAACTAACGACGTGAATGAGATATGACGAGAGGGAAGAGAGAGAGAGAGACCCTTTAATATTTACTAAACTAACCTTGAAGGGATTTATACTTGGGTCTGGAACGTCAAGAGAGAGAGAGAGGTTTATGGCTAAGTTGGACGGCAGAGAGGGCGAGGCGTGGAGGGACGAGGTCAACATAGAAGGACGATGATGGAGCACTAGAGAGAGAGGGAGAATGTAAAGGAGTAAGGAATTAACAAGAGGGCCACACCTTGGGGTCAACTACTGATGCTTGGGTCTCTGTACATGGAGGTGGTGGTGATGGAAAAGGGGATGGAAGAGGTCGTGATGGAGTAAGAGAGCATGGAGTAAAGGAATAAGATGTATTGATTGAGACAAATTTTTTTTATTAACTAAACGATGCTGATTGAAAGAAGGGAGAGTACGACACGCAGGCAAGGAAGTGAGAGAGAGAGAGAGAGAGAGAGAGAGAGAGAGAGAGAGAGAGAGAGAGAGAGAGAGAGAGAGAGAGAGAGAGAGAGAGAGAGAGAGGGAGAGAGAGAGAGAGAGAGAGAGAGAGAGAGAGGGAGAGAGAGAGAGAGAGAGAGAGAGAGAGAGAGAGAGAGAGAGAGAGAGAGAGAGAGAGAGAGAGAGAGAGAGAGAGAGAGAGGAAGAAAGAAAGAAAAGATCAATGCAAGAGACAATAGGAGATGAACACAAATAAAGGAGAAAAGGAGAGGAAGGGAAAGACATTAAAGAGTAAGGACAAAAAATATAAATGCAAGGAATGGAGAAAGGGAAAAAAACACCTCAAGGAAGGGGGTAAACAAGTATGAGACTACTTTGAAGATTAGAGAAAGATGGGGAAGAGGGAATTAAGGGAGAGGAAAACTTACGACATTTTGGATGCCTCAAGATGATGACGCGTTAGCCAGGTAGTGATGCTGCAGGGTATAATAGCTCTCTCTCTCTCTCTCTCTCTCTCTCTCTCTCTCTCTCTCTCTCTCTCTCTCTCTCTCTCTCTCTCTCTCTCTCTCTCTCTCTCTCTCCCTCTCTCTCTCTCTCCCTCTCTCTCTCTCTCTCTCTCTCTCTCTCTCTCTGTTTTACCAGGACAGAACAACAACACATCGTAAAGTGTAATCTCTTACCTGGTCCACTGCCGACAACTTCTAGACGCCAATTTTCTCTCTTACCTGTTTCTTCTCTCCACAAACACACTCCTTCTCCTCCTCCTCCTCCTATTCCCCCGTTACCTCCTCATACTGCTTCATCTTCTTCTCATACTGCTTCATCTTCTTCTCATACTGCTTCATCTTCTTCTCATACTGCTTCATCTTCTTCTCATACTGCTACAGCTCCAACTGATACTTTTCTATATCCTCATACTTCACCTCCTCACACTTCTGGATTGCAGTATGAACGTTGAGAGACACCAAGCACTCTTGAACAGTATATAAATGGTCCCATACTTCACTGCCTATTTCCCTCCTGGAACGTTATAGTGCTGTAATATACTGAACACTGTAGATTCTATTACACCGGATCACTTGGTATACTGAACCTTCACCACCAGGCTTAAGTGTGTCATGTAACACTATAGATGATGGAATTATGCGTTGAGGTCTATGTTCAACCGTGTAAGTCACACACACACACACACACACACACACACACACACACACACACACACACACACACACACACACACACACACACACACACACACACACAGGTCTTCACAATAGAACAATAAACAAGGTGAGGTCACTGTGCTAGGAGAAAGGGAGGTAAACCAGGTCTTGGAAGGGTTCGAAATTACGAAAGAGGAGGTCAAGAGACACCTGCTGGATCTGGATGTTAGAAAGGCTGTTAGTCCAGACGGGATCTCGCCATGGGTACTGAAAAAGTGTGCAGAGGCACTTTGCTTGTCACTCTCCATAGTGTATAGTAGGTCACTGGAGACGGAAGACCTACCAGAAATATGGAAGACGGTGAATGTGGTCCCAATATACAAAAAGGGCGACAGGCAAGAGGCTCTGAACTACAGGCCAGTGTCCATGACTTGTATACCATGCAAGGTGATGGAGAAGATCGTGAGACAAAACCTAGTAACGTATCTGGAGAGAAGGGACTTCATGACAAATCGCCAACATGGGTTCAGGGAGGGTAAATCTTGCCTTACTGGCTTAATAAAATTCTACGACCAGGTGACAAAGATTAAGCAAGAAAGAGAAGGCTGGGCGGACTGCATTTTCTTGGATTGTCGGAAAGCCTTTGACACAGTACCGCATAAGAGGCTGGTACATAAGCTGGAGAAAAAGGCAGGTGTAGCTGGTAAGGTGCTCCAGTGGATAAGGGAGTACCTAAGCAACAGGAAGCAGAGAGTTACGGTGTATTGGCGAGAAGTCACCAGTGGAGTCCCACAGGGCTCTGTACTCGGTCCTATCTTGTTTCTGATATATGTAAATGATCTCCCGGAGGGTATAGATTCATTTCTCTCAATGTTTGCTGACGATGCCAAAATTATGAGAAGGATTAAGACAGAGGAAGACTGCTTGAGGCTTCAAGAAGACCTAGACAACTGAAGGAATGGTCGAACAAATGGTTGTTAGAGTTTAACCCAAGCAAATGCAATGTAATGAAGATAGGTGTAGGGAGCAGTAGGCCAGATACTAGGTATCATCTGGGAGATGAAATTCTTCAAGAGTCAGAGAGAGAGAGAGAGAGAGAAAAAAAGACTTTGGGGTTGATATCACGCCAGACCTGTCTCCTGCAGCCCATATCAAGAGGATAACATCAGCGGCATATGCCAGGCTGGCCAACATAAGAACGGCATTCAGAAACTTGTGTAAGGAATCATTCAGAACTTTGTATACCACATATGTCAGGCCAATCCTGGAGTATGCAGCCCCAGCATGGAGTCCATATCTAGTCAAGGATAAGACTAAACTGGAAAAGGTTCAAAGGCTTGCCACCAGACTAATACCCGAGCTGAGAGGTATGAGCTACGAGGAGAGACTACGGGAATTAAACCTCACTTCGCTGGAAGACAGAAGAGTTAGGGGCGACATGATCACCACATTCAAGATTCTCAAGGGAATTGATAGGGTAGATAAAGACAGGCTATTTAACACAGGGAACACACGCACAAGGGGACACAGGTGGAAACTGAGTACTCAAATGAGCCACAGAGACATTAGAAAGAACATTTTTTAGTGTCAGAGTAGTTAACAAATGGAATACATTAGGCAGTTATGTGGTGGAGGCTGACTCTATACACACAGTTGAGAGGCGGGATCAAAAGAGCCGAAGCTCAACCCCCGCAACCACAACTAGGTGAGTACACACACATGTATGAATTCTGTTTACACTAATCACATATAAAATACCAGAACTGTTTCCAAGTATACTTCGAAACAATAATTTTTATCTTTATTTAAGAAAATACAATATAAATCATATATACATAAGTTTTACAAGGCAATACTACATTATAATTCTCAGTGAACAAGTGCTTCCTTACCACAGAACATGATCTGGATAACACTGTGTTTATTGGGCTTTGGTTTGTACGAGTTCATAACGCGTTCTACTCTCCCAAACTGGCCTTTGACTTGCTTTACAACACCCTGTAGAAATAGCCTAAGCTACTCTATCCCTTTGAGATGTATTTTTTTCTTTGTCTCAATAAACGTACTTGAACCCTGGTGATTGCCTGGTCTGTGGCTAGCCAATGAGACACGAGAAAAGGACAGCCATAGGCTGAACCAGATGGCTCATCAGGTAACACAAGATTCAAACGACCGTAAGACTCTGTACACCTTCAAATAATATAAGTTGAATAACTTCACTTCTTCTCCTCTTCCAGAACTTTAAGCTACAGTGAAGAACAATAATAGTTTACTGTATCCTTAGCCATGTAGCGATGTATGAAAATTAATTTTAACACAAACTAGCCAGCATACAAATCAACTGCACTCCCCCATCAGTTGCCCGGTACAGCCCATCAGTTGACAGGTACAGCCATGGTACCGGGTACAGCCCATCAGTTGACAGGTACAGCCATGGTACCGGGTAGAGCCCATCAGTTGACAGGTACAGCCATGGTACCGGGTACAGCCCATCAGTTGACAGGTACAGCCATGGTACCGGGTAGAGCCCATCAGTTGACAGGTACAGCCATGGTACCGGGTAGAGCCCATCAGTTGACAGGTACAGCCATGGTACCGGGTACAGCCCATCAGTTGACAGGTACAGCCATGGTACCGGGTACAGCCCATCAGTTGACAGGTACAGCCATGGTACCGGGTAGAGCCCATCAGTTGACAGGTACAACCATGTTACCGGGTACAGCCCATCTTGCAGTTGCCTGGTACAAGCCACCAACCATCAGAGCAGGCACCAACAGGGTTGAAGATCAGACAACAGACAATAACGGGGCTAGCACCCACGTGTTCGGGAGAGTGGGATCAAATACAAGTATTAAAGACGACCAAATGTACATTTGCTCAGTCTTTAACCACACAACTGATGACATCAACCATAAGGACGCACCTACACAAGAAACATCACAGCAAGCAACAGCCAACACCTCCGAAAAAATATTAACTCCAACAAAACTCATTTACAACAGATACAATGTTTGTAAATAAACTAACAAAGATTTGTTAAAACGAAAAGAGGGGGAAAAAGAGCTCAGTCTAGACAGTGACCGACTCCGTGATATAAATACTGACCCTTATCATGCTTCACTTCTCTCTCTCTCTCTCTCTCTTTCTCTCTCTCTCTCTCTCCCCTGCGTGTGACTACCCCCTCTCCTCTTCGAGGAGTCCCAGGGGAGACGACCATCAGAGTTACTCGCCTCTAACTCTCCAGGGCGATGACAGAGTACCTTCCTAACTCCAGCCTAACAATCAGTGAGGATTGCCTCGTAAAGTCTATCATTTGGAGCGTTACGGGCCGGCGAAAGGGGGAAGAGTATAAATGTATCTATGTGTGTATGTATATATTATATATATATATATATATATATATATATATATATATATATATATATATATATGTGTGTGTGTGTGTGTGTGTGTGTGTGTGTGTGTGTGTGTGTGTGTGTGTGTGTGTGTGTGTGTGTGTGTGTGTGTGTGTGTGTGCGTGTGTAAATCACGAAAATTAACACGTGATGAAAAATGTGACAGTGTCAGACCACGGAGGAGGAATTGAGACAGGAATTTCCTTAAGTACTTTCGTATATTAATACATCTTCAGAAGGAATGATTTACAGGTCAAGTATTGGACATATATAGGCAGGAGAGAGAGATGAAGTGAGGTGAGGTACAATGAAAAATGAATGGGAATTTGTGGACTAATAATAATAATATTAAGCATAAGCCCAATGTAAAATGTTGTCACGGGTTTGAGTAATTCAGGATTAGAACCGAGATTCGAACTCGGACCCCATATATAACAGTCCGGCCTCATAGAGGCCAAATGCTCGTAAAACTCTTTACACAACTCATCCTCATTGTGGCCTCAAGATGGGTTGGGTGTACAGAGGCAGCCATTAATTTCACCGTAGGTCTATACAAATAATTAATCATCCCATTTTAGTGTATAGTTAGGCCTAAGTTAAAAAAGTATTATAGTTAGGCCTAAGTTAAAAAAGTATTATAGTTAGGCCTAAGTTAAAAAAGTATTATAGTTAGGCCTAAGTTAAAAAGGTATTAAAGTTGTGTTGCCAAATATTTGTATTTGCAACATTAAGTGAGCATTAAGTGACGTAGGTGGAGATACGTAGCGCATGCGCGTATGCGCGCAGCGTGTCGTAGAAAAGGGTGGGGGGGGGGGGCTGTGCCATTTACTATCATGGGGTACTTGTGTCATGCCATATTCCCATTTCCGAACACCGGGATTCGAATCCCGAGATCTAAAAGACCTTTTTTTTACGATAATTCCGTATTAAATGGTTATTGTTGCACTGCACGAAATGCAATGGCAGGAGACGAACTAATTTGCAGCGGTGCTTTTGTGGTAAGGTGTTGGTACTTAATCACTATATTTTTCCAAAGTAATTCGTAAATACTTCTTGGGTTACACATGTGGTCAAAGTTTCTAAATGCAGAAATCATATTTCTTGATAACAGGACCGAGTCTTATATTTTGTGGAATGAGGCGTGAGTATAATGTTCTTTACTGGCTGCTGGTCTAGATACAGCAAGCTGTGTGTGCTCATCATTTGGCTTTTACTCTGGGCCCCTTCCCACTCTCACTGTGGGGGGCCCTTCCCTCTCTCACTGTGGGGCCCCTTCCCTCTCTCACTGTGGGGCCCCTTCCCACTCTCACTGTGGGGCCCTTCCCTCTCTCACTGTGGGGCCCCTTCCCTCTCTCACTGTGGGGCCCCTTCCCACTCTCACTGTGGGGCCCTTCCCACTCTCACTGTGGGCCCCTTCCCACTCTCACTGTGGGACCCTTCCCTCTCTCACTGTGGGGGCCCCCCTTCCCACTCTCACTGTGAGGCCCTTCCCACTCTCACTGTGGGGCCCTTCCCTCTCTCACTGTGGGGGCCCCCTTCCCACTCTCACTGTGGGGCCCTTCCCTCTCTCACTGTGGGGCCCCTTCCCACTCTCACTGTGAGGACCTTCCCACTCTCACTGTGAGGCCCTTCCCACTCTCACTGTGGGGCCCCTTCCCTCTCTCACTGTGGGGCCCTTCCCTCTCTCACTGTGGGGCCCCCCTCTCCCTCGCCGTGCCCCCCCCCCTCCTCCCTCTCACCCTAGAGGCTCACAGGAGTCCCAATGATATTGTTCATCTCCCAGTCAGGGTGAAGTAAAGACTCAGGCATCCGCTTAAGTTTTCAATTTGGATTCAGCATCCATATGTATATTTATACAGATACATATTGTACGCAGCTCTGCATAATGCATACGCGTACATCTGCATTATGAATCAAGCTGAATTTGCTTCTTTGTGTAAGCAAGCAAACGGAATGAGGAGGAACTAGAAAGCACTGAATACCTGTTCACATTCTGTTTATGTGTGTGTGTGTCTCCACACAATACCTATGTGAACACATGCGCCCACATAGTGCGAATGTGCGCATGCTTGCCCTATGTGAGTGCATGTGTAAGCTCACAGATGCACTTAAGTCAGCTTCCTCGAACCACTCATGCGAAACTTTGGCCGCATTTAGAAACATTCGTTCATCTCCAAGCGGCTCACCTGAATGAACCAGGGTCATAAAATTTTACCCTTTGGTGATCAGGGAGGCTCCAGTATGCATGCTCCAGGCTCCGAGCATCTTTTGAATGCTCCGAGTGGTAGAGAGATAAGAGGGGCGGAGGGAAAGGCGTGAGGATGGAAGAGGAAGTGATAATAAGACGGAGGGAAGATGAGAGAGAGAGAGAGAGAGAGAGAGAGAGAGAGAGAGAGAGAGAGAGAGAGAGAGAGAGAGAGAGAGAGAGAGAGAGAGAGAGAGAGAGAGAGAGAGAGAGAGAGAGTGAGAGAGATGGAGAGAGGAAGGGTAGTAGGGGGAGAGAGAGAGAGGAGTGAGGCAGAGAGAGAGCGAGAGATCAATTAGACTATAAACGCTCCGTAATGGCCCAAACACCACTAGAAACCTCCAAGGGCCTCATGTACACCAGCCAATGAATGACTGGTAAAAGGAAGAGACGCGGAACATCTCCTTTCCCCCCCCCCTCCCCTAACTGCATGCCCCTCTCCTGTACCGTTTCTGAGGGTAGTTAACTTCCCGAGTCTCTCAAAACCCCCCCCTCAACCCCCCCCCTACCGGCTTCTGGGTCTGGAGGAGAATTAAATATGATTTAAGACCGCCATTTGTCAAGCTCCGCTGGTGTAGTGTTGGCAGGCTCGAGTTGCAGTTGTGTGTACCAGGGTTCGATTCCCGGGGACTTGTAGCTTCCTCCCCTCCTCCTCTTGAGTCTCTCTGAATGCACTTAAGCCCTATAGTAGCAATGGGGGTGTTAAGCACCTATAGAGGTTCATGAAACAAGCATCGCAGATCCCTTATAAGTCAACCTCCTCCATTTTTTTTCCCCAGCACTGAAACCCACTGTTATGGAGCCTGTTGCGTCAGACGAGAACAGTGTGGGGGGGGGGGGGG
The DNA here is from genome assembly GCF_040958095.1 of Procambarus clarkii. Classification (NCBI taxonomy): domain Eukaryota; kingdom Metazoa; phylum Arthropoda; class Malacostraca; order Decapoda; family Cambaridae; genus Procambarus; species Procambarus clarkii. The sequence goes on from NC_091176.1 coordinate 23,261,853, forward strand.
AGTAGTTATGGTGATTATCTGTATCTGTTAACTACAAATAGGTGAAAGAGGGAGAAGAAAGTGGGAAAGAGAGAGAGAGAGAGAGAGGGGGGGTGAAAGGGAAGGAAAACCGGATGGATAAGACACATGAATGACCTGTAAAACCAATAACTTATCTGAAGTAAGCTTTATGTAGAGAGTAAGAATCTAAAGTAAGCTTAATATAAGTTTATATATACTTATCTGAATTAAGCTTATAATAGGGAGTATCCACACTAATGATGACACTTTAACTGATGTGTGGGAGGAGACCAAGGGGAGGGATGCAGCTTCTCTCCCGACCCTAAGCTTCCTCCAGCTTCAGCCGACGGCAGGAGAAGAAGACTTGGGAAGAAGCCTCCGGAAGTGGCGACAAATGACAAGAAAACTTGACAAGAAAGGCAAAATAATGAGCTTGTCTTACAACTGCTAATTATAGTTTCGTCGCTGAGGGAGAGAGAGAGAGAGAGAGAGAGAGAGAGAGAGAGAGAGAGAGAGAGAGAGAGAGAGAGAGAGAGAGAGAGAGAGAGAGAGAGAGAGAGAGAGAGAGAGATAGAGAGAGAGAGAGAGAGAGAGAGAGAGAGAGAAGAGAGAGAGAGAGGAGAGACAGAGAGAGAGAGACAGAGAGAGAGAGAGGAGAGACAGAGAGAGAGAGACAGAGAGAGAGAGAGAGGAGAGACAGAGAGAGAGAGAGAGACAGAGAGAGAGAGAGAGATAGAGAGAGACAGAGAGAGAGAGAGAGAGAGAGAGAGAGAGAGAGAGAGAGAGAGAGAGAGAGAGAGAGAGAGAGAGAGAGAGAGAGAGAGAGAGAGAGAGAGAGAGAGAGAGAGAGAGAGAGAGAGAGAGAGAGAGAGAGAGAGAGAGAGAGAGAGAGAGAGAGAGAGAGAGAGAGAGAGAGAGAGAGAGAGAGAAAGAGGAGAGACAGAGAGAGAGAGAGAGAGAGAGAGAGAGAGAGAGAGAGAGAGAGAGAGAGAGAGAGAGAGAGAGAGAGAGAGAGAGAGAGAGAGAGAGAGAGAGAGAGCAAGGGCCACTCGACCCGTCTACCGAAATGGTCCACAAAGACGCAGTAAATGTCTGCGAGACAATCACCGGGGGTGATTAGCCATAATTAACACGGAAATTGGGACCGGCGTCCTAACAGCTGACAGCCTGCGGCCCGTGACTCTTGTTAGCAGACAGACGAGCGCCAGTCGAAGTCCTCAACCGCAAACAATGAATGGCACTGTTAAGTGCTTCTGGCACCTCCTCTTCCCCCCCAAAACAGCCATACACAGATGCATATATTTATAATGTCAAGTTCAGACTCAGGAAAGACCTGGGTAAATACTGGCTTGAAATGAAGGTTGTTTATTAACATAACAGACGAGGGACCCCTGGATTGTTTCAAGCGTAGGTTTGACATATACATGAATGAGTTTGGGTGGCCGTAAATACAATCTTATTCACATGGGGCCAAAAGACCGTCTGTAGGTTCTATAAATCTTATATTCTAATGAAGAGCTTTATAACACCAGTTTCCGTGTGTTGTGGAGTTTCGAAATTTATGAGCTATGATTGACTGAGGAAAGATGCAGAGGTTTCGTAAGTAGATGTGTAAATGTTTGGTCAATCCTGGCCCCGGCCACGACGCAGTATGTGTTAAGAGGTTAAAAATGTTGCTAAATTGACCTGTAACTACCAGCAAGTTCACTTAAGTTTAATTTGAGACGTAACGCACCACCTTTGTGGGAACCACCATGGGCTGAACCACTTATATATACCTGGCTGCATAAATGGCACCATACCTGGCTCCATACCTGGCTCCATAACTAGCACAATACCTGGCTCCATAACTGGCACCATACCTGGCTCCATAACTAGCACAATACCTGGCTCCATACCTGGCACCATACCTGGCTCCATAACTAGCACAATACCAGGCTCCATAACTGGCACCATACCTGGCTCCATAACTAGCACCATACCTGGCTCCTTAACTAGCACAATACCTGGCTCCATAACTGGCACCATACCTGGCTCCATAACTGGCACCATACCTGGCTCCATAACTGGCACCATACCTGGCTCCTTAACTGGCACCATACCTGCCTCCATAACTGGCACCATATCTGCCTCCATAACTGGCACCATACCTGCCTCCATAACTGGCACCCTACCTGCCTCCATAACTGGCACCATACCTGGCTCCTTAACTGGCACCATACCTGCCTCCATAACTGGCACCATACCTGCCTCCATAACTGGCACCCTACCTGCCTCCATAACTGGCACCATACCTGGCTCCTTAACTGGCACCATACCTGCCTCCATAACTGGCACCATACCTGCCTCCATAACTGGCACCCTACATGGCTCCATAACTGGCACCATACCTGGCTCCATAACTGGCACCATACCTGCCTCCATAACTGGCACCATACCTGCCTCCATAACTGGCTGTTGATGCCAAGCTTGTAATTAATGTTAGGATGTACAAGTACTGTTCTTCATAGCGTCATACCTGGCTCCTGGCTGTAGGTCTACAGGTACTAAAGATATTATACATCTGTCATACCCCCCAGGTGAGTCCCCCCCTAGTATACTACAGCTGTTATAGTAGAGTACTACACTATATACTACACTTATTAGCTAATCGTGTAATTATCTAGCAACACTTCCCCCATTACTCAAGACGGTCAAATTAGGGCCAACCCAAGTGTATTGATCGCCACAAGAGTAATGAGCTAATCGAATTGCATGCTTGTATCTTAAGGTGATCAAATCACCTGTCCTCTCACATAATACGTCATATTTCTTATGGAATCGAGCACTCCGTTAAAAATGTGAGGTGACGGGAAAATTTACAGCACGCTAATATTGCCGTTTTGAATGTATCGGTCTCCAAAGGTTAGGCGGGTTGCTCGGGTGTTTGAACCTCATCAGCGGTTAGGGACCTGGATGTAAACAGATTGCCGAATCGTGTTCTAGGGGAAAACTATAGTGGGATAAAGCTGAAGATCAGATGTGAGAAGGGAGCCGGTCGGCCGAGCGGACAGCACACTGGACTTGTGATCCTATGGTCCCAGGTTCGATCCCGGGCCCCAGCGAGAAACGATGGGCAGAGTTTCTTTCACCCTATGCCCCTGTTACCTAGCAGTAAATAGGTACCTGGGAGTTAGTCAGCTGTCACGGGCTGCTTCCTGGGGGATGAAGGCCTGTCGAGGACCGGGCCGCGGGGACACTAAAAAAAAAAAGCCCCGAAATCAACTCAAGATATCCTTAAGATAAGAAGGGAAGGGTCTTATTAGTCAGCTAACAGGCGTCAGAAGTCGTCTACTGCTTTGCTCACCTGTGTGTGAGAGAGAGAAAGTGAGAGAGAGAGAGAGAGAGAGAGAGAGAGAGAGAGAGAGAGAGAGAGAGAGAGAGAGAGAGAGAGAGAGAGAGAGAGAGAGAGAGAGAGAGAGAGAGAAAGAGAGAGAGAGAGAGAGAGAACAGGGGTAGCCATCCATTAACAACTCAAGACGCTCTGCCAGCAATAGCCCTACTCTAGCTAGATCATTTTCAACAATACCAGTGACTCAATGACTCCATCACTCATCCATTTATTACTAAGGCGACTCGTGTGTATTCACCTAGTTGTGCTTGCGGGGGTTGAGCCTTGCTTTTTGGGCCTGCTTCTCAACTGTCAATCAACTGTTACTTACTACTAACTATTCCCCACACATATAAACACATACACCCAAACAGCAGTCCGTAATAGCTGTCTAACTACCAGGTATCTATTTATTGCTAGGTAACAGGGGCATCAGGGTGAAGGAAACACTGCCCAATTTGTCTCTGCCGGCGCCGGGAATCGAACCCGAGCCACAGGATTTCGAGTCCCGCGCGCTGTCCGCTCAGCTACCAGACAACACACACACACACACACCAGACTGTGTGTGTGTGTGTGTATGTACTCACCTAGTGTGTGTGTGTGTACTCACCTAGTGTGTGTGTGTGTGTGTGTGTGTGTGTGTGTGTGTGTGTGTGTGTGTGTGTGTGTGTGTGTGTGTGTGTGTGTGTGTGTACTCACCTAGTGTGTGTGTGTGTGTGTGTGTGTGTGTGTGTATGTACTCACCTATTTGTGCTTGCTGGGGTTGAGCTTTGGCTCTTTGGTCCCGCCTCTCAACTGTCAATCAACTGGTGTACAGATTCCTGAGCCTACTGGGCTCTATCATATCTACATTTAAAACTGTGTATGGAGTCAGCCTCCACCACATCACTGCCTAATGCATTCCATCCGTTAACTACTCTGACACTGAAAAAGTTCCTTCTAACGTCTCTGTGGCTCATGTGGGTACTCAGTTTCCACCTGTGTCCCCTTGTTCGCGTCCCACCAGTGTTGAATAGTTTATCCTTGTTTACCCGGTCGATTCCTCTGAGGATTTTGTAGGTTGTGATCATGTCTTCCCTCCCCTCCCCTATGTGTGTGTGTGTGTGTGTGTGTGTGTGTGTGTGTGTGTGTGTGTGTGTGTGTGTGTGTGTGTGTGTGTGTGTGTGTGTGTGTGTACTCACCTATTTGTACTCACCTATTTGTGCTTGCGGGGGTTGAGCTTTGGCTCTTTGGTCCCGCCTCTCAACTGTCAATCAACTGGTGTACAGATTCCTGTGTGTGTACTCACCTATATGTACTCACCTATATGTGCTTGCAGGATCGAGCATTGACTCTTGGATCCCGCCTTTCTAGCTATCGGTTGTTTACAGCAATGACTCCTGTCCCATTTCCCTATCATACCTAGTTTTAAAAGTATGAATAGTATTTGCTTCCACAACCTGTTCCCCAAGTGCATTCCATTTTTCTACTACTCTCACGCTAAAAGAAAACTTCCTAACATCTCTGTGACTCATCTGAGTTTCCAGTTTCCACCCATGTCCCCTCGTTCTGTTATTATTACGTGTGAACATTTCATCTATTTCCACTTTGTCAATTCCCCTGAGTATTTTATATGTCCCTATCATATCTCCTCTCTCCCTTCTTTTCTCTAGTGTCGTAAGGTTCAGTTCCTTCAGCCGCTCTTCATATCCCATCCCTCGTAGCTCTGGGACAAGCCTCGTCGCAAACCTCTGAACCTTCTCCAGTTTCTTTATGTGTTTCTTCAGGTGGGGGCTCCATGATGGCGCGGCATACTCTAAGACGGGTCTCACGTAGGCAGTGTAAAGCGCCCTAAAAGCTTCCTCATTTAGGTTTCTGAATGAAGTTCTAATTTTCGCCAGTGTAGAGTACGCTGCTGTCGTTATCCAGCAGTCGTTGCATACTCTAAGACGGGTCTCACGTAGGCAGTGTAAAGCGCCCTAAAAGCTTCCTCATTTAGGTTTCTGAATGAAGTTCTAATTTTCGCCAGTGTAGAGTACGCTGCTGTCGTTATCCAGCAGTCGTTGCTGTCGTTATCTATGCTGTCGTTGTGTGTGTGTGTGTGTGTGTGTGTGTGTGTGTGTGTGTGTGTGTGTGTGTGTGTGTGTTACAGATTGTGGGTTGTGGATTGTGGTGTGTGTGTGGGTGTACAGATTCCTGTGTGTGTGTGTGTGTGTGTGTGTGTGTGTGTGTGTGTGTGTGTGTGTGTGTGTGTGTGTGTGTGTGTGTGTGTGTGTGTGTGTGTGCGCGTGTGTTCTTCTCTAGCATCCATTCATGAAATTAGGTCAAGAGTCTGAGGCTCCGATACACGCACCGCCGGGGCTCGAGCTTGACCCTGCAGCTATAATATGTGGGAAGGGTAGACAGGGGCTCACCCTCAAGTGACAGCCAGACACTAAACAGACACCCCGACTACCAGGAAAGGCGGGACATTGCGTGGGGCGGGGGGGGGGGGGGAGGGGGTGAAAAGGGTGTGTGTGGGGGGGTGGGTGGACCAAAGGGGCGTCCCTTATAATTACCGACCGGCGTTTGTACCTCATTTGACCCTCACTACCACCTCCTAGACCCCCTTTTTTTTCTCTTCTCAGATTTCTCCTTGCAAGATGTATCCTCACGTCCAGCCATTGTTCGTGGGTTCCTTCCTCTTGGTTCATGTCTGTGTAGTCAAGTCATTTGCGGTTCCTGTTTGCTTGTGGTTCCCGTTAACGGTTGTCCTGTTACGCTGTTCGTTGTATGATCTTCGTGGTGTTAATTATTTTTAATGTATGCGATTTTGTCCAGCTCTCACTCATGTATGTGTTAGGTATTTTTTAGAATGAATTTAAATGTGGTTTCTGTGGCCGTGCCTTCGTCGGCTTCCCACACACACACACACACACACACACACACACTGGAAACTGAGTGCCCAAATGAGCCACAGAGATATTAGAAAGAACTTTTTTAGTGTCAGAGTGGTTGACAAATGAAATGCATTAGGAAGTGATGTGGTGGAAGCTGACTCCATACACAGTTTCAAGTGTAGATATGATAGAGCCCAATAGGCTCAGGAACCTGTGCACCTGTTGATTGACGGTTAAGAGGCGGGACCAAAGAGCCAGAACTCAACCCCCGCAAGCACAACTAGGTGAGTACAACTAGGTGAGTACTCACACACACATACATTTGCTGGTGTCTTCACTCATCCTGACTCATACTCACGTCTCATCTGCTCAATCATGGTCGTCACTCATACTCATCAGCTCGCTCGCTGACTCATTCATACACTGCTACTATCAAGTTTTTTTGTTATGTAACTTCACGTCAACACCTCCCCCCCCCGTGCCACACACAACCCCTCCCCCCCTTACCTACACCCTCTCTACCCCTTAAACCCCCTCAAATCATAATGCCAAGCACACCCCCTCCCCTGCAAACCCCACAACACCCACCCTGCTGATACACCCTCCCCTGCTACACTACACACACTGTGTCTTTGGAATATAGATCTCTGAATGAGTATTTCATAATCTCGGATCTTCTCAAGGCTACGAATATCCTTTTCTCACGCCTTACAAAGTCTTCATCTTGCCTCTGATTCCTCGTTGTGACTCATCTCTCTCCCTCCCTCTCCCCCTCCTCTCTCTCTCTCTCTCTCTCTCTCTCTCTCTCTGGCACACTTTAAACTTTCTCTCTATCCCACAACTTTCTTCATTCTCTTCCATGAGTTCCAGTTCTCGTTTTGGTATTTTTCCCTTCGTCTCCTCTTTCTTCATTCTGTTTCATAATTACGTTCCCCCTTCTGTTGTATTTTTTTTAAATGTTGAGTCCCCCCCCCCAACTGCTTTATCGTTGTGTGCCACACCCATTGTTTACGGGTGTGGCACAGTGTATAGTGTCATGAGGGAGGTGTTCTATAAATTTTTGTGAATCTGAAAATATCTCCTTTCTTTTGTCTCGTAGAAATATGGCATTTTCTTGATTTCAACTCTCTGTCTCTGTCTCTTTTTACTTGTACCTTTACAGACGCTGTAAAAATATACTCCTATGAAGGGATATAATACTCCTAGCGATTCCGTCCCAGCCAACCCCTAGCCACCTTGGTCACCTAAACAACGGTTTAGTGTGTGTGTGTGGCCACTCCACGTAGGAGCGGACGATTGCTGATCAACCATTACTCCAGGCGTCTCACCCCCCAGCCCCCCCCCCCTGCAATTACACTCACCATCTATTATCGCTCCAATCACTGTGGTTGATAATCACAAAGTCTCTCTCAACCACACGGTGACCCCTCGACTATGGCCGACCAATCCTTAGTGAAGCAGCTCTGTGTGCACCTAGAGATGATGATTGGCTAGTTTATTGTGCACCCCATACCCATCCTGTGAGCGGTAGCGCAAAAAAGCATTACAGAGGGCACAAAAGGTCTTTATCAGACCTCATCTTAGATTATTACATAAACAATTTCATCTATCCTTCACACCTTATAGTTACACTGTCGGCTAGTAGTTTCTAACCATCCGTCCATCCCTCCCTACTAGTTGCTCTGGAGAATGGCAAGTCATTCCACTGTGTCCACTGTGGACACAAAAAAATATTTTATATATATATTATATATTATAAAAGGGGGGAGAGGGATATTATATATATATATATATATATATATATATATATATATATATATATATATATATATATATATATATATATATATATATATATATGTTGCTTAGCATGGCAAATGTGTGGCCACGTCAGTGGTAGACAAAAAATACCAAACTTGATGTCCTGTTATCAACTAGCATTTATATTATTCATCAGGATTCATCAAACCTCTTACACAACTACTTAAGAAACCTGTACATCTTCCCCCTCAATCATTAACAACTTTGTTTACATTTATTAAAAAGTTTAGGAGCTCCGAAGCCCTTCGAGGTTGTTTATAACACTAATAACCTTGGGTTGTGACGTATTCGAGCTCATAAACTATTTTATCAATGTAAACAAAGCCGCCATGGCTAAGGAAAGATGTACAGGTTTCAAATGTTTGTTTCATTCGTCACCTCTCTTGACGAATCCTCTCTAAGGATATTTATACTTCTCCCATCAAAGAATCTGAACCTCGTTAAACACAAACTTAACCTTTGAAAGATGCAGAGGTTTACAACATGACAATAGTCCGAAGAAATAAAGACGAGTAAGCTGTCATGACACAGCTTAAGCCAACAGTCTCATAACTCCTTGAGGTGAGAATGACTGGAGGTGCACATGATCAGTACATGAAAGATCATGTTAAAGACAGCGTCTATAGAGCTAAACAAAATAGGACAAGTGAGCGTAAACTGGAAACTCTAAACGAGTCGAAGAGATGTCAGCAAATACTTGGCCAACCCAGCAAGAAGCTGTGGAAGCCACCTCCTTCCACAACCTCCAGGCCAAGACACAATAACTACAACAGGTACAGCAAAGCTTGTAGGCCGGGGTCCAGGCACTAGACCTCACTCTCACTGGTAATCACAAATGTAAGCTCTTTTAGACCAGTACTCTTCCTCGTTCATCACAATAAGGACACCTTTTGTTGTCGAGTTGCAGGCTCTCTCTCTCTCTCTCTCTCTCTCTCTCTCTCTCTCTCTCTCTCTCTCTCTCTCTCTCTCTCTCTCTCTCTCTCTCTCTCTCTCACTCTCTCTGGTGCCTCTGATCGCCTCCGGCAATACGTGGCCTTTCCCTACACCATTAGGGTGGTCCATGGTGCCTAGTGACTAATGGTCCAATATGGTCCTGGTCAAACTGCCTGGTAACTAACATCGTCGCCACCAGTTGCCATAATGTGTGGCACTGACGAGGGTCAACAGCCCTCACCTCTCACTTAATGGCCCTAGTGGCCATTTTAACAACGTCCTAACATTCCGAGAGACGTAGTTGTCTGTTTGATTCTGTAGGGAGTTAGTACTTCTAATTATTGTTGTTGTAAATGAACTATTATGACTGGCAGTTAAGGTCCTGGAGGTGGTTGCGGGGGGGGGGGGGGGGTAGTTAACGGTCAACTTCCTACTTACCCAAGGTTGTTTTAATGGCTTAGTGATGCCAACCGCCCGCCCCGGGGTAAGGGGCTGGGCGCCACTGTGTCCCTGGTGGGCCCCCTGTGTCCCTGGTGGCCCTCCTGTGTCCCTTGTGGCCCCTCTGTGTCCCTGGTGGCTCCCCTGTGTCCCTGGTGGTCCCCCTGTGTCCCTGGTGGTCCCCCTGTGTCCCTGGTGGTCCCCCTGTGTCCCTTGTGGCCCCTCTGTGTCCCTGGTGGCCCTCCTGTGTCCCTTGTGGCCCCTCTGTGTCCCTGGTGGGCCCCCCTGTGTCCCTGGTGGCCCTCCTGTGTCCCTTGTGGCCCCTCTGTGTCCCTGGTGGGCCCCCCTGTGTTCCTGGTGGTCCCCCTGTGTCCCTGGTGGTCCCCCTGTGTCCCTGGTGGTCCCCCTGTGTCCCTGGTGGTCCCCCTGTGTCCCTGGGTGGGGCGGGGCTGGAATAGGCCTGGCTAAGTTAAGTTAAACTAGGATACTACGCTAGTTTAGGCTTACTTTGCTTATAGAACAGCGATGACGTAGATGAGTACATACAAGTCTCAGGTGTTGGACCCTTCTCCCATTGACAGTAAATACCAGCATTATCCTCACTTTAATAAGACTATCAAAATCCTCAGATTAGGCAAAATTGTAATTAATTTTGTCAATAAAGATGTAAATAATAAATAATAATTCTCCCATTACCAGTGTTCAGCCTCTTGCCCGTCCCTCCATTACCTACTTTGAGCAGTGAGTACTTTGAGCAGTGAGTACTTTGAGCAGTGAGTACTTTGAGCAGTGAGTACTTTGAGCAGTGAGTACTTTGAGCAGTGTAATAGCTGCTCACTATTACATTGCTGCTCACTAATTATGCATAGTTACTAAATGCAGAGCCGTGCCCGAATGTCTTAATTGACATGGTGGCTAATACTAAAGGAGGCTGTCTGAACGACTTACACTGAGTTTCTTAATGTTGTTTTGGTGGTGTCCTGGTCCCAGAACTCCGAGGTATGAGCTATGAGGAAACGATACGAGAACTCGCCTCACAACATTGGAAAATATCCGAGAGAGGAATGATCGCGGCTTACAAAATACATCGGGATGAAGATAGTATAGACAAGGATAGGTAATATGATGTGACTGGGACTAGGAGATATCGTGAACACATAATGGAGTCACACTGTGTTGGGACGATATGGGAAGAAATAGTCGAGATAAACTCCTTATAAGTGTTAGAATTTCGTCGTTTTTTTGGCCAACTATTACACTAGACTGAGGAGAAGAGGCTGGACCGGGAGTTGAAGCTCAACCCTCGCACATATCATATAGGTATTAGAGTATACCCTTCACTAATTCAATTAAACATTAACACCCCGCGCGACAATCTCATTCAAAACAATTAAATTCTAAATTTCTTTATCCAACTTGACAAAATTAATTCCAGCAAATGAGAAGACGCTATAACCTCCCTCCATACAATTTAATCAGCCACAAAAGGCCTTAAGAAAATGGAGAATAATTAGAGGAGACACATCGCACCAAAAGAGATGATCTAATTGGTCGCTGTGGCCATTCCCCGAAGCTAATGAATTAGTTCCCTCGTCTTGGAGACCTCGTCAGCGAGGCTCAGGTCTTCTGTGATTCCTCTTAATTGTCGCTGATTCTTGGGGAGAACTTCCGCCAGATTCTGATGCTTCTCTTTATCTCCCTCTCTTCATCTTATTCTTCTTAATTGTTCGTGTTCATCCTTGTCTTTTTGTCTCTTCCTCCTTTCCTTCTTTCTATGTCCTCTTTTGTCTCTTCCTTCTCTCTATACGTCGAATCATTTCTTTCATTTCATTCGTTTATGTTGGGTTCTCCTTACAAAGACACTGTCTCCTTCCTTCTCTTTCTCCTTCCCGTCTATTGTCCTCTCAATCTTCATCTGTCTTTCTTTCCTTCGTGACGTTTCTTCTCTCTTTTCTCGTCCCTTTTCTCGTCCCATTTCTCTCTACTTCCCTGTCTCTTTCCATCCTTTCTTAACCCCTATTTCTTTCTCTCCTTGTCTTTCCCCCCCCCTTCCTTCTTCATCAATCCCCGCCTTCCTCCTTTGCTTTCCTCACATCTCTTCCTTCCCTCCCTCCTTCCCTCTTCTCCTCCCTCATTCTCAAGCTCTCTGCTGTTCCTCTCATCGTGACCTTATGTCCGCATTCTCCCCTTCACCCGCTTTCTCCTCTTCTTACATCCGCGTTTCTGGGAGATTTTCTCCTCTCTCTCTCTCATTTCCATTGTTCTCTCCGCCACCTGCTCTTTCCTCCCCTCTGTCTTCTCCCTTCTCTCACTTTTCGCTATAGTTCATATTTTCTAGGGTTTCCTTCTCTCTTCTTTAGCTTGTTTATGCGATTTCCTCTCTTCTGTCTTCTACAATTTATTGGTCTTATTTCTGCTTCTCAGATTCACTTCTTCATTCTACGTCCTACACTCCAAGACCTGGATTCATTAAGCATTTACGCATCTATTTACGAAACCGGTCCATCTTTCAACAATCATGGCGGCTTTGTTTCCATTTACTAAGCAGTTTAAGAGCTCGGAAACTTCACAAGCTAAGATTATTATTGTTATAAACAACGTCGCTGTTCTTTGGGGCTCATTAACTGTCTAATAAATGAAAATAAAGTGCCTTTGACTGCGGGAAAGATGTACAGGTTTCGTTAGCGGGTGCGTGGATGCTTGGGGAATTTTGACCCCATGGGTGTTAATCTGTTATTGTATTTGAAGTGATGTATTGTCATGGTTTAGTTCCTGGCCATTGTTGTATTTGTTGTATCTCCTCCACCTTGCTGCAGTTGTCAGTGTGTGTTGTGTTCCTCACTCTTCCTCCTTTGTTCCTCACTCTTTCTCCTTTGTTCCTCACTCTTTCTCCTTTGTTCCTCACTCTTCCTCCTTTGTTCACACTTCCTCTCCCCCCCCCCAAGCCTCTCTTGCTCAGCTCTTATTCCGGCTCACTCCTCTTTCTGGAAGTGTGTGTGTGTGTCTCTCTTTTACTTTTCTCCTCACATTCACCCTTTATTGCATCCTTCCACACATTTCATTCCCCCGACCTATCTATGCGATCCCCATTTCCTTCCTCCCCAATTCCCGTAGCGTTTCCTCACCTGTAACCACCGTCAACACACCCCCCCCACCACCCCACCTTACAACCCTCCCCATCCCCCCACTCTACAACCCCCCTCCACCTTACAACACCCCCCTACCCCACCCCACCTAACAACACCTCCCCCCCTACCCTACCACTCCCCACCTTACAACCCTCCCCATCCCCCCACTCTACAACCCCTTCCCCGCCTTACAACACCCCCCCCTATACCCTACCACTCCCCACCTTACAACCCTCCCCATCCCCCCTCTCTACAACCCCCTCCCCACCTTATAACACCCCCCCTATACCCTACCACTCCCCACCTTACAACCCTCCCCATCCCCCCACTCTACAACCCCCTCCCCACCTTACAACACCCCCCCTATACCCTACCACTCCCCACCTTACAACCCTCCCCATCCCCCCACTCTACAACCCCTCCCCCCAACTTTACAACACCCCTCCCCCCCGACCTCGAAGGGGCCGCCGCCTGTGTACCGCAGCTCAAGCCAGCCAGAAGCATTCCATGGGCGGCCAGGCGACATCCAGACGGACACAAAATAAGAGGAAAAAATTGTAGAGACGTTGGATCCGTTTCCCGGGAGAAGAATATGTGGTAGCATCATTTTTCATCTTGTATACTGGTAATATCAGGCCTTAGGAGGACAGCCGTGTTGTGGCGGCGGTGCTGGGGAGTGTGGGCGGTGCTGGGGGAGTGTGGGCGGTGCTGGGGAAGTGTGGGCGGTGCTGGGGAGTGTGGGCGGTGCTGGGGGAGTGTGGGCGGTGCTGGGGGAGTGTGGGCGGGTGTGGGCGGGTGTGGGGCGCATTGTGGGCAATGACGAGCTGCGGAAATATGACGAGTAATCATTATGCAAAGCGAATGAGGGTAAATTTATGATACTGCTTTCCCCCCCTCCTTTTTTTCCGGGTGCTTAATTTAGTTTTTCTTGCCCCCCCCCTCCCTGGTCTGGGAAACTGAGCTGGAAGAATGTTCGTGGATGTGCATTGCCAGGTGTTGGAATTCCGGGCCTGCATGTTGAAAGGGAGCAGCGGACTTCACCGCCTCTCGCCTTGCAACCAGTGTGAGACATCTTCCGTTGCAGTGATAAAACACCTCCACTAGTGTTTGGAGGCTCTCGTTACCTAAGGCCCTTCCTACAAGCAGCGCCCTCACTCGCGTCACTGGTACCAACGAGAGGATAACAGTCTCAAAGCTGGCGATTATCGCTAACTAGAGCTGCAGGTTGACCCGTCCTGCCTTCTTACTAAACCCATTAAAAACATTTTATGCATTCGTAAGCACCATCAAATTTAGGGGTGGTTTAGGGAAATTAAAAACGCAACAATATTTTGACGCTTCCTGGGCCGACTGTGTTAATATGCCGTCTTTTAGTCCCCCATGTCCAGTGCCAAATTACCGAACTCCGAACCATAGCAAAGACTAGGTAACTAGGTGAATCATTCTGATTGGCCATCACATGGCACGGTAGCAGAGCCGGTTTGGGATAGCACATCTCTGCCAGACGTTGCAGAAGGCATCACTTTCAAGCTAACCCTGACAGAAAGGGCTTCTCTACTCTGAGGACATATAAACATCAGATCTGATTAAAGTTA